>NC_063066.1:19904340-20504340 GCF_018812025.1 Megalobrama amblycephala | reverse complement strand
ACAACAATTGCTTATCTCGCACTAGATCTGTGATGCACCACACATTACGTAATCACGTTGGAAAGGTCACGTGTGACACAGGCTTAAGTACCACGCTCCTCATTTCTCCTCCAACTTCAAAATCTAAGGAGCCCCGGACAAGACATGCAGGAAAAAAAATAGTAGCCTAAATTTACTAATTCGTTCCCAAGATTTACTAAATCGTGCATACGATTTAGTAAATCGAGGTAACGAATTACAAAATTTGTGTGCACAATTTAGTAAATCTAGAAAACAAATTTAATTTAATTTAATTTTTATTTCAAGTCATGTGCGGGGCTCCATAAAAATCATCCGACATAGTTGTTTTACCTTTTGTTTGTAAAGCCGTTTGACTTAGTCTTTGCACTTTCGGTTTGTAAACACTTGCTCGGTACGTCCGCCTACGTCACGCGTGACCTTTTCGACATGATTACGTTTTTTCTTTTTTTTTTTTTTTTTTTTGAAAATGACAGATCGTTTCGCTAGATAAGACCCTTATTCTTCGGCTGGGATCATATAGAGTACATTAAAGCTGCAACGAAACTGCAATTTGGACCTTCAACCCGTTGTACCCCAGTGAAGTCCACTATATGGAGAAAAATCCTGGAATGTTTTTCTCAAAAACCATAATTTCTTTTCAACTGAAGAAAGAAAGACATAAACATCTTGGATGACATGTGGGTTAGAAAATTATCAGGAAATTTGAATTCTGAAGTCAACTAATCCTTTAAAATCTTTCTTTTAACCCAGTTTAACTGCAGAAACAACTACTGGCTAAGCAAGCCATTTGTAGGTTGACTACCCTAAAAAGCGTAAACACTGTTGTGGTTTCAAAACATTGCATTGTTTATTTGAACATCCTGACCCGACAAACACTGGCTCAACCAATGGTGTGAGTTTGGGGTGGGGCTATCTGTTTGATCAACCAATGGCAGATGTGGAATTTGGGAAACTTGCTTGGAAACCGTTATTATGCAGTTTGGTGAAACCTCACCTTTAACTTCAGAGGTTTACAGAAGTCAGTGAGGATTTGGACTAAATGCTATCAGCAGCTGAGAATTTCCTGTGATCTTACAGTGATCGTGCAATCACTCTGCTCTGATCTGGGATCAACACGGCCAGGGAAACACAGGGACTGCATTTATATGCAGCAGATGTCGGCTTCTCCATTATATCTGATCACAAAGAGCAATCAGAAGGGAGACTGCGGCTTGATGAGAACTCCTCTGCCAGACTCCCGACCCAGACTCCAGCCCTCAACGCCATGACATCATTCACCTCTGCTGCCCACTGAGATTGCTTTTAGGTACTGCTATATTTAGTCATAGAACAGACCAGAAATACTTTTGAACAGAAGAAAATTCTCAGTGTCACCCATGCCAAAAAACACACCAATGGACATTACAAAATTCAAAATATGCTGACATGACTGCTGATAATTGTGTGTAATTGTATATCAACATAATTACATTGAAATATGATTTATAGTATTTTATCACAAAAGATAATTCACTGTCAATGTAATATCTTATGGAAAAGTATATCATAAAGATAACTGAATAAATGAATAACCAAACCAGCAAAAATATAAGCATGATCTCTCAGCATGTTTGATGCATCATTTAATATAGCCCAGCATGCAGCAAGAGAATATCTTCACTGGTATTATTGTCTTGTCAAATCTGCGCTTCAAGGAGCTAGTGATAAAGCTATTAGTCACATAAAGACTGGGTAATACTGGGTGCAATAACTGTTTTTAGATGGATCAATAGTCTTATCTGTCTGTCGATGCCTCATACACTGAAAAAAAAAGCAAAAATGAGAGCCTCTCTTTCACAGCGAGCAGCACAATGCTAGACACTAATCAATACACCAGGCGATAACAGAATGCTTCCAGAGCCATTTAGCACAGTCTTATCACTCTGCTGAGTTCTCAACCTGTCAAAATATTTTGTGGTGGGGTGGCACAAGGGAACATTTCATGCCTATCAAGGGGAACAAGCTTCTGCTTTTCAAACCAAAGGATGGCAGTTTTAGGAGTTAATCTTTCAACAGTGCAAAAGTGTGTAGCAGTCTGAAGATAATACAGTTATGTTAGTAAGCCACTATAAAGCTACTATGACTCTTACAATTAGTGCTGAGAAGTTTGATACATTTTAGTCTACTGGTTAACAATGTCTCAATGATACACTTGGTTAAAAACAACCCAAGTTTGGTTGAAAATGGACAAACCCCGTGATTGGGTTGTTTTAACCCAGCGGTTAATTTCCAACATACTTTGGGTTCATTTAAAGCAAGCAATACAGTAACTTTTAAACAATAGTTGAGTTAAATAAAACTACCCAGCAGGTTGGGCAAACATTGGGTTAAAACAACCTATTCACTGGGTTAAACAAACCAATCACTGGGTTTGTCCATTTTCAACAACTTGGGTTGTTTTTAACCCAGTACCTTTTTACGTCACTGTTTTCAAATTAAAACGTGTATATTAAAAGCAACTTAGAATCAAAATTGAATCTATTTTAATTGTATAGATTCCTAGTGTTACTGTGACCAATGCATGCTATTTCAATTGGAAAAAAAAAAGTTTGCATTCAAAACCTTTGAAACAAAGTTTTTTTTTTTTTTTTTTTTTTTAACTTATCTCTACTATTCTACTCTAAATTAGAAAGGTCAACAAAACCATTGTGACAATTAGCACTAAAAAGTTTGTAAAGTTTGTTGAACTAGATAAAAGCAAATGATTAATTGAATCATTTGGGTTATCATCACACATTTTGCTATTTTTTTTTTTCAGTGAAGTAAATTATGTTGCTGAATGCTGCTATTTGTATGACTATAGTTTTGAAACTATAGTCTCAAATCTTGCATTATTTTGGTTCCAACATGTCATCCTCTTCACAGTGTTTTGTTTTGCGTGAATTATCACAAAAGAACCAGCTTAGGAAGATTTGTACGTGAATCGCACCATTACCACTAACAATATTTCTGGTTTCAAAAAAAGATTTAAGCAACCAAAGAGCATTCTGCCAATTTTTGAGCACAATAAAATACCATCCGCTCAAGTGACAACAAAGAAAACCTGGGAGGATATACAATCAGGAAAGGCTTTCACACAATTCAACACCTCAGCCAGAGCGAACCTGGATAAATAAGCCTGAAGAGCTGTGGAATAATAAGTAGCCAGCACAACACAGTACAGGTGAATCCCACGAGAGCTGCTTCAACAGAATCCACTCCTTTTAACAAACTAAAGCTACGCAAGGCAGGGTGGAAAAAAAATCAAATCAATGTCCTTGAAGATGTTTTCTTTTCTCCTGAGAGCCATCTTGAAAGAGCGGCTCTACGCGTGCTCTCTTGCGTTCTATTTCAATCCTACTAGCCCTGTTTTCGTAACTCTCTGCTTTTTCCCCATTTATTTTTTTCCCCTTTTGCATCTCTCTCTTTTCACTTTCAGGCAGTGACTCATCTGTCAGAAGGAGGGGTAGGGAAAGATGGCGTAGGCCCAGCTGGGGCCCACCCTACGGGGGGTCTTCTCTCTCTATGCCTGCACCTCTTTGCAATAACAACATCCATCTCCATTTTCCTGCAAGCTGACCGGTATGAGGGCACTCTCAGAGCAATTAAAATTCCCCAGGTTTTCACTCTTGCCACATGCTTAACTGTACTGTGCGAACGCACCATATGCTTCAAGATGGGCGATAGTGCAATTTGGAGCCCGATGGCCGTCGAGATCCCCATAGAACAAAGAGGGAGAACAGCTGGCTGCCTCGCCATGGTTGGATAACAGCGAGTCAACCTGTTCAATCATATGCCACACTCTTGTTTACTGCACCTTATCTTATTTGGTTTGTTTGCTTTATCTGGATTAAACCCGTAGGTAAGAGGGATGGGAATTTCAACTTACTGCTCAAACAAGCTTAAGGCATCGATACGTAGCTATTTTTCAAACCTGGCACTGGAAATGCAGGAAAATTACCTCTCACAAGATACCACCTCAAACTGAAGAAATTCTTTAGTTGCTGCTGGGGTTTTATAGAGCCAAACATGAGCCTAAAGCATAATAATAGAGCTATTAGCCCACCACAATCTATTATCTTTAATCTAAGACCACCTATTGGCTAAATCGTAAATTATGGTATCCCCTGTCCTAAAGGACCATGCTGAGCTTTCAAACGCAGCTATTTCTCTCTACAAAATGCCATGGGATCAAATCCTCCCACTGGCAGCCATTCAAAGGAAGTGACGGCACTGCATAGCCTGTAAACGGCTTCGGTGTGGCTCATGTATCACGACCCGAGCAAGGTCAACCGATCTCTGCTCTAAGTGTCAGTCCCACAGAAGGGATGAAGTTAACATTGCCGGTGATAAAGCTCCAGTGTCTTAACCTCCGGAGGGTTAATTCAGAATGTATGGGCCCATCCACTGTGAAAAAAAATGTCTCTACATGTTCAAGACATGGAGGGTCTTCTGAGGTGTTTTAGGAACATGACTTACTGAGATGCTACCCACATTGAAGGTCAAGACAGGTCATTTCAGTGAAACCAGATTGTATCTACTTAGCAACCTTTTACATTGACCAGTACTTACTGAACAGTTACTTAATGAAAAATTATGAAAGAACATTGTCAATTACATTAAGAATCAATTTTGTCAGTGAACTCATCTTGACTGACTTGTTTCCAGGGTAAGTCAAAGCAGAATTTTCAGCATCATATTTCTTCAATCTATAGCCTTATTTAGTATATTTTATTTAATTGTAAAGCCTTTTGGTTTACCGTAATTATAGATCTGTGCAACACAAATCATAGCCCAAAATAAAGAAGAAAGTACTTCAATTTAGGACACAGGCAGGGATGACAGATATGATCATTATTGTACACTTAGGGCATGCTTGGGCAAACACCTACAAAGATTTACTGAACAAAGAGGTCCATTATTTCGCTAAGAAGTACGATTCTGATTATGAAAAGTCAACATTTTCTAGCACTGCCTATAATTGGGAAATATAATCATAAAATTGACCCATGTTGTTGTACATCATTCAATCACACAGATCATCTCAACAGTTTTAACTCAAGAATTGTTTCTCCTGTCAAAGGAGAGCCAATATCAACTTACTTCAGCAACTAGAACACGGGGCAATCACTGAGGTAAGAATTTCCCTCTGTTCAAAACAGTAAAGCTGCAAAGAAACTGATCTTTAAACACGCCAACAAGAAGACTTCCTTGCGGAATAAGTAGGTTCACAGGAAAGCCTGAGGTTCATTAGCTGATTATTAATGAAGCACTCCATTATGTCAACCCCTCGTTCTGCCAGGTTCCAATGCAAAACAGACCTAGCCAGGGGAAAGTCAACAGAGCCAAGCCTATCTGCCAACTGTTCTTGTCCAACTACCGCTGCATCCAAACGAGAGAAAATGATTACAACATCTGCAGGAAGCCTGCACTTTGACTAAGACAGAAAACGGTCACACTCACCTCCCCGGATTGTGGCAGTGTCAGCTTAGGAATTTTGCCCTTGGTCCCAGCCGTGCTGCTTTTGGTATCCAGAAGACCTCCAAAAGGCACACTGTTGTACCCTTCCACCAGCTCCACAGGGGGTTTGAGCTCTGGAGAATCATTTGGGACCTGGTCTTGGCCATCCATGGGCCTGACGTAGGCAGTGGGTTTCTGCTGCACAGCGCTGCTGGGCTTGCAGTGGAGGCCTTGAGGAAATGTCGGCGTCGAGAGGCCGCTAGGAAGCAGGGACGTAGAAGCCAATGGTGAGATTGAGCCATGGGAGCACGAGTCCTGCTCAGCGGGAGACTTTCCGAGGCCAAGCTCGGCTGTGGCTGGTCCTTTGCCAGACTGCTTCCTATTGGAGTGTGATGAAGTTGTAGATCCGCTGGGATTGGGACTTGAGTCCTCTTGGTCCTGATCATGTCTACTAGAAGTCTGCTCGTGACTGGAGTGCTTCCCGCGGCTGACCGCTTGAGCGGTCTGGGTGCCACTTGAACCGTGACCCCCTCGTGACCAGTCTGAAGACCGTAACTTTTTGCCTTGATGTCCATGTACAACGCTAGAACCCGGCATGGTGTTGGCAGGGGGTGGGGGCATAGAGGTGCTGTGGCTTCCAGGTTGGGAGGGAGCGGCTCGGCTTCGCTGAGCCTCAGGGAAAAAGCCTGGCTGGTCGGGTTTCTCCACTGGAGTCTGGGGAACAGAGTTCTTAGGAATGCCTACAAGATGACTCTGGTTGGAATGGCTAGTCAGAAGCTCCTTCATTTCATCATAGTTTCCAAGTGTGTTTTGGACCCGGTTGGCCAGGGCATCTCCTTTGTTAGTCTGAAAGAAAAAAAAAAAAAAAACTATATGAAACATCTATATAATTCAGCCATATTCCTGGGTCTTTCAAAAGAACAATTCACCCCAAATAATGAAAATTCATAAATGTGGCCCATATGACTTATGCACTACATTCCCAGCATCCTAAAGTCATATAATAGCTTTGTTTGAAAAACAAAATGTAAGTCATTTACTAATAATATTCACCTCCACCGGAACCTTAAATCAAATATGGTACATATGGAGCAGGCTGGACTGAAACAACATCAAACATTGTTTTTTAAGTGCCTCATAAACAGATGTCAATTATTTGATTTATAATCTGCAACAGAGTTGAAGATTATCAATGAATATGACAATGATTTACACAAATAAAGCTATTATATGACTTTAGAAGACATGGGATAAGTCATTTTAAACACTTTTATAATGCTTATAAATATAGTTGTATAATTTTTTTGTATCCTTTTTGAAGATTGATACCCTGCAGTCACTATGACCTGCTATTACATGGAGATTTTCTATAATTTTTTTTTTTTTTTTTTTTTGCTTGCTTGTTTTGCATTCCATAAAAAAATAACAGCATATCTGTATGAAATGACATGAAGGTGAGTAAATAACTACAGAAGTTTCCTTTTTTAGCTGAACTATCCATTTAATTGGAAGAACAGTCAACTGCATTGCAAAATGTCAGTGGACTGGAATATTATAATCTAAGTTGGTGATAAGATAAAAGATACAGATAAAACAATCCACAACACACCAACAACTCCATAACACCCCACCAAGTGTATTATTTTTGAGTGTGAATACCAATTCAGGGAGTGAACCCTTCTCAGTATAGACAGATCTAAAGACTGTGTTTGTCAGTATAAAGAACCAGAGTATTTATCATGAGCTTTAGCTGACTAGACCATTAACATAGTTTTGCGATGCAAGCCAACTCTCCATTTGATGTTAGTCAATATTTATGAAACCAGGCAACGTGTGATCACAGAAATGGCGAGACGCTGTATTTAGAATCTATTCAGAATTTTCTGTTTGTGTGCCATTCCTATCCATGCCTGTGTACTGATTTACATAAAATAATGTTTGCAAACATCTCCTGAATTTAGTGCAGGCATAAAGATACAGTTATTTCCTCTCCAGAAATATCTGTCCAACACTAGTCTGCTTTTGCTCACAACAAGAGTCTCTTTTATAATAATCGTTATCTTTTGGGTTTTGCCGCACATCATTAGTTGCACAGCGTTCTACAGAAGAGAAGCATGCTAGCCCACCCCCCATGGATTATTTGCATAATAAGCAACATTCTTCTTAATGTTCAGGCTTTTACTCTTGTATTCATCTCTACATTTACATCTTTGCCTTTACTCAAAGTATCAGCCCCTAATTTTAAAGAGTCTGAATACAGAGGTACTCCGACAATAAATAAGTAAATGTGTGCTTCTCTTGTACACTGATACAATTAAAGGCTACGTTAATCCCAGGAAGCAAAAGAAGAGAGAAAAATCTATTAGCATTCTCCATTCATTTCACATGTAATTGCTACATTAATAACAGTACAGCTCTTCTAAAATGCAAATGCATCTGTTATTGCTTTCAACCACATAAACAGTCAATAAACAAATAATGTTAAATGATGCACGACCAGCATGGCGCATGCAAGGCTATTATAGCAGTGATGGAATTACGAACTGGATGGTTAACATGTGACCTCGCACACAACAGAGGATCTGATTCTAGATCTTCTCAGCCTAACATCAAGACTGACCTCTGACCTGGTAAAGCCTGAACACTAATGCCAGCAATAAAAACTTATTGACTATGTGGTCTTTATTAGTAATTTTCAACAAATAATAATTTCTGGATTATAAATAAAAACGAAAAGATCATGCTACATAATAGTTTACAAGCGCAAATGCTTTTCCTCATCAAAAAGTTTGACGAAAGCCATGTTTTGTAATTAATGACTGATTTATAAATTAATAAATACAAGCCAATATACTTTCATTTACATTATATCCTGACAAAACCGTGTGGCAGGCTCCTTCTAAAGAGCATTTTATTAGACAAAAGTTTGCACATGCCCTTGTGGACAAGATGAGTCATCAAAAGTTTTAGAAAACATATTGATAGAACTGAAGCAAACAGACCAAACGCAACAAAAAATCCATTTTGATTTCAAATTTCTGAGGAAAACGTAAATGTAACTAAACAAAATTTTGTATAGTTGGATAGAAAAATAAACAAAATTATATTTATAAAATTACACAATAAACTTAAATAAGGGGGAAAAACACACATCTTGTTTCCAATCCAAAAGGTTTCCTTGAGCTTTGGAAAAGTAATGTTTCTACATTTTCTTAATAGTAATATTACTACATTTTCAGCTACTGATCCTTGTCTTTTAAGGACCCTTTCCCCCCCCCTTACAATTTTGGTAATATTTTGGGTCATCACTTATGCAATGTAAAATCTGGGTCCACTGACATTTCTCTGCTGCCTCACTATACAGATGACATGAGTGCCATTCTGGACAGCGCTTGGATGGGAATGCGTGGCACTGCTCTAGTGTTTTTAAAGTGAAAGATCTGAAAGGGACACTCTTGAGTGAGAGGAGTGGGTGAACCTCCCAGACGAGGTAGTTCGGTCAATGTGAGGGAAAATCCATCTGGGGTGCACACAAAGAGCTGTTGTGTGAGCTCGACTGCTTGACTGAAGCATGAGAATGCTGGACCGTGGCCAGACACGCATTCTACAGCTCGGGGGAAGGTGAGAAAGATAGAAATGCTCTTATTTAAAGTGTTAATTGCTGACATTTTCCATTCAAAGTTTCTTAAAATTATGAATAAGCCATTTATTAAGGATTAATCGTGTACTTACATTGACAGTTAAAGCTTTTACTAGCTAATTAATGTGTTCGTTGGAATATATAAACACTTTAAAATGTCTAGTAGTTGTAGGAGAGGTTTTAGGATTTATTACATACAAATAAATAAACAAAATATTTTTTTACATAAATGCATAATTATCTGTTCTCCGTAAAATCAATCAATCAATCAATCAATCAATCAATCAATCAATCAATCAATCAATCAATCAATCAATCAATCAATCAATCAATCAATCAATCAATCAATCAATCAATCAATCATCCTTAAGGCTCCTGTTTCTCTTTTTTTCTTATTGTAATATTAGTAAATTAATAAAACAACAAAATAATTTCATATACCTCTTCTTGAATTGAAATACAGACCTCTACAAATTTTCACTGAGCTATAATATCCCTAGATACCATAATCTGAACTCCTTGTTGAAACCACATGCTGCACCATATTCAAGTGATCACTCTATATTCTTCCTCTATAATCAACAATTGTCTCATCTGTGTGTCTCATCACAACCCTAAAATGATTTTAAGACAAAAAAATGTAACAAAGTTGATACACAAAAGAGAAACACCTTGGCGGTAAATATTTAATAGCCATCAAGTTCAAAAAACATTACTGACTTTGAAATACACTCTAAAAGTGTCACAGAATAAAACGTAACATGCACAATCACAAGTGTTACCATTCCTTGATTAAAGTATTTAGGAGGTTCCGTGAGATCATTCACTTTTCAACTGTGATTTCCAGCACTCCAAAGTTTTAAACGATACAAGAGACGTTGTAATGGGCCATTACTTAATTGCCTGGAAGGAGCATCTTGGGAAAAAGGGCAGCATTCTTCTGCCCCTTGTGGCCTTCTTTACTTCAAGACAAGGAGAGATTACCTACTTAAACATACTTAAGTGCTCCAGTGTCAGCTGCCTCTTTAAAACACTCCAAAAAGTCTTGATAAATGCTTGTAATGACTCGTACAGACTTAATTCTTTGAATTATAAAATACAGACCTGTGGCAGAGCAAAATCAGGCAAAAATGAACATATGAACAGTTTCACACAAGCAAAAGAGAGGACAGCATCATTCGATTGATGTATATATGTCTGTGTGAGTGTTTGTGTGCTAACTGTGTGTGTTTGTTTGTTTGCTTGTTTAGGTGGTACCAGCAGTGTAAATGCAGTTTAATGGGGTCATATTAAAAAGACACTGTGTGTTCTAGAGATTTGGGTACTTGGGCGCTACCACTCTGCGCAGGCTATTCATACGCACAATGAGAGTCTTTGTTTTCTCTCTCAATTGCCGGCCCTTTCCAACTTCACCAGAGAATTCTCTGTATTTCAAAGAATTTCTCTTAATGGATGTTAACAAGAACCTCAATATAAACAATCGGTTCACTCGCGAAAAATGAATCGGATGCATTCAGGAGCAATTAATCGGCTTTTAGGCTGACATGCTCAATAGGAACATTAAATGACTGATGAGTATCTCATCATGCAGTAGATTTGCATTGGCTTGAATTAAGTTGGAAATTTATGTTTCCTTCCAAGTTATGATCTGCAAATAAAGCAGTGTTTCCATGCCATATGTTCAAGAGAACAAAAAAGTCTGCTGTTAAATATAGTATAAATAAAGGTTTTAGACATTGGAGAAGCCATAGTTTTATTAAAGTCTGCGTGAACCGGAAGTTGCAACCAACTTTACTTCAGTGTTGTGACATATTTCGGGATATTGAATAGAGGGCAGGGTTTTATTTTAGTGCACCTCCTTTCCATCTCTTGGAGGGGAGTGGGTAAATCACTATACGTCATAATATTGGAAATCTTTCCATTTTAAAACAAGCAGGGGAGCCAATGGACAAGAAGCAACATGCAAACTTTGCGTAAGAGTTTTGCCGGTGAAAATGCCTCAACCTTGGTCAGTAAAGTGAAAGTAAAAAGTGACAGAGCTGTCTGACGCTGCATTAACGGAGCAAATTCTCTCAGAGACGAATTTCAACATAGTATGCTGATAATGGTAACTGTCTTCATTTATTCCATTATTTCTCTTGTGGCCGTACATATAGAAACAAATTAGAATAACAGTATTTCATGTTAAACAGGTTTTTTTTTAAAGACGCTGCACTATTATTTGCTTATAATTCATTGTATAATAGACCTAAAAAAAATGTTTAAAACATTTTCAAACATAGCTAATAGCCTTATCTTTTATTATCCTCACAGCACGTCAGTTATGTGGTGATGCGCTATGAAATTATTGCGGGGCAAATGTATTATAATATTAATTTAATAATAAAAGAAGCCTATCCTAATAGTAATAACAATAGACTAGAAGAATGTAACAGGCCTACATTAATTGGAAATGCCAAATCCTCTTAATATTGCCAATATTTGATGCTTTTGACAATATCTCTGGCTATCGTCGATACATGATCATCGTCTGTTGGCGCAACCCGGGTTATCGCGGGGCCCCCAAACACGCGGAGCCCCACCGCAGTGCGTGCCCTGCGTACCCGTCCGCTACGCCACTGGGTCCGATACGTTTTGTGGTCTACGCCAACTCGCGGATATGATCCACTCTGTGCTATCGTGTCTCTGGACCGGAGCAGACTGTGTGAGGTGCGGTTTGTGTGACACTAACGTGAAACCAGACTTCATTTGCATAAATGGAAAGCATATTTACACTGTCTTAATCATTCCCTATCCCCTATATAGTGCACTATGTGACATTCACCATGTAGAAAATTGGGTTAATTGTTCACCATAAGACTAGTAATGTGTGCTAACAAAATAAATAGGATCAATTTTGATTTCATGCTGACTTCTGACATGGGTGTAGACAAAAAGCTCTGATGAACTTAAGAATTGTCAATAATTCAGCCACGAGTTCACTGACAAACAAATTGAAGGATTTACTTGATAAAATCTTGTAACACATTTTAAGTAAATTTTACTGCTACTGCTCTGTACAACTTACCTGTTATTATCAAATAAAATCTACTTACTATTCAACTCAACATTTATAAAGAAATTAAGTAAATATTACTAAGTAAATTTAACAAAATTAAATTTTACTCAAATATTAATAGTGAATTAAACCCTGCTTCTAAAGTGTATGCTTTACTTAGAAACATCTAAGTAAATAAAACAATAGATACCGTAGACACCATATCTACATAATAGAAGTAATGCGGCCCTCACCCAAACACAGAGATTTCAATACTTTGGTACACAATGCACAATGGCGGTAACATTCAGTAGATCATTTTTGAGTGTGAATGTGCCATTTTGAGTAGAAGAAATTACTAAACCTAACAACAAAAGAAATGATAAAACAGTGTAAATACAGCTGGAAAACAGCAAAATAATCAACCTTGTTAAATATGCATGTCGCTGTGCATGATGGGAACACCAGTATCAGAAAAGTTGTGTAGTTTTTTTTTTTTTTTTTTTTTTATATCATTGATATACACTTTAATTTCTACACTTTAATTTTCTACAACTTCCTCTTCTAGCGATCCCAATGCTCCAAATAGCAATTAAACATATAAAAGTATCTTTATTTGTACGTTTCTTTTGACTGTAAAAAAATGCAGTTTTCCTCAATTCGCTACTTGACTACGTGATTTTCAAACTCATGCTGATGTAAACAAAACGATCTTACTGGTGCTGACTGACAGATACGAAGCACGCACAAAGATGCCACGATTCCCGATATAGGCCTACACACATACACAGAATTACATTATTTAAAAAAATCTGTCTTGGCGAATATTCACGCATACATTATCTGTTAGGTCTTAAGTGAATGTTTGGTTAACTGTTGGGAAAAACCATCTGATGTTTATCATTATATTATATCTGTGTGATACAGTAGGTCTTAATATATAAGCTGTTTCATTAATGTTAATCAAACAATTGTGGAATCATGGAAAAAAAAGTTGAATATTATATAATATATAGATATATAATAAATAAAAATATATATTTAATATATTATATATTATATAAATAAAAATATATATATTTGACTTGGTTTGTGCCAAATTTGCTGATATTACTAGGGATTTTAAGGTTTGGGTGCTTGGTGATTTTGTTTTGAAACTTTCAGAAAACGTTAACTCGATTTTCGAATTCAAACAGGTCATTTTTTTGTTGGTTTCCAACAAATCATGCATAATTTTGAAGGTTTTTTAATAGAGAATGTGAAAATAATAATTCATTTTTGAAAATTTGCTCATTGCGACTCATTTTGCCAGCACAAATGATGTGAGTTTGGAGCAGATCACTGGCAATTCAGATGAGGGAGTGTATGGGAGACCTGTTTGAAAAACTGTTGAAAAGTCATTCATATTATTATTATTACTGTTCTGAATCAAACAATGCAATCTCAAAGTTACACATTCAGAAGATCTCTCCGTTTAAAGCCAAGTGTAAGTGAAATGTTCAGTGTTGCTTTTGAAAGTCAATGTTGCTTTTGGGCTTAGTCACGATGCTCAAATGAAACAAACAATGATTTGGTAGCGCCACAAAGTCCGAGTAATTACACTTTTCTGGGAATCAACATATGCTATACTAAAGCAATATCAACAGGAAAAGTGTGCTATTTCCGTATATAATACTGCATTGACAGAAGACAGCATGTGTGATTATGTTTACAATAGTGCAAGGTTATATAAGTAAGGAATAATTGACAATGGGACACTGAATTATTAGAAAAATAATGCAAACCTGAGAAGGGAATATGCTTGGTCAATGCCTTTATTTGCTTCCTCAATATCTTTGTGGGTTTTTAAATCATATTCATTTACTTCATCAACAGTGCACTGTCACTTTAAATGAACAGCACTGCAAAAATAGACAGCCGCTGCACTGCTTCTCGCACGCCACTCTGCTCCTGCTTCCGATGTGAATGTTCTAATCTGTTAATGTGAGTGCCAAAAAAAAATTACACTGCAAATGCTTGTGGTGTGAAACAGGCCTTATGGGTGAAGTTACACACAACACAACTTGTATAAAGAGACCGGAGGACCGGAACTAAATGTTATATGATTACTTATTGTTGTCTCTACATATTAAATTGGTATAGGAAAAAGTAAAACTTCTAACACACTCAAGTTTAACTCCTTTAAATGAGAAGTAGACTGTAGTCTGTCGTTTCTCAACACTGTGTGTTTCGTGTGTGCCTCTGTGTGCTTGCTGTCTCTCCTTGACAAGACATTGGCAGTGTTTACAAAAGAGCCTTGTGCTCATCTGCTGCGAACACTCAGGGCTTTTGCCCCCTGGCCAGAAAACCAACAACTGCAATGGTAATGAAGGTGGCAATTCCTCCAGATCCCAGTCAAACAGAATCGAAACCTCAGCAGCACTCAAAAACTAAACCCACACAGCACATATTTTTTACTCTGAAGGACGGTGCTGTCAGGGAAACGTCTTTGCAATAATTCGATATTTCTTTGCTAGTACGTGTATCCTGTCTGGATCACACAAAGACAGGAACAGCAAACAGCAGTGGTCTACAGAGCCATTAATGCTTCAGATGAAGGATCGATGCTGAGTCAAACGAGAAAACTCAGACTACACATCATTTAAAATCAATAGAAGATTGGTTACAGAGAAAAGGTGAACAAGAAAGAATGCACATGGTGAAATTCCATCAAGAAATTACTTTAAACTCTTCTGATGGGAATTAAAACTGACTCTACTTGTTTATCCATGCATGAAAAAAAATCGGTCATTAAACGCGCTATGTACGTATTTGTGCATAAAATCTGTGCGTGAATATTTTCAAATTCAAAGTGTTTATATGAACATGATTTTGGTGCTTTTTATTCACATTACTAACCCAAGATTCCCTAATTTAGAATAATTTGAATGATTTTGGCATGAGAACTTAAAGAGTTAGTTCACCTAAAAATGTAAATTACCCCATGATTTACTCATCCTAGGTGTATATGACTTTCTTCTTTCAGACAAATACAATCAGAGTTATATTAAAGGGTTAGTTCACCCAAAAATGAAAATTATGTAATTATTTTAAAATTATGTCACTTCGACTTTATTCAGCATTGTATTCTCTTCCGGGTCTGTTGTTCATCCGGGTTCACGACTCCTCAGTGAACCGCAGCGCACTGCTGACGTAAGACGCTGCTGACGTGTTATCTGGTGCACCAGAGTTTCGTTTACAGTCTGAGGGAGACGCACGCTGTATTCAAGCTATTTTTTAAAATGGTGCGTAAGTGTGCATGTCGCGGATGTCCTAATCGCCAAAAACAACGACGTAAAAGTGCATTACCAACTAGCTTCCGACAGACGGCCGTACACATTGATTAACATTGCTCATAGTGGGGGTTTTTTTTCCCCCCTCCATTCTGTCACCTGATGGAGTTTGGGTTCCTTATCGCTGTTGCCAACAGTGGACGATGCTAAATAAAGGTGTAAACAGGGTGTAAAATGTTTTGAGCTTGTTGTTTGTCACTGTCGCCTCTGGCTTGCTTACTTGGGGACATTCAGGCCCTGTTTCCACCTGGTATTAAGATACGTTTTGATTGATCGGATCACAAGTGGACAACGCTAAATACAGGTGTAAATGGGGTGTAAAACGTTTTGAGCTCGTCCACTTTCGACCACTTCCAGAAAACAGCCACAAAAGACCTCCCCTCAAATAAATCAGGACAGAAGTAGTTGTAAGTAGACAAAAGAGACAGATTAAAACACCAGGTGTAAACAGGTACTTGTCTCCCTCATCCACTTGTGATCCAATTGTCCAAAACGCATCTTAATACTAGGTGTAAACAGGGCCTTAATATTCAACAATATTATTGATCTGACTGTACTGATGCTGTTGTAAGAGAACTGAACAGAGCTGGACGATGACATCACAGTTTTCTGCAGAACTGCTTATAGATTAAATGAACTAATTCAATAATTGATGATCTTTACAACAGAACTGAATCAACACTGCACTGACTTCAGCTGAACAACAGCTAAAATGCATCATTTTCCACTGTAAAGCTGCTTTTGAAACAATTTCTATTTTATAAAGCACTATATAAATAAAGGTGACTTGACTTGTTTTTGTACTACATTCATTCCTTAATTAGGAACAGAAAAAAAAACATTGTCACCAAGTGAACCTGGTGGCAAAAACAAGGCAGCCATAACAACAATTCCCACAGAGTAGAGCTAAATACACACTCCAGGACAACAACTTCAAATCACTCCTGAGACCAAGCATTAGACTGATTTTATTTAATTCAGACATACTATCCATTCTACGCAACGCAGATCTAACCACAAAAACAACCTGGTAGGCAAAAAGAAAGGAAAAAAAAAAAAAAACAGAAAGTTTTTCTGTTATTTGTAAGAGGTATTGTACGAGCATGCACAGGTAGACATCTATTCGCTCACTTAGTGCGTTTGACTCAGCAAGTTGCTTGTGGTAGAGGGTAATTTGGGAATATTTGCCTTGGGGCAAAAAAAAAAAAAAAAAAAAAAAAAAAAAAAAAAAAAGAAGAAGAGGAGAAAAGTCTCTCTGTGACTGGGATGGTAGAAAACTCCTGGATCAGCTCCAGAGGTCTGACCTTGGCTGGCTGTAAGCTTTTAAAAACAGCCTTGTACGGAGAAAGCATGTCCAACAGGAGTGAAAGGCCACGAAGGGACATTGGGGGGGGAAGGTCGATGTGGGAAACAAGCAGCAGGGGCGGCAGGGGCACTCAAGCTTCGGTGCTAGTACCACTGGAACTGCTTTGAAGGTGCCAAACGATCTGGGAACCAGTAAATTAGTCCCAAATAGCTGTTAACGGCACAGTTCCATTAAACAGGATTTAGGGGGATTAGCTAATAGCAGCCTTAGATGAGTGTTGGGGGGGTGGAGGGCGGCAAAGAGTGGTTGGTGAGGGAATAAAAAACGAAGCGCTCATGTCCTAGCTCTCACAAAGAGGAAGGTTCATATTGACTTATGACATGGAGAAGGCCATGTGGCTGTTAAATATTTAGTGCAATTATAGCTATTTACCATTTTGGAGCAAGCTGTTTAACTTTTGCTCACATTTTGAGGGCGTACTCATATTTACGTAGCGCTTTTCTTGTTAATCTTTCAGCGTCTTCGGCGGCAGGTTGCTCTCACAGAGCTCCTGTCTGGATCCTTCATTGTGCTCTGCTTCAGCGGCCCGCTTTGAGCTCCAAATCCCTCTCACATTTGACAGGACACAGTGTGGCTCACTGAATGGAGTCAGGTTCAAAGCACAGCACATCATTCAGGAGAGTGATGCAACCGCACAGCTGCAGCGAGGAATGCTGGGACAGCACATTCCTGTGGGCCAGGAATGACTATATTCTCTATGCAAACTCACTCAGAAATGGTTTGAGCCTCCATTTCACATCAAGATAAAAGCCATTTTTCCCAGTATAGTGTACATGTACAGTGTCTCTGCACACTTAAGTCGTGATTAAATATGTGTTGATTTCATTGAATTAGATAACAAAATATTACTAAATGACAAATGCAAATGAGTCTAGATTCTTTTTTTTCTTTTTTTGTCTTTTTTTTGCAAAGACTTTTAACAAACTGGAGTCAATGTGATTTGTTTTAATTATTAGTATTAGTATTATTACTATTATTTTAATTATTTAGTGTATCTTCCAATTTAATACAATTCCCATTATAATACGCATTTTCTAATTACAAGTCATTGCAATATTTACATTTACATATTTACCACGCACACAGTAAATCTGGGGAAATACATATAAATCTAGAACTGCTCCAGTTTTTCTACTACAAAAAAGGGCTATTAGAATAATTACACATTCTCCATATAATACTCCAACGAATCCTTTGTTTACCCAGTTAAAAACATTAAAATTCTATGATTTGGTAGATTTGTATACTGCTAAACTTGTGTATAAGGCAAGACAACACATCCTCCCTCAGTCCTTGCAAGCTATGTTTAGCTTGAGAGACAGTAATTACGACCTTAGAGGGATATATATGTTTAATATACCATATTGTAGAACCAATTTAAGAAGAAACTGCCAATCAAATAAAGGTGTTCTGCTTTGGAATAGTTTCCCTGATGAGTTAAAAAAAGGCTATTTCATTAACACAGTTTAAAATACTTTATAAAGGATTGGTAATGAAAAGATATACTGAATAGTGATGATAATGTTAGTAGTAGTAATGATGATAATAACAATAATAATAATAATAATATTGTATGTTTTTCTAAATATACTGAGAACATCTTATATTGTCATATTAATGTTAATTAATATGTTAGTGCTGCTTGTGTGGAGTTAAGGGTAGGCATGATAAGCTTTAGCTTCAGCCTACACCTTTTGGTCAACAAAAGTGTAAACATCTTGTTTTTTTTTTTTGTTTTTTTTTTTTTCTTTTTGAATGATCTTGTAATTATTTTAATTTGTAAGGTTATGTATGTGTACATGCATATGCACAATTGTATGTATCTGTAAGTTTTATGTTTTCCTGTGCAAAAGGGAATTTTGCTTGTTGACCAAAAAACAATAAATAAATAAAAATAAATAAATAAATAAATCCATATTATATATGAACTGCAGTAAAAAAAAAAAAAAATACAACACTTGGTAATTTCAGTTAATATTAATATTACTAATATTACCTCACAATGGGCAATGGGCAATACGTTTGTAACAGTGTTTATGAATCTTTGTTATTAGTTAACAAAAATAGGGCTGTTCATTGTTAGTTCATTGTAGCTCAGATACATTAATTAATATTAACAGATACAGCATTTGATTGTAAAAATGCATTAGTAAATGTTGAAATTAACATTAAGATTAATAAATGCTGTACAAGTATTGTTAATTCTTAGTTAATGTTAAGTAATGTAACTAATGTCAACAAATGGAACCTTATTGTAAAGTGTTACAGTTAACATAGAGAGCAACTAATGCTCACTACTTTTTTTATGGTGCATTCTGGGAATTTCAAAGGAATGAACACTTCACTGCACTGAACACCCCTAGAAATGGCACACTCCTTGTCCAGTGCACTTGTGGAAAGGAGGGGGGGGGGGGGGGTTCAGTAAGAATGAATTGTGCCCATTGATTGTGCTGTTAATTTGCATGGGCTGTCTGTGTTGTCTTTTTGTGCCCGATTCACTAAAGAAATTACACAAATCAGGTAACGGCGCACACGCGCCCACAAAATTAGTGCCGAATGCAATTTACACTGCGCAATTCCCAATCTTGCAGTGCTAAATTACAAAGGAAGCAGCAGAGCACACGATCCAGCACACTTGGTCTGTGCATTACCACTGACATCCACCTGAATCAGCTCTTTAAAATGCTGAAGGTGTACACACTACACCTTACGCCTGGATATCTGCCCGTTTATAACATTTTCCTCCATCATTTGATGAATAACTGCCATGATCAATACAAAATGTAAACAAACATCTCTTTTCAATAAAATTCATTTCACCCCCTGCTTTCTTAATACCGCAACATTAATTGCACCAAGCAAACAGTTCTGTGTTTTTGTGAATAAATCTATAATAAGTCTAATTTACACAAAAGGAGGAATGTTTGTGCTGACAAGAATGACAATGATGTACTCAAGACTTACAGTGGGTTCTCAAGACACAACTGTGAGGTTTTTGCACTGCAATGCCACAAAGAAGTGCTATTGGTTTAATTTGTGAACGGACAGGAAAGTGGATTTAAATGTACCATTTAAATTGGCCAAAAACTTTAAGGACACTGTAGTTTCTTGGACAAATAACAAAAAGATTAATATAGCTGCGAGGAACAATTATCGGAGTTCAAGCGCTTTAAAGCCTGTAACTATTTCACAAATAGATGGAAAAGACCATTTACAGCCAAAACAGACAGTTTCCCATAGGAAATATATGTCTTTTTAAAGCTTTTTAACAGTTATAGTGCCACCTATGGTCTTATCTCCATAAAGGTTTGCATGCTTCTTTAGAGTCATATGCCGCACGTGAATTTCTGAGTGTTTGTTTCAGAGTTATAGGCTCTTTCAAGCACTTGGCCACGGCCATTTTCTAAATGACCCTGTTATAACTATCCAAAGGGTTATAGTCATTTTAGTAAAATTGGCTCCGCCCACTTCGAATATTCTGGCACCCCTTAGCGACCATGAATGGAAATTTCAACATTTTTTGAATAAGTTTTGATAACTTGATATTAAGTCTCCAGAGAATATTTCTACACTGGTTTGGTTTCGATCGGGCGAAAAAACCTAGGACTAGTTTGCAAAAGTATAATTCAAAATGGCAAATATTTTTTTAAATAATGGAAATTAAATCGGAGATATACGTTTTGTTCCAATGATACAAGACACTTGAGTCTACGACAAGCGGTCTAAGAGTTATAGTTTTATGATCAACTGATCACTATTGGCCAGTTGGGGTCAGACTCTATCAACCTCTCCCCAAATTGAGACCTATCTTTTGGCTCTAGGCCTTACGATTTGGTCTGCACGATCAGTTTTTTTACGGCAGAAGAAAAATAATAATAAAAATCCTTACAATAACAATAGGGTTGTAGCACTACATGCTTGAACCCCTAAATAGTGACATTTAATTTATGACCATTTTTTTTCTTCCTGAGTGACTGTAGACTGACACGCTCACCTTGTAGTCAATCTCCGTCCTTACTTTCAGGCAGATTTTCATTACCACAAACACCTTGTGCTTGCTCACTGGGGATTTAGTCTTGGCACCACGTAAAGCTGCTTTGGGACCACTTTCATTATTAAAAATACTATATAAATAAAGTGAAAGAAGCAACAAATTTACCCTTCACCTGATGTCACCCTAGAAGTATTTCAGAGACCAATGATTCTCACATTAAAACTCTTCAAGTAGTAGTAAAAAGTAGAAGTAAAAAGCTTCACTCGCAGCTTCGGTTCAACATCCGCAGCGACCCAATTTCAGCTTTATATATGTGAGGCTGAAGTTGTTTTTTAGTGGAGAGCTCTGATGTTGAGGCAACTAATTTCAGAGGCTAAGAGGAAGAGGTCTGGGCCCAGATGAAGATAAATGGCATGTGTAGAGCTGATTAGAGAAAGAGAGAGAGAGAGGGAATGCAGATATGAAGTTAAGGAGAAAAAAAATAAACGCCAAACCAAAAGGAGGGGGAGAGAGAGTGCCTTGTCTTAGGAGGACTGTAATTAGCCCTCAAAAAAGAAGGCAACACTACATGTTTCTACGACTGCTGCTCTGTGGGAAGTAACAGAAAAATTCCAGTCCCTTCTTCTGCAAAAAGGCATTCCATGCTTCAAAGCTCCAGTTTACAGACACACCATCATGTTTGAACACCATTTATGAGGGAATTAGCTCTTCTAGTAAACTAAACTCAGATGTTCCCAATGGTAAATCAAGCTCATGAATCATTTTACATATCTGCACCAATTATCACAGATACTTTGACAGAGCTAAAATATACAAGCTGACATATGTTTTATTTCACTCCAGACTATCTTTAATACTCTACTCTATCAAAAATAACCTTCATTCAAAGTTTTTGCATTCCTTATGTGGAAAATATCAAATACCGTGGTCATTTAACTGCCAAACTCTACTGTCACTCAAACTAGAAGTCTTTGAGCCAAGCTCAAGTGAAACTTGCTATTTAAAGAAAATCCCTGTCCTGGATCAAAACCAAAGCTGTAACATATTGTCATAGCCTGTCACTACTCATCCTGGCATACGTGTTTACATGACAGTATCGCAGAAATGGAACAATTAAGGCACGATGAGTGGTGAGTGACGATAAGATCATCCTCATCCAGGCTTTCCAGTTGTAATATCGCTTAGGGGTGAGAGGCAGTTCTTCACCTACTGACTGAACGCAGAGGCACAGGGGAAAATTGATCTGGTTCTCTGGCCCCTGAGGACCTCAGGACCACCGTAATGACAGTGCTTCACTCTCCCTGAGATGGTCTGTCTCAGCTCTTGCTAACAGCTGGCTAAGGAAACAGATAAGTTACCTGAGGCTGGAAGGGCGACCTTGACACTTAATGACACATTCAAAGTGATGTTCTTAGAGTGGTGACGTACAAAAGTGCTAGTGCATCTTAGTGCAGGTGTTTTGTTCTGCTGCTGTAGATGCTCAATGGCTCTTAAAGTCAACATGAAGTCAACAGTGACCTTATTTACTTCTTTAATACATTTTCCAGGTCATTTTGTCCACAGTTCTTCAGTGCATTATTTCAAAGAAAAAAAAGTGCTCATAATCCAGCAATCCTGCAATGGTTATGCAGTTTTATTAATGCTATAAAGGTTATGGCAATGATAAAAAGCTACATTTGAAAAAAGTAGAATTGACCATATGCACGGAATGTTCTTAAGAACATCTGCAATAATATAAGGCAGCTGGAAAACTTCCGTTGAAATGTCACTTGTTGGTGTCTCGATATCTCCAGTGTCCTGAGGTAGCTTTCACAACATCAATAGTGTAATACTTAGTTTATGATCAGAATATAGTCACATAAATAGTCAGGCCTAGTGTTAATTTAGTTATTCAAATGTAAGACGACATAAAAAAAGTGTTCCTCAGCAAAATTCAATTCAACCATCAGTTTTTACACTTTTATGTAAAAAAAAAAAAAAAAGTGTCAACACGCTGTAAATTAAGGATTTATTGTGTACTTTAGATAGATTTATTGAACAAAATGGGAGTTTTCATTGACAAATCATTGATCTTGCGCTGCACTGACTGACAATGATTATAAAGGGAGGGAAAGCGTGGTTCTCCCTTTGTGTAATTCGTTTACAAAAAAAGTTATTGTTTTTCATGAGATTTTGTGAGTACTTCACCTTGACAAAATTTATTTTTAAACGTAGTGATTTTATAGTGTTTAATATTTATTCAAAAGCAAAACGTGTGGAAAAAAACATTATAGGAAATGGCTAATATGAGCCAATAAATGCTCCTCTGCTGCCATCTACAGGTTATAGTGGTAATTAATGACTTTTTTAATTTTAAAGCTGCAGTCCATAAGTTTTACCTCTTTGTCGCCATCTCTGTTTGAAACCTGCAATTGCAGTTATTTGTGGAATTATCATCTTTACGTGGGCTGTGCATCGGCAAAGCTCCTCAGCGCTAAAGTTTGGTGTCGGTCACCACATCGGTGTGGATACTGTACTTTGGAATCACAGATTCTACATCTTGGAAGTATGACCAAAATAAGAATTTTCACCGGAAAATGTCATCTGAACAAGTAAGTAACATGTCTGCCACTTTTGTTCTGATCAACTGAGAAAAAAAGCATTACAATAAATTGCGCTGCCAATGGTGATCTAACATTTAGCTCGGATCACGTCAAACCATGCAAATTATTATTATTGTTATACTTTGTTCTCAAATTGTTAATGTTAACAACATCAGCATTGCTTGACTATGTGTATTTAGTGTGTATTAGCGTTACCTGTAGATCGTAATTTCTGTAGCCACTCCGCAGTCCGAAGTCTTTTGCTTTTGACTACGGGTGAATCTCAAGTTGTCACTGACGACTGTCATTTGGACCTTTCTGGATTACAATACGCCATCAAAATGATAAATTTATTATTGCAGCTGGTGTGAGAAAAGGCTATAAATGATCCACTACCAGCAGCATCCTCACATGCCATATAGCCTACTAGCTAGAACTCCTTCTTTATATAAACAGACGTGACATAATGACGCAAAGACAAACGGCGGCATGCTCGAATTTCCCACGGAAACCCACCAGGACTGCTTTTATTAGAAAACATTATTACAAGCTTACCATTGTGAACTGGGCTAATGTAAGTAGATAGTTTTGAACACTGGCTGGTTATGTACTTGCTCAAAAATTGACTTTGGATCATTTTTAATCAAAAAAAGTTACAGACTGCAGCTTTAAATGGAAGTGTATTCTATCAAACGTTGTATTTCCTACATCTTGAAACGTTCGGTTTTACAAACAGGGACTATCTCAGAAGAGTGAACAAATAATGTTTTTGGTCATCACATTAAAAATAACATTTGAAGGGCTAGAAAAACGTTGTGTGTGCGCGTCCAATTACAGACACCGCGTTTCTTATTCAAACGTTCCCATTAGCGTTGTCTTTATTGCAATCAATAAAACTGGCTTATTGGCATATTGATAACTGCATTAAAATATAAATACAACATTAAAAAGTCAACCAGTGATGGTTTGTGTTGATGTATAACGAGTACAGAATGACAGCTAACAGTTCACTGGAAATGCCCAAGCTGGCTTATCAAAAACCAGGAAGTAACCGTGCCAATTGGATATGTTGAGATGCCCCTTGAAGGTAAATATGACCTTTAACCTCCACATTCGGGTCACCATTTTTGGTTCCCAGCAGACAGAAGCTTAAATAAATATTTCCTGATTGCCCGGACAAAATTTTCACCCTTTCCTTAATTAACTGCAAATTCACATTCAGTTCAGGTTTCATTTGGGGTATGTATTGGCACATTTTCACAATCCAAGTACCAGTTGACAAAACCAATTCCCACCTTGTTGAATAATCAGTTTTACTTGTATTATGCAGTGTTAATTCTTACAGTTTTTAGTTTTAGTCTTTATTTCTTTTACTTTTTTGCTAGAAATATCCTTAAAATCTAGCCAGTTTCATTGTTAAATAACAAAAAGACAAAGTGCATCAAATAATTAAATAATAATATTATTATAATCATTTTATATCTAAATTTAAACGTCTCAATGTAAAAACATGTTAACGAACTTTTTCTCGGTAATTCGTTGAAGAGATAAACACAGGTAATATGAACATATTATGAAAGCAAAATGGGTTACAAATACCATTTCATGTCGACTTTAAAAGTAGCACAGGAATTTTTCAAACGCTTTTTCCAGTTTTTGATATAACTCACCTTTAACATCCTAACTTTAATCCTAAAAGGAATATTTCACTGAAACATCTAAAGGGGGAAAAAGTTACATAACCCTGATCGTAAGCATTCCTTCAAACCAATTCCAGCTGAACCCTAGGGGGGGCAGGAGTTGTGTAAATATTGGACATAAAGAGAGCACCTCAGCATCCTTTAGCTGGAGCGATGCCCTGCGTCAGATGATGAGTGTATGTGTGTGTGTGTGTGCGGGCACTGATTGGGCCTTTACCTTGTACGGCTCACCAAACAGATTAAATCCGGTCGAGAACAAGTCTTCATCCTGCTGCACTTCCTGTGTCCTTCGCTCCCACTCCTTCTTCTTCAGCGCCGAGCGGTCCTGCTCGTAATGACTGCGGGAAATGAGAGAGAAAGAACGATAGAGAGTAAGAGCATGATTCGAGTTGGCATGCGAGAAATCGACGGCAAAAAACCCTGCCTGTAAGAGATTCAAGGGAAGCCCTTATCTGTCTAATAGGCCCGAGCTGACACTAAGCAGATGAGGAGAGCGTGGCGGAGGAGATAAAGTAACTGGATTGGTGCACAGATGCTTTGCAGAAACAGACAGGAGACTGCCAGGAAGAGGCAGCTCTGTTTGAAATGCTGTAAGAAGGGCTGGAGCCTCAGGGAGCGTTTATTTAGATTTGAAGGACCTCATATGGCAATCAGTGTGGGGGATTGTTACAGGAAATTCAAGATTGTTTTAAACAAAGGCAGATGTCATACTGTGGTAGTTGACAATCCCAAATTCAGCGTGTGGAGTGAATGATTTCACAAATGAAAAACCAAGCATCTCCCTCGGAGGGACTCCGTCAGCCTCGCATTTTTCTTTACATTCATTAAAATGAAGACTTCATCCGAGCGGTTCCTAACACACCTCTCCCAGGCCTTGTTTGAGTTATTTAACGTCCACAAATGACTTATCGTTTAAGAAACTTCACGTATTAGCAATGGAAACAAACACAAGGATGCTAAGCTGAGAGTGTGAGATGGTTACGGTGACTGGTTGGCCCTGAGGCTGGTGCTAAAGGCTGACAGTGTCTGATTAGGGCCCGTAGACTCGGTCCTTCCATTATCATAATGCAGAATGGCCCCAGGTTAACGCAGACCTCCCTCAGGAACAGACACACACCACAGCCGCTAGCTGTAGCATTAGCATCAGTCCCTGAGGGGGAACAACGGCGGGACAGAAATTGGGAATTTTCACTCAGTGGCCTCTTTATTATTATATATGTTAGATCTTGCCTTTTCATTTGTTCTCTCATTCACTCACTGAAGGCTTTATGACATGCTTCATAAGATGTGTTATTCTTTTGAATAGGATCTGGAACGTTGGAAGATAACTGTGACTTTGATTCTTGCTGTTACATTGTTACTTGTATTTTTTTTTTAAGTGATCAAAAATGCAAATTCCTTCGTGTCATCTACGCACTCATTAAACTTTGAAGAGTGAGGCGCTGACAAAAGACAGTTGCTACACTGTGATGGTACTGTGGAGCCATGTGTTTTAAACCATTTTCATAAGATTAACATTGCATTATCAGCTCGGAAAATATGCTAATTTAACTAGAAACACTGGAGACTGGAAATGTAAAGCATCATTCCAGTACAAGTCAGGCGAGACTTACGCATTCAGAAAAAGGTGGATAGCCTATATGTAAGGGTTAACCCATTACTAGCTGTGCATTAGACGATTTTAATGCACGACATGAAGGCAAAGAAAAAGCGAGCGTCACACCGCATGCGTGTCGCAACTGCGACACTTCTATAAAGCCTGATTTATACTCAACGTGTCCACAAGTTCGCTTGTGCGAAAAATTACATCAGGCTTCGGCGGAAGTGCGCGTTGAGTGAGCGCAAACCCATTTCTCGTGGCTGTGTGCACGGCATTTTTTTGTAACTTTGCGCACAGATCCGCATGACTTAGAAACCGATTCTAGCCGAGCAGGTACATCTGTACCGGCATCTCACAGGCACCTAGTTTGCGCTTGCTAAAATTAATTGCATTCATTTACAAAATGAGCCTACTATTGCAGAAATTAGCCTTTTTAATGAAAATAAAGGTCCATGAAATTTTTTTTTGTAAAAAATGAAATTAACTAAAAATGTTTAATGAAATTAGAAAATATTTAAGAAGTTCATGTTTAATTTAGTTTTATACATATGAAGAGTTTGATTCCAAAACGCGATAAACGCCATTTTCAAAAAATTGAGTTTCCGCCAAAATCAGTATTGTATCTGGTTGGTATTGAAAAGTCATTTATTAATTTTGCGCAAAATGCGATATCCGTCGTGTTATTCTGTCATGTTTTCTCCCTTTCTTCCCAAAACGCGACAAACGCCAGTCTCCTTTTTCTGCAGAACGTATATATATCCGCTCTCCACCAATCACAGCGCACCATTCCACGCACTGTAAACATTAAAGGCTTATTTAAAAGCCGTTTTTAATACCAATGTACGCGGAAAAAAAGTGTGTTTATTTAACCGTGCGGTGGCGCCAGATACTCTTTAATCGGTAATGACAAATAATTCATAACATTAACAAGATGACCATTTTGGGAGCGACGGTTGAATGTATTTTTAGTAAAATGGCTGAATATAAGATAAATATTGGCAAAGTTTAGACTATGTCATATATGTGAATCAACTTACTTTGTTGTGTATTTTCAATTTGAAAAATAACTTTTATATTGACGAATTAATTGCATTTTGAAAAAAAAAAGTGTCATGGATTTATTGCATTTTGGGGAAAAAAATAATACGTTTTTATAATAAACTTTTTAAAATCAAAATGTAGATTTTAATTTTTAATGTTTTTATATCCAAAAGATGCTATCTGAAAGTTTGAAACAGAAAATAGGGGTTTTCATCTTGCCACTTACTTGGTAAAGAACGTAAAGAACAGACCATGGTATATACAATTAAATTGCTGTAATAATGTAGTTGTTGTTGTTGTTTTATTTATAATTGCTACATTGTTAAACAAAACAAAATATTAAACAAAACAAGAAACAATTTGGCCAAACATTCTGTGATATAATCAATATGACTGTAAGGGGGAAAAAATGCAGCCTTTGGGATTTGATAATTGCACTTATTGTGCCATATCGTGAATTCAGTTGTATTTCTAAATCCAACCTTAACCAGCCACAATACCCTAGACTTTTTCCAAGTTCTACTAATATTTAGTTTTAAAAAAAGTTTTTAAAAAAAGTATATAAAAAAATAAATAAATAATGCATTTTCTCAGTATTAGCCACCAATGTAGCTGGAGGGAAAAACAACAACAACAACAACAAAAAGAGGCAAAAAGACATTAAAAAAAAAAAAAAAATTAAATTAAATTATCCATATCAATTAATTATGAGTAATAATGAAAACTGTAGTAATTATGGTATTTTGGTCACGGTTAACATTTCAAACGGGTGCCTCAGGCAACATGATACAAAATATTTGCTATTCTAACTATGACTTTCTATTTTACAATTTAAAAATGACTATTATTTTGAGTTGTTGCTGATAGAATCATCGCTTTCATCTAATGTCAACATTGCTAAAACCCAAGATACCTCAAACACATATTTCATCAGCCCCTGCTAATAGGACACTGTCCCAGAGCAACAGAGAGTCGTCCAGCTTTTGGAGGTGATGGATAGCAGAGCGAGCTGGAGAGCTGGAATCAGTCCGTCTTCAGTCGGCCTGTGCCGTCCTCCGAAGCACACCTCGGAGTCCTGCGGCTTCAGCCACAGCATTTAATCCATCACCAAATTATTCCAGAAGGCGGGAGATGAAACGGTGCGAGAAAAACGAGGCCTGGTCTAGGGGTGACAGGTGCTTCTTCTGAGGGGTCGAGGAAGAAATAAGTGACAAAGAAAAGTGGGAATAAATACAGCGACGAGAGATTGACGGTGCTTCCCCGGCCTTAATGACAGCAAGATGTCAGTTATCTTTATGTCAGCGCGTTGGGCACACCTGACATAGCCACCTGACAGGACGATAAATCAAATTTACAGCTGTCAGTGGCAGAGCCTTGCAGGCACTTGGGTCTCTTGACACTGCATTACCCTCCAAATGCAGAGTGCTGCGTTGGGCAGTGAGAGGTTGGTAAAGACCATTAAGAAACTAAAAGAAGAACGCTGAGGTGCAAATAACCCCTAGTTATGGCTGCTGCAGCGCAAGACAAGTTTACAGTGTGAAGACAACAGGTAGTGTAGGCATGTGTCAGCATGTTTTCTTGCTATGAAACCTGCACGCATTATGTAAAAGGTATTCATACATTTTTACAAAATTACAAAACGTATTATTGAGGATGTCAAAGTTAACATCTGCACTTACTGTACTTTAACATTTACATTCTCCAAATAATATTACTGATAATATTACTATTTTATAATATGATAATACCAAAAAGAGGGGAACAGTACTTGCCCACCTTTTCCATTTATTTCAAAAAAGTCTTCTTTAAAGCGCTATAAGCCATGAATCAAGCCAATCAGCTATGAGGTGAATTGTAACATTACAAACTTTGATTTGAAGCAAAAAAGTATTTGAAAATCAGACAAAAAAACAAAGGTGCAAGACTGTATACTTAACAGCTTTAGTGATAGAAAGAACAGAACTACAATCCCATGAAGCATTGCAATCGAATTAAAAATGATGGAGAAATATAAAACTAGTGATTTAAAAATGCTAAATATATACAGTATAAAATCAATATATTTTAAGATTATTGCAAAGTATACATTCAAATATTTAAGTTTTTTTACAGCGTAGGGAGACGTCATTTGTGGTGCTTCATGGGGGGGGGGGGGGTAGGGGTGGAGCTAAGGAGCTCTTTTGTTGCATTTTGCTCATTTTTACTGATTGGTGGAATTTTCTGTACAGCATAATGCAGTTGTTTTCACAACAAATTCCACTGTTGTGTCTTCAATAGAAGCAAATACTATCAATTAACAACCTTAAATTTCTTTATTGATAAGTTATCGATAAAAATAAATTCTCCTGTCGAGAAAATGAATAGAGCTTTTACTTCAGGAATCTGACTGTTGCACTCTATAAAAACATACTACTGTTCAATTTTTATTTTTTTGTTCTCAGCAAGGATGTATTAATAATGTATTGTATTGTCTTTTATTGTCCCAGTGGGGAAATTTTGTTTTAGTATTTTTCAATACACGCACATAAACAAACAATGTACACAAACATAAAAAGTGGCAGTAAAGTATTATTATCAATGTGTTAAACAATTATAATACATTTATAATAATAAAAAAGCACTAAATCAGCATATTAGAAGAATTATGTGACACTGAAGACTGGAATAATAAATTAATAAATGTAATAAATTATGTTTTAAAATAGTTGTTTTAAATTTTACTATTTTTTTTCACAACATTAATGTATTTTTGATCAAATATATATATATTTTTAATACATTTATCCATAAATATAAATGAACTGTGCTGAAAACATGAATGATTGTTAATAAACAAACATTTTTATTACTTATAAAATGTTAACTGAAATAATAGTTGCCAAACATTTATCATTTTAAACTGATATACTAAAATAAAATAAAAACTGAAATAAAAAAAAATTGTAAAAACTATAGAAATAGTATATAGAAATGTTTAAAAATAAAAAAATGCTAAAAACAACAAAATTACTAAAACTTTAAAATGTATGTGAAAATGGAAAATAAAACAAATAAAAAGAGTAGTTTTTATTCTCTCTCTCTCTCTCTCTCTCTCTCTCTCTCTCTATATATATATATATATATATATAGTATCTCTATGATACTAAGAGACTGACTCTGACAAAACACTGACAAGAATATCATACGTAGATATATGCAAGGCAAGGCAAACCCTGGCAACCTCTCAAAACACCCGAGCATCATGACATTGAGTCTTGCACAGGCTGTAAGACACTATTTGATCTCCTCTTTTGTAAAGTGTGTTTTTGCTTGATTTTTGTACAGTCAATAATTTTCTCTTCCCATGTTTCTGAGAAAGCACTGCCCACCTTCCTTCCTCGGAGAAAGCACCAGTAATATATTCAGACTCCACATGAACAGGTTACCAAAATTTCTTTAGGCCATATATTCAGTCTTATCCGTGTGTTGACAACACGCTGTATGCTAAACAGCAGTGCCCGGGCAGTTTATTACTGTGATGTTGTTGGTGGCATGATTATGTTCTGGAACATGTGGCATTGGCAGTTTTCCCCTTCCATTCTTCCCCTACACCACCTCTCCTCTGCCTCTTCCTAACACCGCTGCATAAGGGGGGAAACGAACAGCGATATCCATGGAAAAGCGAATGAATTTAATCTTAGCTGAGCTTTGCTGCATTTGAAAGATAACCAAATAGAGCGCCTGCATCGCTTTCCCTCCTCTCGCCCCTCTTCCCCTTCCCCTCCGCCCGCAGCCCCCGGTGAAAGCCTCCCATAGAGAAATAATGTAATAAACAGCCAACGAGTGCCACTGTTATTAGAACGAAGCAGCCGCCACAACAGTGGGCCTGATTTCTGATTTAAGCGGCAATTATTAATTTGAAGCACAGGCTAATTAAAACTACAGCTAAGCGTTTAGCCTCTTGTTACAATTATTTTGGAGGATTGTAATTATATGGAGCTGCTTATCTCACACATTAAGGCAGTGACAGAAGAGGTGGAGATCTCCTCTCATTTATTCCTGATTTATCAGCGTTTGGACGAGATAGATGCGAGAAAGATAGCAGCCGTTCATCAGGAGGAAGCAGGGTTTGTCTGGAGGGACAGTCTAGCCTGAGGGAAAACCGAGCTCAGTTGGGAATACTCCTTTTTTCACTTTTTCTCCTTTCTCTTTCCTCCTGTGCCTTTTTTGTGACAGTTAACTATCACATGGATTTCGGGAATATGCTTTCCTCGACATTTGTTTGACAAACAAATACTTAAAAAAAAAACATAGATTTCCTTACATTTAAATGAGTGATCAATGGACACAAAAAACGAATGATATAATCATAAAAAAAAGTAAAATTAAACAAAGCATATACAGTAAATGAATCAAAATCACAATATTGACATTTTTTTATTTAGAACAGTTTTCTTTGAGAAAATATTTAGTATAAAGTCTTAACACTACCAATTTTTTTTTTTTATGTTTTCGAGTCTCTTGTGCTCACCAAAGCTGCATTTATTTGATCAAAAACATGTGAATTATTATTGCAATTTAAAATAGCTGTTTTCTATTTTACTGTATGTTATAATGTAATTTATTAATGTGATCAAAGCTGAATTTTCAGCATCATTACTCCAGTCTTCAGTGTCACATGCTCCTTCAGAAATCATTCTAATATGCTGATTTGCTGCTCAAGAAACATTTCTTATCATTATCAGTTTAAAACAGTTGTGCTGCTTCATATTATTAATTTTCTTAATAAACCTTGATACGGTTTTCTCCCCAAGATTCTTTGATGAGCAGAAAGCTGTTCATCAGAAGATGCAGAAACAGCATTTATTTGAAATAGAAACCTTTCTTTTTTATGTGATTAATTTGTGATTAATCTTCTAATTTATTTTTGTATACATTTAAAGTTTAAATGTGTATGAGATCTGCACTATCTCCTTTACACTATTATTTTGACGGGTTTTCTCGTCTACGGAGCTATAAGGGTAATGGAGAGCATGCAGTTCTGAGATATTTTGCAGATTTAACGTTTTTCAGTTTATTAAGCACCCCCGAAAAGGCATAAGATCTGTATGTATTTGTTTACTGTAAGTTGTATTAAGTGTTTTGAGTAATTTGCTGTATGCTGATGATCATGCAATGGAGAGAGAGAGAGTCACTCCGGTTTGGCCATCATTCGGATGGGTTCTGCTACACTTGTGAAAGTTACATAAGTTATTTAGTCAAGAATAGTGTGCGATCTTTTGTTATTTGATTAACGTTAAAGCGCAGACAGCAGCGCTAGGATTACGCAACAGTCATTATACGGCTCAGTGCCTTCACGCAGTAATTTAATAAACCATTGGTTTGTTATATCGGCCTTTTTCCTGCTACAGCCGATATGCTGATGGTTGTAAATTGAGCAACAAAAAAAAATCGGCGGCCGATACATCGGTGCATCACTATTATAAATTGAAATATAAATGTTCTTTCGATTGAAATTTGACTTGGACCTTTCTTAGCAGTTCTGAGTCTCACCCACATTAACATCCATCCACACTATTCTTGCTAAACTGCAATGGTTTAACACAAAGCAAATGAACACAATTTATTTGACTCAGAAACCTTTTATAACATTATAAATGTCTTTACTGCCAATTTTGATCAATTTATTTGAATGCATCCTTGCTGAGTAAAAGTATTAAAGGTGCTGAATGTAAATTTTTTTGACTGTACTAAAGCATAAAAATACCCAGAGATTTAGGAAACACAAGCCACTTTTCCACCTAAATTACCTGGAACAATTTGTCCCAGGAACTTTTTTTCCCCCAGGCCTGTTCCTGTTCCATCCCGCTGGAATTCATCCTCCGCATTTAAGCTCAATAAAGCCTGAACCTCATCATCGGTCGTATTTTTTTAAACTCCATTGTTGATTCGAATGGCAAACAACTCTTACTGCACGCACTGCAACAGGCTTTTAAAAATGGTGGTTGAAATAAAATGCTGCGTGGAGTCAACCAATCAAAATGCTGCGTGAACTCAACCAATCAGCATGTTCAGTACCCAAGTCCCACCCCCGAAAGTTCCTGAACTTCGAAAAAGTAACACCTCAAGAGCAGAAACTTTCTGAGGGGGGAATTTTTACCGGGAACTTCATTTAGACCCTGGTGTCTCTGTTCAAAACACACCGAGCACCACCCCAAAGTTCCTAGTTCCTTGGAAAAGCTCCTAGTTCCTGGGAAACGTTCCTGCGGTGGAAACACAGCTATACTAAGTTCAAATATTTGTTTCTCTGAAAAGCAATGGTACAGCCAGTTATTCTACTTTGGAATTTGCATTCTTTGTCAGAATGTCTGTTTTACTTTTGGTCTGTGTGATACCGCCCACTATTAATTTACCATACAATATTTGACACCTTGGGTTGACAGTTGGTGGAAAACACAGAGCATTGCAGCAATTGAAATGAGCAAACAAACTGAGTCAGACATCGCACATTCTACCTGACCTAAAAAGCCTCTGCAATAAAAACGTACATAACAGCTGATCAACTTTCAGTGTAAGGCTCGTTGCTTTCCATTGTCAATTGCGCTCGTTCCTGCTGCATGTCCTCAATCTGGCAACCCGAGTCTGAGGAGGAGGGGGTGGGGAAAACAACTCTCTCTAATATTTTGAATTTGGACTGCAGAACTTATTTCAACCGCAAACTGTCAATACTACATACTGTACCTTTAATTTCTTTCTTTCTTTTTTTTTTTTTACCAGACAGCCACTGTTTCTAAATAAATACCAAAAGGTAAATGCAAGCAACAAAATGTATTTCAGTACAGCAATAGCAACAGCTAACATAACCACCATCAGAAACACAAGAAAGACCAATTCAAAACGTCCCAAATTTAGCATTCCTTCAGACAATCCCCCCTGAGCGGCACAGCGAGCTCAAATGACCCACACAGGCCAGAGACTCGTCTTCAGGATGGAGAGGCAGCGGTGGCAGCTGCTTGTAGGCGAGCAAAGGACTCTCTCAGATTAATGAGCACCCCTGACAGTAATTGCTAGGTGCCAGGTTATCACCCTGGCCACTGACACCACTTCCCCCCAGGACTCTTTCCATTTCCTCAAGGAGGCCATTGTTTGCGCTCATATTAGCAGTGGATCAGCAGGATGGCTAAGACACTGGCCGCACAGTGGAGGCTAAAACACACTTCACCTTTTCCAGTCCACCACTGTCACTGACTTTTGCGGCATTCTTCCTTCAGGGCAGCGCTGAGTAGTAATAAATGTGATTCTCAATGTCTAAAAGGCACTGAAACCACCTCTTGCATTCCAAAGACACATACAGAGACATAACTATTTATATTATTTATCCAGAAATTCGCATATATAATTCTAATTTAAAGGCACAATACGTACATTTTTGGCACTAGATGTCGCTTATTTCAAAACAAAAAGCCCCATCTTGATGATGCCTTGATTTCACCGAATCATGGGAGGTGTTGTCTTCATGTCTAGCCGGTGGAAAAGAATTGGGACAGGTCTCGGGCAAAAATCATGTTCTTGTATGAGATTATTAACATTACTGTAGTATGAAGCAGAGCAGGGCCGAGTGCTGTGAGAGCAGAAATGAGGCCGCTGGAGTGATTGCTAATGAGAGACGAACGCGACACGCGTCTTGAGAGTAGCAGAACTTTTATTATGCCGCAGTCGCTGCTTCAGCTTCTTCCGGTCAAGCGTATGTGGGGTCATATTAGTTACATTTGTGTGTTGAAAGTTGTTATAGTGCTACTCTGCATTCGCTCAGTGGATACTATGAGACATTTAATGCCCAGATTGATATAAGGCATGGTAAAACATGGTACTCGCTGTAAATCAAGAAAAAAAAGATTTAAACAATAAGATTTTTGTGTTGAGCTATATAACATGATTAGTTTTCTGTTGATGAATGTATCCAAACAATTGCTCACCTGTCTAATAAAACACATAACACATAAACACATAATATATTAAAGCGTCTTTGGAAATGGAGGGTAATGCGGGTATGATGTCATTGATAGGCGCCGCACAGACACGGTCCGTGTCCTGGTTAAAATTGCCTATTTCTCTGGATTTAAACATTCTTGGAAACATTTGGGATAATGTAAGTACACAAGTCAACAAAATATATAACATTGTGGTTTTTGGATATTTTCATCAAAAAATTGTACATATTGTGCCTTTAAAAAGTGTCATTTAAAAAGCATTTGGACACAAATGTATTATTATTATATTAATATATAAATATAAAAAAACATAATATAAATAATATAAATATAAATCATTTTATTTAATATAAGTAAATAAAATAATAATCATAATAATAATCATCATCACAGACTTAAGTAAAGCATAAATAAGGCAAAAAAATCTGATAATATTATTTAAGACATTACTGGAAAGTGGTGAGAAATATATCAATAGACATATTGATTTTATTTTTATTTTATATTAATTTAATATAATAATATCATTAAATGTAAATATATTATTACATTAAATAATAAAAATAAAAATATTATTTAATAATATAGTTTAATAATATTAAAAAATATTTAACACTGTAACATCAGTAAATTACAACCCCTCAAGTCACACTTTGAAAATTATGAACATCATTCCATATATAAATCATAGTAACCAACCATCGTGGAAATCATCATCATCATTATCATGAGACTTACAAAAACCTAAGTAAAACATAAAAATAAAAAGTAAAACATGTGATAAAAAAGTAAGTATAATATGTATATATATATATATATATATATATATATATATATATATATATATATATATATATATATATATATATATATATATATATATATATATATATATATATATATATATATATATACACACACACACACACACACACACACACACACATCATTACATTAATATATCATTACATTAAATAATAATAATCATATAATTTATTATTGATCAGCACTTGTAACATCATTGCATTTAAGAACCACTTAAGTCTTAAGTCAAAATATCACATGCAACTGCATAAAATGGTCTTCCTTCAGATTCCCTTCAGTGAATGATGAAAGAATCTCAATGTCTCAGCGATCTATAATAAATATAACGTTTCATTGTTTTAATTGCCTCATTTGTTTAATTGCCTTTGTCACACAGTCTTGTGGTGTTTCTAATTCGCTCCATCTTTTTTTTTTTTTTTTTTTTTTTTTTTTCCTGGGCGCTTTCAACTCGCAATACAAGAGATCCGTGATTAACTGCGTCAACCAATTAGAAAGCATGTCTGGAGTCTGAAATGTCATGTCATGAATATTGCAGGAGGAGCTCCGGCACATTTCCAGAATTTGACCCAATTTAGCAAACAGACCTCGGCATGCGCTGTAACATCAGTGCAGTGTCCACAAACAACATGAACGCTGTCAGCCACAGTGGGGATTACACCACAGACAAACAGCTAACCCCTGCGCCATGAAGCCCGCCAAACAAATGTCAATTTTCCATGTCATCAAACTGTAAAAACTGATCTGAGCGCAGTAATAGTCAGAGACGCTGAGCGCATTCAGCAGACTGCATAATCGAGAGAGGAAATTATGGCAGCTGCACGTCGATTATCCCTTAATGGGCACCGACTTCAAATTAATGTCTTCTTCATGTTCCATATTTCACATTCATATTGAGAGGAATTTACCACAATTACGGTGTAATTGCAAATCTGTGGCTGAAGTTAACAGCGTACAGGGTGCGTTTAAGACCCTAAATCTAATCTTAGTCTATTTTGAGTCACTCTCGAGTTGAAATCTGAATGCTGAGATTCAGATTTCCATGTGGTTTCACCACAAATGCATTAAAAATAACAGACTGTGTCGTAGAAACATGAACAAAATAGTGCGTAAACAAACAAATACAAAAGTGCAAGATCCTAAATGTCGCTTAAGGCTATCGGATCTCTCCTTTACAAAACTTGCATGTTATCTCTGGCTTTTAAGCTCAGCTGTCAGACGGAACATTGTTTTGAGACACGTCAAGCACTTTTAACCCATGGCCTGTAATTATGCAGAGGAAGCTCTTGGCTGCAGTGAAGAACAGAAGGAGAGATAGAGAGGCTGATGAAGTGAAAGGCGGAAGAGGTCGACAGGCCACTGAATAGCTACATATGAGGCATGTTCATCTGACGTCTGTCTGATAACCTAAACCAGTTCACACCAAGAGGAGATTCAACACTCCTTACAAAACCCATCAAGAAAAGCCTGGGACATATATCATAAATTTTTTTTTGCTCATGAAAAATGAAGACTATTTTTTAAAAAATGCTGGGTTAAAAACAACCCAAGCTGGACTGAAAATGGACAGAGCCAGCAAGTGGGTTGTTTTAACCCAGCCAATGGGTTGTTTTAACCCAGTCGTTGGGTTGAATGCCCAACCTGCTGGGTAGTTTTATTTAACTCAACTGTTGATTAAAAATTACTGTATTGCTTGCTTTAAATGAACCCAAAGTATGTTGGAAATTAACATTTATTAATATGTTTAATAAAAGAACATTTATTAATATGTTTAATAAATAATAATTAAACAATAAACATTTATTAAATTGCTTCTTAATAAATGTTCAGCTATTATTGTTGCCTCTAATTATGTGTATTTATGTGTATTTTTAATTTCCAACCTATTTTTGGTTCATTTTAAGCCAGCCATACAGTGATTTTAACAGCTTGGGTTGTTTTTAACGCAGCTTTTTTTGAGTGTAATAACATTATTTAGCAAATAATAAAAAATATGATTTTTAAAAAAAAAATCATACATAGTGCTCTTGAATTTATGGCCATTTATCTTTGTATTACAGTCATTTTTACAGTAATGAGACAAACAAATCTAAAAAATATAATATAGTATTAATACAATAATATTATTTAAGAAATAATTGGAAATCAAAAATATTTAATAAATATATTATAATAATGAGAATTATTTAATATGTATATTTATAATAATAATAATAATAAATAAATAAATACATTTTTAAATAATAATTATACATTTATAAATAGAGTGATACTGTTTTACAGTATTAATTAATACATATATATATATATATATATATATATATATATATATATATATATATATATATATATATATATACTGTAAAACAGTATTACTCTATTTATAAATGTATAATTATCATTTAAAAATGTATTTATTATTATTATATATTTATATATAGTAAAAACAGTAATATTGTGAAATATTATTGCAATTTAAAATAACTGTTTTCTATTTGAATATATTTTGAAATGTAATTTATTCCTGTGATGCAAGATGAATGATGAATTTTCAGCATTTCACCATTACTCCGGTCTTCAGTGTCACATGATCCTTCAGAAATCATATATAATACTATCAATAATAATATTAATGCTATATGTATTTTTTGATGGACACATAATGTTCAGAACTGGAACTGGAATGTAACATAAGGGTAGAGCTATAGCAGTCAACATTCTGGATTTCAGTTATCCATTTTATGTGTCTTTCTTTGTCTGGCCAAGCCAAAATTCTTTTTTTATGATTCATTTTATATTGATACAGCTGAAATGGGTCACAAAAACAACCTGTGAAAACTAGCTGGCTCAAATACAACTATAAGAATTGTAGGCATCAAAGATGAAAACATGAACTGTTGTGGAAAAATGTCATCTCTTTCTTGCTCAAGAGGTTCCAGAAGTCAAAATTAGACCTTCTTGAACAAAGCAACAAAGCTGAGATGCCTGCAGGACATCTGAATTTGTCTCTGGTCAGGGCGCAATTATTATACATTTCTCTTATCTTATTCACCCCTCCTGTTTTCCCATAATTAAGTTCTACATCTTTTGCCTTTCTCTCTAATTGTGGAATTCTGCCAATTGATGGTCAACCCTTTCTCATAGGCCAAATGTAACATTCTCCAAGGATAATCTACTCCTCCCCAGAGGCAAGAAGTCTCTACGTGACACCTTTTAACAATGGTTTTATTCTTTCCACAGCCACCTGTTGTTTACTGGAAAAAACCCTTGACTTAGCAAAAACTGTCCATTGGCCACACTACCTTCTCAGATACATTTGACTTAATCTGATCTTGTAATCACAGCCATGAGGCCTCAAACCACTTCTGGCTTTTATAGTATTCAAACTAATTCCATTGTTTTCTATAGGATATTATATCCTACAAACAAACAGAACAGATTTTCGAAATCATTCCACTTTAATTTTCCATTCCTTTGAACTCTCTTCGGCATTCATTAATCAGCAGTTGGTTTCTAAACATTCCCCTCAGAGGCCGGTGTGTGTTTTTCAGACACAAAAACAGCTAAGCACCAAACAACAACTTCCAATCATCGAGCGGCAGCCTGACGTCGCTTTCTGTCCGAAAGCTGTTAATTGCTGCATAATTTCAAAGCGAATCCATCTGAAGAGATCTCAGGGTCCACGAGCTTGTCTTTAATCATGCTCTGTTCAACTCTGCATGGCAATGAATTTGTCACTGATAGACTGCAAATTACATTGACTGCACTGGAGACGTAATTACTTTCAATGTTTTCAATGACAGACACTGCGATTTAACAAGAATAGTGTGTGGGTGAGACTCACAACTGCCAAGAAATATCCAGAACATTAAGTCAAAAGAACATTTATATTTAAACGTATATGTAGTGTTTAGGTCAGAAAGATTGTTTGGTAACACTTTCTAGGAAACCTGCATTTAATGCATTATAAGGGTTTTCTTAATGCATTATAATGCACACATAATGCCATATAAACAACCTTATGCATAATGCCTTATAAACAACCTTGTAATATGTTGTATTATCTCATGAATATTCACAACAACAGTGATAATACTTACCTGTGCATATGCATAACTGTTGTTATACATGTATCATAATGCATGTATAAGAATACCCTTATAATGAATTTTAAATACAGGCTTCATATAAAGTGTTACTTCTTCTTTTTTTTTTTTTTTCTTTCTTTTTTTTTTAAATAAATTAACATTTATTTCCACAAAATATTAAGCAGTGCAACTGTCAGCATTGATAATAATAAGAAATGTTAATGAGCATCAAATCGGAATGATTTCTGAAGGATAATGTGATACTGAAGACTGGAGAAATGATGCTGAAAATTCAGCTTTGGCATCACAGGAATAAATTACATTTTAAAATATATTCAAATATAACACAGTTATTTTAAAATGCAACAATATTTCACAGTTTTAAAATTTTTACTGTATTTTAGATCAAATAAATGCAGTCTTGGTGAGTATAAGATACTTAAAAAAAATCTTACAGACCACAAACTTTTGAACAGTAGTGTCCTCTTATTCTCACTACTGAAATGTGAAAAATTTGAAAGAATGAGATTTTTGTATTTTGCTTTTGGAAAGAAATGTAACCTGGGAACTTCCTGAGATTCACGTTTAAATCAGATGATTCCAAAGCTTGAGCCAAACTGCTGCAGTAAAAGCTCATGTTCTGTCAAACAGATACAAAAGCTGTGGTCGTACGTCCACCTGTGGGAGGCATGGCGGTCCACGCTCGGTCTGCGTCGCTCGGCTAATTACATGTTAACCTGACATGGGTGGACATGTAACGTGCCAGGAACAGAAGCTAGGTAATTAACTATTTCATCACTCTGGTTTTATAAATTTCCCATTTTCCAGAATAATTGGTGTATAGTCCCATACTCTCTCTCTCTTTCGCGAACACACACAATATCTCCTTTCAGAAAACAATACTTATTCTAGGATCTAATATACTGTATGTCATCTCTTGGCTAAGGTCCTGGTTTCTGTGTTACATATGTCACGTACAAGCATAAAACGCAGCTCAAATGTTTTTCTGGCAGCATGCTCAAGTTGAAATGTATGTTGTCTCTCTGGTGGGTGGAGGTTTTCACCTCCGTTATGCTGAGACGGACGTTGGCGTCCCCACATGTAAATAAACACGTCTGTCAGAGCTGCTGAAAACAAATGTGGTTTTAGTCACGTCTAGACAACCGCAATGACTTCATAAGCCATATTCTTCCACACGTGTCTAGTCGAGTTGGAGTTGCTCCGGCAGAGGAATCATGCAATACTTCTCCTCGGTTTTTGTTGTTCACTGCGGCTAAATTTCATCACTTAATTAAAAAAAAAAATAAAAGAAAAATAAATAAAAAAATGTGTTAAAAAAACGGTTATACTGTATAGAGCTAAAATCAGCAGAGACTTCATAAATGCAATGATTTGTATTTATCATGATAATAATGATAGTCTTTACTAGGACTGTCAATCAATTAAAAAATTAATCAAATTAATTATATGATATGCTCATTTATTCAAAAGACAAGATTAAACACATTAATTTTTCATTGCATTTTTTAAATAAAAGTCCTAAATTATTGACAGCTCTAATTTATATGTATGGTAATTAGTTGTTGACCTTTTTAATGGCTGATGCTAATAAGATATCTAACAGCATGGCTAATAAAATTGGGTTAAATATAATTAAATGAAAGAAAAAGATATACACAAAAAATATATAATACTTATATCTAATATATATATATATATATATATATATATATATATATATATATATTCATATATTCAATATTCAGTTTAAGTGTCCGATATTTAACGATATTTAACATTTACAGCCTTGCGAATAAATAAGCATTTTCTTTTTTCTTTCTGACTTTTTATATATATATATATATATATATATATATATATATACATACACACACACACACACACACACACACACACAATTACATTTATTAAAACATTTAACAGTGGCAAATGTATAATCCACAAAAACAATACAAAAAAAGTCATCGGATTTGTATGTAAGACACAAAGAAAAGGAAAGTTCGATCTGGATGTGCAGACAGAGTCGGGGAGAGAATGAGGTAGTAGGAGAGAGAGAGAGAGTGAGAGGGGGACAGTAGTAGGTTAAGTAAGAAGAGTGTCTTTGATCTCTGATTCCAGCACACAGAGCACGGAAATGAAACCCCAGGCCCTTCCATCCCCATTTCTGTTATGTGGGCAAAAATAAAGCAAGCACAAATTTCAAATTAACTTCAAAAATAATGAACTTCTGGGACCCTTGCAATTCACACATGTGAAGAATGTCCCTGATTGCTTGCAGTTGCAGGAATCATTACATTGCCTGAAATTTCATTTCATCACATTGTTGATTTAATTATTTGATGTAGACTAGACATGGTAAAAGAATAATTTCAATTACAAAAAAAGAACTATTTGATGTGGCCAGACAAAGTTGAAGTGGAATTTAAATTAAAAAATACCATCATCAATTTACTAAAGTTTTGAAATAATAACCAACATATAAGATTACATCATTTGGAAGTTTTTTTTTAAATCTTTTAATATATTATGTGCAAATTTGGCTCAGAAAAGACTGTAGCATCACACTGCACTTCAAACCCTCTGAATAGTTTTAGCATGTTATTGAATATGTCAATGTTAATGAATTTGAACTTGGTGGATCTGCTACACTGCTGCTACTGCAGAGCAAGTAGGGCTGGACGATTATGGCCTAAAATCAAAACCTCGATTAATTGAACATTTTACCTCGATTATGATTAATGAACGATTATTTTGTTTCTGGGTTTTTTTGTTTTGTTTTTGTTTTTTGCCCTCATAGTTCACTGACAAGGTTTGTACTGAAAATATGATTGATTATTAAAAGGTGGGATATTTTTTCCTATTTAAAGAGTGATCTAACATAACAGCTCACTTTCAGCAGTTATTTGATCTATGCTTCATAACATTTCTTACAGATTTATGCTTGTTGTAAATCAGATAAAGATAAATTAGCACAGTACCAGTACAAGTGATTGCGTGTGAATTAGTCATACCGTCTCTCTGTTCATTGTGAAGCTGTGGGTTGTAAATGGTTACTCCAAAAGTAGACATATATGCTATAGGAAGTTTTGAGTTTCTAAGATCCTTTAGTGATAAAACACTGGACAGCGCTGACTAGTTTCTGCCTTCCTCTCTGTGCGCGCGATCTTCATGTTTTGCGCAGCTACTGTTTGTACGAGTGTTCGTGCCACAAGCAGCTGCGCGAGTACGGTAGCTCGGAATAATAATACATCTGATCGTCTAATCGCTTGAATGTACAAACCTTAAAACAAATACAACTGACAAAGTTTAGTGAAGACGCAAGGCTCACCGCTCACGCGCCATCACTATGTGTTGAACCGGCGTTTACCTCTGTGTTTTGCTTTTATGCCTCTGACTGGACGGGGCAGAGTCATGTGGCTACACACGCGGTAATGTTTTTAAGGGGAAAGTATTAACAGGATTAAAAAACCGAAATAACCGACATGGGAAAATTACGTCGGTTAGAGGTTCTGAATTTCGGTTTTGGTTACTTTTCGATTAATCGTCCAGCCTTAAGAGCAAGTATGGACTTTCTACTTCTAACTGATACACAGACATGCTGCTGTGAGCATGTAAGATATGCTGCTGCTGCATAAATGGACATACATAAATACCATAGCAGATCTAGGCAGGTGGAGCTGGGGAAGGTGGAGGGTTTCAGACAAACTCTGATGCAGGCTAGCTTACAGCAATTAATGAACCAGACTATTTATATGTTGAGCAAGCAATCTCATTGGCTGCAGGATTAACAGAGGCCAATCAGCTTGTGACACGTGGTAATGATGTGATTGCTCGCAGACTGCATGTAAAGAACCTATCAGCCTGCGCCCTCTAGAGTTTCATGACTGAACTAGATATATAGGACACTTTTTGTCATTGAGATGACTGGCAAAAAAGTGTCCCAATCAACCTGAATTCACCCTAAATAACCATATGAGTTCAAAGATATTACATTTTTTTGTTTCTATATGCATGAACGACTTCTGAGTAACTTTAAAGCTTAACGAATGGTTCCCATGGTAATGTGGCACCTGTGGGTTGCAGGCTAATCTGTGAATTCTGGGATGTGAAATTTTTATTCCTGTCTCCTCACACTCAACCCATTAATATCAGATGATGCTAAATGAGGATTTACAGGTATATATGGAATTAGCATCAGTAAACAGCAATAAAAATGAGATAAATAATACAGAAACAAAGCCAAAATGAAGAGTGACCAATAAAAGTCAAGAAGCCAAAGGTGTTACTGTACGTATTATAGTTCAGTTACTACAAGCATCACTGCTCCAGAAATACTACAAAATGTCTTCATCTGACAGACAGAAATAAGACAATACCATCTCATCATTCAAAGCCTACTATCAGTGAGATCATAGAAATACAGTAGCAGTCAAAAGCATTTTGGCACGCTTTAGTCTCGTTGACACTGTAATGATGTTCATTTCATTGCACTGGCTCAGACTCATGGAAATCCCAACCAGTAAGACAGGAATAAAAGACGTATTACCGATATATTATTGTCCAGTTCATTCGGTATTGATTATATCTAGGACTGGGCATTTATATACCATGTGACAGTAGAAATGCTTCAAAAAAAAAAAAAAAATCTAAAGCATTAAGATGTTTTTTGATTTTTTAAAAATTGTTACACAATGTGAAGCTGTTTGCACTGATGCCAGACTTAATCATTTCTGATAATCTTTCAGTTTGCATCCATCAAGTTGCAAAGACAAATAAAAAATAATCAAAGAAGATATATATATTTCCCCCAAAAATAATAAGGTTTTGTTACGCCATCCTGCATTAATTATGTTGTTGCCTAATGAAAGACATTAATTCACGGACTAATTAACTAGCATTTTTGGCATTCATTTCATCCAAATACTGAAAAAGTCAATAGATTTAGTGTTCTAAAACACTTAACATATCTGAAAATGTTGCCAAAATGATTTCACTCTGTCTTTTATATAAAAGAAACTAAGTCGAATCACCAGCAAGATATTAAACTTCCTCGGTGCTTATGTTTTCACATTCTCACAAAATTCTTCCCCATTCCCTGTTCCCATGAAATGCATCATTTCCCGGGCCGAATGCATGAGAGAGCATTTACATGAAGAGGGAGAGATGGGTAATCAGTGCCTTTGAAGAGAAGATAGCAGTGAGGTTTCCGAGGGCAGCGTGCCAGCCGTTCTCTCGCTGCTTTTCTCTCCCCATGTCCTCTAAAGAGACGTCCCCCGAGAGGGGCCGAGCACCGCAGGAGGATATTGCCTCACACATCAGCAGGGGCCCCCGCCTCTCTCTTATTAGTCTCCAGTCTACCGTCCCTTCACATAAATATGCCAAGAAGCTCCATCCATTTTTCACTCCCGGTGTCAGTGTGACGCCCGCCATGAGCAGAATCACACGGATTACAACATTGAAATGTAGTGGCAAGACCCGTACCCGAGCACTTTCACCAATGAGATCAAATGAGGCATGTTTATTTATTACATTAGCATTAATGGACTTTAAAAGCCACAATTACGAGGGCCGCTTTAACCCGTATTTACTTCGGAAAGAGAGATTCTTGTATTCCAATCAAAATTCACCCGCACTCTCGTACACAAGTGTCATTGTGAAGTGTCTGTTGGATTAGGCTAAAATTACACTCCAATATGCCAAATACAACACAATTACTGAAATGAGGAAACATGATTGGAAGATCATTGAGAATCCTGCTAATGACGGATGGGACTGTATCAACCCTGATTGAGGGCCACAGGGGCCTGAAAAAGGCCATTCCCTAAATCCTCGTTTATGTTAAAGTATGTTAATGCACATCCTGATTTCTTAATTCTTTTTAGTTGAATTTGAGGAAAGGTTATTCTGAGCACAACTACACTGGTCTAGGATTTACTTTATCACTCCAACATTTCAAGTAATTTTTTTTTACAAATAATTATAAAGAAATGGCAACTTAATTGAATTAAATGTGAAATTTTGAGGTAGAAAAACTGAAATAGTATTTACTAGTTGTAATATGTACTCCAGCAATATTTTATATTTACAACTTTAAAAAATATATACATTTAAAATGTACTGCAAATACAGTTAAAGGGACAGTTTACCCAAAAATGAAAATTCTGTCATCATTTATTCACCCTCAAGTTGTCCCAAACTTGTATGACTTTCTTCCTTCTGTTGAACACAAAAGAAGATATTGTGAAGAATAATGATAACCAAACAGTTGATGGGCCCTATTGACATACATAGTATGGGAAAAAAACTAACCCTGTTTGGTTACCAAAATTCTTCAAAATATATTATTTTGTGTTCAGCAGAATAAAGAAACTCATATATGTTTGGAACAACTTGAGGGTGAGTAAATGATGATAGAATTAAAATTTTTGGGTGAACTATCCCTTTAAAAACATTTGTCTATACTGTGAATTTGCCTGTTAGTTCATTGGAAAGTGTATAAAAATGAAACCTGGGAGAGTACAACACCAGCTATATGCGAAGAGTTCTTATGACTGTGAAATGTTCTGCCCAAGTCGTGCTTGAAAAGTTAGTTCTGCTTGATTACACGCATTTTCAGAATCTGACTCGGGTTCGAACTGATACTGTAAAACTGACAGTTAACATTATTAACTGTGTGTTTACAATTGCTTAGAAGCCTTGGAAGCTGAATCTCGCATTTACCAATCAGAGCACTCTAGGCTTTTGGGTAGGAGGGGTTTTGTAAGAATCAGCACGTTTCAGGCAGACTGGGAATAGAGGTGCTTTAATAATGTACAGTATGTGAAAAACATGTTAAGGCCAATTCACACCGCACAAACAAACACCAACAAACGTTTGTTGGGTTTTGTCTGATCAGTGTGTTACCCCTGTTGGCGTCTGTTGGAGTTGGTCGGAGTTTGTTTTCACCTGACTGACCACGTTCATTCAGTGTTTGTTGGTGTCTGTTGGGACAGTGTGAACATGAGAGTTATTTTTCGTAAAATTCAAAATCCAACTGCCAACTTGTTTTTTGGCGTTTGTCTGTGCGGTGTGAACTGGCCTTTAAAGGATTAGTTTACTTTAAAATAAAATTACCCCAAGATTTACTCAACCTCAAGCCATCCTAGGTGTATATGACTTTCTTTTTTTCTGATGAACACAATCACAGTTATATTAATAAATGTCCTGACACTTCAAAGCTTTATAATGGCAGTGAAAAGGGGCAACGAGTATAAAGCTCAAGAAGGTGCATCCATCCATCATAAACGTATTTCATGGGGGGTTAATAAATATAAAGTAAAATATCTAACTTCCAACAGACCGCCTTCCTTATTCAACTTACGAAAAAGCATAACTGATGTCGTGTCAGTTACACTTCTTTTGTAAGTCGAATACGGAAGGCGGTCTGGCGGAAGCTAGATATTTTACTTTATAACTTGTTAAATATGGATATTTTTCTTAGTAAAATGTATATCTTCACTTCAGAAGGCCTTTATTAACCCTCCGTAGCCGTGTGGAGTACGTTTATGATGGATGGATGCACTTTTTTGAGCTTCAGATTCGTTGCCTCCATTCACTACCATTATAAACTTGGACGTGTCAGGATGATAATAATATAACTCTGATTGTGTTAATCAGAAAGAAGAAAGTCGGTGTATATGATGGCTTGAGGGTGAGAGAATCTTGGGGTAATTTTCATTTTAAAGTGAACTAATCCCTTGATCTTAATATATACTGTATTATATATAATCGGGTATTAAAATTATTATTATTAATCAATATTAATTTAGAGTGCACAAACAGAAATGCCTCTAGAAAATAATTTGACAATGGATTTGATGCAATTCAGTTTAAGTCAATGTGTTTTGTTGATAAGGAGACGCAGTGTAGTTCTTATTTCCGAAATCTGCTTTTTTTTATATATATTTTTTTTTATTTACAGTTCAGACATTTATCTTTCTAGATGAATGCTCACCAAACAAGGTCATTAAAGATCAGTGCAGCCCACCAGCACTTGCCCCCGGCTGTGTTTGAGAACTCTTCCAATGTCTTTCAACAGATGGACAGCCAACTGAGATTTCCAGTACTCTTGTTTACATCGTTTACATGAGAGCTGCAAGGCCTTATAGTGAAGCGAGACTGTCGGACGGGCTGTGAAGCACATGACATTTATTTTGGGTGGAAAAACATTCCAAATGTGTCTAAGAACACAAAGAATTGTTTTAATGAGAAGAAACCCAGAGTAGACGCTCTAAATTAGTCTATAAAAGTTGAGCTGTCGGCCTCAATCAATGCGTTTAAGATGACATTGTACAAACGCTTCCTCTCTGGCATGCATTCAGTCGCAAACCCCATCGTCTCACTCTACACTCGATTGAAGCAGAATATGTAATTGGTGTTCAATTCAAAATTAGATTTTTAGCCCAAAAAATGCAAGGAGATATAAATAAAACTCTTTTAAGCAGGTTTAAATGAATTGTTTTGGCATAAAATGATTTGACAGTAAAATATTCCAAGGCCAAAACACAACCCAACTCATTGTTCATGCTAAAACTGACAACTTGATGTCGAAATGTGTCCTGACTTGTGTTTTTAAGCGGTAATACCATCAGATTACAGTGTTTAGGGTGCAGCCGCTGCTGTCTTACCGCAGTTTTTTCCACCTGTCGAAGCTTTTCCTCTGCTGCACTGACCTGCCTTGCCACAATTAAAACCATGTGGGTTGGCAATAAAAAACCTCTATTATATTCTGAAAAAATCCTAGCAGAAACGAATATATCATGTTTGACTAGGGCACTGGTGTTCTCTGAAGCGACCGGAATGCATTTGATCCTGAAACCTGTGCCAGAACAAATGGTAAAATCCTCAACTCCACACTCACGCACAATCCTGTCCTTCGAGCCATCAAGCCTGCTGTTGAATTTTCAAACCACCAGATTTTGATAGGCAGAAAATGGCATACACGTTCGTTCGCTCATGGCTTACCGATGGTATGCAATGCGGTACTTCTGCTTGACAGAAACAAAATAAACCTAAAAAGAAAATCTTTGAATGTAAAAAGAGAGCCCTTATACTTGAAGGATTGACAAATACAGTTTTGTTTCCTTAAGCACTTAAGTCTGTCTTAATAAAAAGGAATTAGCTCTTAATTAAAGGATTGGGTTTTATCTCACGTTAATTAACTGATTTAAGGAGACATCTTGAATAAAGACAAGTCCAGGACTTTGAAATCTCGATGTCAGATCTGTATAATCACAAACGTTACTTCACAAGGGTTTGATTCTTTGAAATGGGGGACAAAATGTTCGTATTCTCAGAGGGCAAAGCAGCAGGCTGTGGGTTTGAATCGTTAATTCAAGCAAGTGGCATAATAGCGGGAGAGGCTGATGGAAGCACTCCAATCAGTGTGAAATAACCAGGTTCCTAGACATGTCTGGAAAGGTGCAGTGACCCTGAATACACACAAATGGGTCAATTCCAATTCGAATGGACTAAGCTAATATGTGGTACTGCTCCCTAGAGAAGGGTGTTAAACCCCTATCTTATATGTCAAACACTTTAAGCCCTCTCACACAGATGGATTACAAACCACTCTCTCTATCTAGCATAATTAGAAAATTAATCCAAAATGGCTATATATATATATATATATATATATATATATATATATATATTAGGGACAAACAAACTAGTCAACTACTCTATATATTTCTATCATGACAACTCAGAGTGTTTGGCATGGTAATGAATATGACAATGTTGCTATGTTTGGTCTTGGCGGAATATCTGCTTGGCTGCTTCTGCTGCTATCACTGCTACTTGCTACTGCCAATACATACACGGCACGCTGCTGTGAGCAAGAAAGACATGCTGCTACTGTTCAATATAGTATACATGAATTAGTAGCAAGTAACACAAATTTAGAAGCACTATATACATAAACAATAAGGTACGAGAGACTGTGCTGTATCGTGAATAAGGCTGAAGGGCGTTGTTAGGCACGACACGAAGCGGCGTTACAACACAATACAAATATTAAAGCCAAAAATATGTGTCAATGTAACATTCATGTAGTACACTTTCAAAAAAAGCCTTCCTTCCGGCGAAAAAAATAGTCCCTGACCGTGAACAGCAACAGAAGTTACATTATTACGCCATTAGATGGCGGCAAAGACTGTCTTTATGAGTGTGTCAGTCAGTAGCGAAGACTTTTACATTAAAAAGTCTGAATTGTTGTGAACACGGAACAAGACGCAACTGACAAATGCTTTGACTAGCGCTGTCAGAACCCCTTAACTGTTAAAAGGACAAGATAATACATCGGACATTTAAACTGATTTATTATGAACATAGGATTGACCTGAAGGAAAATGCTACATCTGAATGCAGGTAATAAACTTGCTCACTCAATCTTTTTCTCAGAGTGCTCTTCTACATAATACAGTAAGCTTCAATGAACAATATCAATTGAGAACATACAATCTACGTTGCTAAGGGTGTTGTGTAGTGACACACAGAACTGTTAGGTGAAGCGGTCATAGCCATGTTTTATCGTGAATAAAATACAGCTATTTACCAATCAGAATCAAGGACAGGAACTAACCGTTTTATAAAGTGATATAAACTATTCCACTATATACACAAATGTAGTAGCAGATCTATACAGGTGGAGCTGGGGAAGGTGGAGAGTTTCTGAAAGCGTGCTGCAACTGCTACAGCAAATGTTAACCAAGTATTTGAAGGTTGAGGAGCAAGCTCAATGGCTACTGATACAGCAGGAACCAATCAGCTGTGCCCCATAGAGAATGATGTGATTGCAAGCAGATTGAGTTAAGGACCATTTAGAGTTTCATGATATATCATGATATACAAAAAACATACAAAAAAATGCAATTTTATGTTAAAGTTTAATATTTTGGCACAATATTTAATATTTTAGCTTTAAAATTGTTGGTAGTATGTCAAGTTGAAATAAATGAGCTATTAAAAATGCATAGGGCCTATCAAGGCCATTTCTCTAGGCGATTTTGAAAGCAATGGCTTTGAAAGCTAGAACAGAAACTTATGTAAACACCCCTAAAAACATATCTTAAAAAAATACAAAGCTGCCAGGACTGAAGAAGAAACCTGAGTGTAGAGGCATATGCAATGCAAGAGGGAAAAGGGGAGATGATTGGCAAAGGATTATTGGATCAGATAGGCCGTGTCAACAGATAGTCCTGCAGAGTGGCTCTGATAAAGCTTCGCTCCTCTTGGGCCAGCAGTGCTTAAAGGTCATGGTTCTGTGGTAAGTTACAGCTACAGACCCCGGTTCTGTCTGTGAGCAGCTAACGGCCTGCCAAGTCCTTTGACCCTAAGGGCTCCATGTGCCAAAACTTGATACTGTCACTAATCTTCAGATAATGACTCTCCAGTCACCTTATTGATGAAAAAAAGGAAAAGAGTCAGTGACTGAGCTTGTCACAAGAGGAATGGAGACAGCACACTTTGAGAACAAAAGACTCAGGAGAGGCATATTTCGTTCAACTTCATTGTTGTCATGAAGAGATCTTTGAGTAGCTTTGGTTTTCCTGTACACGCTTTGTTATTAGGCAGCAAAATACACTAATTTGTCTTTTCATTCTCAACAGCAACTCAAAGGACAGCTACAGCTGTTTAGTTCCTGCTGTACATCATGGGTAACAAAGCATTTAATTTTCTTTCATATGGTTTGAATGTCTTTGAAAGGAAAAGAAGAGTCCAGGGCAAATGGTTTTGATTGAATATACAACTGCCAGTGAATTACTTAAAACATTACACCAAAAAAAATGACAATTCAGTCGTTTCAAAGCCATATTGCTTTTCTTTCTTTCTTTCTTTTTTCTTTCTTTCTTTCTTTCTTTGTGTATTTCAGTGTGTAATTATTTGGACTTTAGTATAAAATGGTACTCTTTGTCATTTTAAAGGGGTCATGAATTGAGAAAACTTTTCCTTGAGCTTTTGATATATAAGAGGTCATTATACTAGACAAATATCCTGTAAGTTTCAGAACCAAAAACGTCCTTGTTAGTCCAATAAAAGTTTTTATTGACTCCAGGCCCAGCGAACGACTCATCCCAGAAAGAGCTTGTCATAGATGGGTGAAACACCGCCTCCGCAGAAGAAATCAACACCTACTTCATCATTGCAATGTTAACCCCGCCCACTGGCTTGTTATTGAGATGACGAGGAGTGAAGAGCGATACAGGACTAAAAATAACATTACTTTTCAAAAGATCCTAATGCTAGGAATATGGTTATTTATTTTCAACAATGTGAATGTCTAAGTTGAGCATTATTTATTTGTATTCGGTACATTTCACTGTGGATTCTTTGGTAAAGCAATCACATTTCGGCACAGGCTTTGCAAACAGACTTTGCAAACAGACTTTTACGATATGGACTCGACAGTAATGCAACAACATGTAAGTAACTGTGTTAATTCTAATGCCTGATCTGTGACCAGTGATTTCTGATATAATGATTAATGTACAGTAAGATGGCAGATGACAAACCAGTGACTAAACGGTCAACTTCATGTTGTTTCTCTTAGTAGGATGAAAATAATCTGTTATTTAAATGGTGATTAAATTAAATATGGAAAGTGATCAAAGAACACTCCCTTTACAATCGCTGGAGCTGTCAATCAAACAGCAGCAGTTTATCAATGACTGAGTTCTGGATTCACGCCAAAACTCCAGTTTTATTCAACTAAATCTTAATTAAGTCATGTTTGCTCTGTTAGTTATGATGAAAGCATTTGCTAGTGTACAGAAATTGAGTTGCAATGACGAGATCACTGCTTTCATGCAATCAACAACATGTCTGTGATCGGCTACAATGCTCATCACTGCAACCTTTCATGCCACAATCTGAATATAATGCCACAGGTCTAAATATAATGCTATAATAAACACTTTTCACAATTAGTTAACCTTGAGAGCTGTAATAGTAAAAATGTCCAAAAAAGTTTTCAAGAGAGTAAATACCTAGCTATTTCATATGCAAAGATGTTAGCCAATCAGTGGCATTTACACTGAAGTCTCACAGCAGACACGCCCTTCAAACAGAGCGTTCAAATCAGAGGACTAAAATCAGGGTACAAAAAATGCCTTTTATTTCTAAATTATGACAATTAATGTAAAAAGCATACTAACATTATAAGTGCACCCCAGGAAACATTATAAAACAATAAAACAATGCAGTTCATGACCTCTTTAAAGCTTGACAGCCCCAGCCCTGATTCACTTTCAATATAAGAAAAGGAAATGCTAAGATACTCACATTGTGTGTTCGACAGAATAAAGAAAGTCATATAACGACATCAGGGAAAGTTTTCATTGTTGGATGAACAACTTTTTAATGAGTCCTTTTTTAGACCACACAATCAGTCCAACTCTTGAAAACAAAGGGATCAAATATAAACCCAACACCCTTGTTTTATAATAATGACTCTAGCAGGACTATGTTCCCATCCCTTCATCTCCAAATAAAAATGGTCAATAGGACAGCACTCTTTTCAACATGTGGCCGAACGCATTTTACTGCTAGCACTGAACGTTACCCAGTTTATTACCCAGGAGCCTTAGCAAATAAAAACACAGATCTGCAATTATTTTCAGGGGCCGCTTAACAGTATTGTTTTATTGTGCTATTAGCACATGCCTTGTTGGCGGCCAACTCTTGTTTCTTTCGCCCTTTGTCTTTTTTCTAAGTGATTTTTTTTCTGATGACCTTTCAGAGTTCTGTGTTCATACTACAGAGGGGTCCTAATAACAGTCATCTGGCATCACACACAGAGCAGGAGAGTTTGTTGGAAACTGGAGAAGTTGTCAGTCTAGAGGGTAATGTCCACCACATGGGGTAAGGAAAGCTGTTGAAGAGGAAATTATGTGTCACCGCTGGGAGTTTGAAGTCGACTGTTTGAGCCAGGCAGACCCAAAAAAATGGAGCCACATTGGATTCATTTGGCATGAACGCTTTTTTGATTTTTTGGCTCACTCTCCCCTATTGGCAAAGACAATGAAGGCTGGTCATAAAGAAAGCCATATGAGAGGGCGAATGTGAAACCTTTCACACAGAGGTGCATTATTCATGACATTGGATAAACTGCTTGGATTATTTTTCATTTATTTTCCCCAGTAGTGCTGGCAGAAATTGAATCTTAAGTAAGTGGTTTTACTTAGATCGTTTTATTCACCACCAGCAATAACAACAACAAAAATGTTAAAACTAAAATAATAAATGTCTGGGCATTAGGGTTACGGCTATTTCATTACAATGACATAAAATGATCAATCAAGAGACAGCGATATGACTTTACTGCTGCATTAAGGGGTTTATATACTCAAAGAAGGCCTAAAGTGTGCAAACACAGTTCAGTTATCTAATAGGACCTAAATAAAGTGCAATAAAATATAATTAGGGCTTTTTACGTAATGCATCTTTTTACAAAGATGATGAGAGTCAGCAATGTCAGCTTCAACTTTGCAGCCGACACTGATTCAGAAAACATTACTTTACTTTATTAATAAACATTACTTTATTAATAAACAATTAAAATGTCTCCTTGCTGTTTTTGTCACATTCGATCATTACTTTTGCCGGTTCTTTATGGCAAGCTTTATGTGTGAGCTTGAGTGCTATATAGCCTATATTAAATGCTCATTATTATGGTTTATTCTCTCCAGTATTTAAGAAATTAAATTAATATAAATGTGATTAGTCAACTAATGGCTTAAATGAACAACTACTAGTCGACTAGAAAAAAAAATATTTCATATATTTTCGCAGCATGTCACAAAGAATATTCTGGTTTGAGCTTGCGCTCCACTCGCATGTCTGACATAGACACACAGAGCCTGCATCGTACATTATTATCAGTTTAAAAGTATATTTGTGTATGACTAACCTGTACTATTTCCTTACAACAAAGCACTTTGTAGGTATATCATCTCTAGTCACACACCAATATAGTCCCACCCCAACACACACCAGAGATAAAACTTTGCAGGCCCTATGGCTGAGAAAGACTACTCAGATGAAAACCTCTTCAGTGCTCAATTATAGTAACGCGGCATATTTTTTTGTCAGTAACGGTAAAAGCGTTGTAACGGGAGAAAAAGTCATTTGTTTGATTACTTGTTACTGAAAAAAGTAACGCCGTTAGTAACACCGTTTATTTATAATGCCATTATTCCCACCACTGGTTACATGTACTTACTATAGTAATAACAGTAAATTATGCATAATCACATGCAATCCTAAACCCTAACCCTATAGTAAGTACATTTGTTGTTAATTAATCTTAACATATAAGAATGTAAGAATTATGTTAGGTTCCAGTGACGGGTAGGTTTAGGTATAGTGTAGGGAAGGACGATAGTATATTGAGTCAACATTTAGTCTCATATAAAAGATTTGTTCTTGTGGGGTCCAAGTAAAGGACCCCACAAAGTCAAAGATTCCGTATCTTTCGTACTTTGTGGGGTCATCCGGACCCCAAAAAGTAATAAATACGAGTTTAAATACAAGCACATTTGTGTCCTCATTAACCATACACACACAGTTACAAGCAATAAAAACAAGGAAAATTCAATACTTGCACAATTTCGTCATTAGTTGTCTCATTAGTTAACTAACTACAAATATAACAATCATTTTTGCCAGACTGTGAGTTTTGTCCCCTTATCTAGGTTGCTCAGACATGGTGGATGTGCTTGTGAATAGGCAATTAACCACAAACACCACCAAGGGTAATTTTTCTATGGAAGACTTGCATTTATTTACACGTTTGATGCACTACTGAATTCAGATTTATTTTTTGCCACACAGATAAAACTGCGTTGTGTATCCAGAATGGAAACAAATAAATAATAATACTTTAATAAATTCTACTGCTTTTGGAAATAAATCGCTTCTCTCACACAGAGCTGCAAATAGAAAACAATGATCGTTTTGAACTAGGCTATGGTGATATTAATGATATTGGGTATATATTTTAACCAGTAACAAGAGGACATCTCTGTTAACACAAACTAATTAATAAACAGTGACACTCATACAAAACACTCATTCTATAAAAAAACCTCTCATAGGGAGAGAAAAGGAGAGTACAGAGCAGAACGATGAGATAAGATGGAAACACAACGAACAGCTGTTTTATCAGGAGGGAAAGAGAAAAACAAAAATGAGATTAAAATAATGGGTGAGACTCTTCAACTTTAACTGAACTGATAATCCACCACAAAACTGTGAGCGTGTGTGTGTGTGTGTCAGTTCAGACTAGATACATAAGAAGTGTGGAGTAATATCAGCAAAATATCAATACATTATTTTAAGGAAAGTAATACTTCAATCAGCAAGGATGCAAATGTTTGTGTCTGTATATATATATATATATATATACAGTTTTTATGATATATATATATATTTATATATATATATTTTTTATTTTTTTGACGGTGAATGTGAGTGCATTTGTTGTTGAACTTTAAATTATTTACTTTATTTAATTGAAAAAGAATTTTAAAAATGTGGCAAAAAAATAAATCCTTTCACATATGGAAATATAACACAGGCATCTTCAATCATCAAATTCAAAAGATGTTGTTTTTGTTTAATTAGACTCAGACATTAATAACCCATGAATGTACAATATATGAATGTAGCACCCTATCGTCTTTAAACCAGCTTTATAAGTCAATGTGCACAGAAGCGTGTCTAAATTCAAACTCAGATCTGGTGTATAATTTCTTGCCTCCTCTCTCAGCGTGTCTCACTGTTTCGTCTAGCTTACATTCAGACCCTCTATTAATTTTCCGGTTGCAAAATCACACATCTCCCCAGTCCGTTCGTCACAAGCAGACGGTGGGATTACAATATGGTTAATACGTGGATTTCAAGCAAATCCGGTGGTCTTGAGTGGAGCCCTCGGACCCGCACTCATCACTGTCAGTGAATGGGCAGGAACATGAAGTGAGACAAGTGGTTGGAGCAAAGCAAACAAGCCCTCAATGGAGCTCAAGTGTCAAACAGGAAATGGAGGGAGGGTGATGGAGTGCACATGGATAACGGTGAGATAGTCAAGGAAGCAAAAACAGGTGAAGGTGGAAAGATAAATCATGTTTTTCTGCAAATTCATTCACATTTCTGAGGGAAGTAACAGTTTTTGTATGTAGTCAAGTCAAGTACTCAAATAAATAAATGTGTTGAAATGGGTCTTTTTAATCACCGATACCAAAAACATTTAAAGGGGACCTATTATGCCCCTTTTCACAAGATGTAATGTAAGTCTATACACACACATATATATATACATATATATATATATATTTGCACCCCCTGTATATATATATATAAACTGCCCCCCAAGACACAATATTTTTATTAGAAATTTTTGTATGAACCAATATTCCTCCTTCCCACCACCAATCTACCTAATTCCCACCCCCACCACCCACCCCAAAAAAATACATAAATAATAAAATAAAAAAAAAAAATGAAGGAGAAGGGGGAAAAATAGAAGATAATACAATTTCAGTCTCCTGCTGCATTAACTCTTCCTGAGGTTACCATAGCAACGGGCTCTAGGCCCAGACATGGTGATGAGGGGGGTGGGGGTGGGGGGGTGGGGGCCCCCAAGGACAGATGAGAGAAAAAGAGAGAGAGGCACACAGAGAGTGAGAGTGCTGGTGTTGTAGCCAATCACACTGCTGCCAGCACACTTAGGGTTAACCCATCAACCGCTGCTTCGCATGCTGATGAGTGCAGTCAGACAAACCTTCAAAGACAGAAGACAAAACACTTTCCCTTTACAAGAAATTGATTTAATCACTCAAAAATGAGACATGCAGGAAAGGCGTTTTGGTGAAATGATGATCTCATTTTAGAATCCCTTCTGAGATTCTCATAAACAAATATTGGCTAATAAACATAAATCCTTCTATTAATCATTCTTGATCATTTTAAGCCATTTCATTTTGAATATACTGTATAACAATATTATTCATTTATTTTTGGAAAAGAAATGGTGGTTTCACTTTATTTTGATGGTCCCTTGAACACATTCTATTGACTATAAGTAAATTTGTACCTACATGTCTACTAACTTTCATTAGAGTGTTAGTAGAGTATTAGTAGACTGGTAGGTTTAGGGTTAGAATAAGTTGAAATGTAGTTTCAAAATGACTTATGGTCAGAAGAATGTCTATTGGAGACCATCACAATTTAGAGTTAGCAGATATTAAGCAGACAGTTTACTGATACTCTAATGAGAGGTAGTTGACATGTAGTTGCAAAGTTACTTATAGTCAACAGAATGTACAAAAGGGACCATCAAAATAGAGTATTACTGAAAAAAATCCATTCTTTGACATTAATGTTCTGCCTTTGTTGAACTTCATTCAAGATGAATCACAGAAATGCTCAGTGTTCAATACAAGTCAAAGACACCACAGAAAATTATGCTGAGTCATTCCTGAGTTTGTACAAACAAGCAAAAAGCTAACTTGAAGTACTTCTAATGCAAGTCTATGTGGCATATAAATATGGGGCAGATAAATGCTCTGATGCACAATGTTTTCAATGTATAAGATTTAGAAATACTACACATGGTAACCTGAGACTAGTGACTTTATCTGCATGGTAAATATGGTAACATTAATGAAAAAAGATATGTGAAGTCCGCACACTGAAAATAACTGCTCCAATAAATAATGTATTAAATAATGCAACATTTCGACCACATCTACTCGATAATTTGGATTCATTCTAAATATGGTAATATTCACATGATACTATCATATATATACATATATTTATTAGGGGTGTGACGAGATCTCGTGTCACGAGATCTCGCGAGACTAAAATGTGACGATTTTTCGTCGAGGTGAAAAGTAGTCTCTGATATTGCCATGACAGAATGTTAGGATGATCAGGAAAGAATATGCCACCGCTACGTTTACATTACGCCTCCACTGTCCTTTTGCTTTGTGTTTAAATAAAAAATAATAATTAATTAATTAATAATAATTTAATTCAGTTGGATAACGGTCGCCGCCGCTCCATATTTACAGAGTTACGCGTGATCGCTGAAAGTGAAAGTAAACGCGAGGGTGCATTCAAATGTGATTTCAATACCCCGCATTTTGAAAGCGGCTCCCTGATGAATGCAAATATCTCTCAATATGAAAGCTATTTTAGGCTGGGCAGTGTATTTGTAACCATCTCTTAGCTCTGTATCAGAGAAAAATTTGGTCTTATTTGCACTTTGAATATTGAGAAAGTGCGATTATGGTTGCACTTATTGTAAAGTGTTACCATAAAAATGAATAAGAGTTTTCTCTTAATCTTATTAAGCACAAACAATAAGGTTTCATTTGTTAACATTAGTTAATGCACTGTGAACTATCATTTTATTAACTAACATAAACAAAGATTAATAAATACTGTAGCAAATATATTGCTCATTGTTAGTTGATGTTGGTTAATTAATGTTAATAAATGAGACCTTATTGTAAAGTGTTACCATTGTTATTTATACTGTTTTTATGATCAGTTTGTGGAAAGGAGTTCAGTTAGGAAGTCAATAGTTGTAGAAGCTCATAAATCATGTACAGTAAGGTCTGAAGAGACTGAAATCATACAGGAGAGAAGTCAGTCAGTTGAGTTAGTATCAAAACCTTTTACAGTACTTGAGTATTGTTCTCTTTTACTGCATATGATAATTCATACTCAGAAAGTAGAACTGAAATGACATTCATTACAAGAAGATTAGTAAACATTAGTAAATTAGTAAACAAAGTAGAAACATTTCAAATACAACTGCAGAATATTTTTTCTAGTCATGTATTTCGCCATTGAGGATTTCTTAAAAATAGTGTGTAAAAATCTTGTCTCGTTTCGTCTCTTGAGATACCTGTCTCGTCACACCCTTAATATTTATATATACCACCAGATTTACAACTGCAATGCATTTTTAGACATTTATCCACTTATTGTACACAAATTATGATTTAAACAACTTTACAGCTCAAATAGCATTTTTGACTGGAAGAACAAATTTCACATCTGTTATTGACTTCCATTGTACATTCAGAACTATACAAAAGTTTGGGATCAGCAGGGGTGTGAAGTAATGAATTACACATTACTGTAAAAGTACTTTCAGTACTCTTTCCACCCCTGGGAATCAGTAAGACTTTTTTTTTTTTTTTTTTCATGTTTTTGAAAGATGTCCCTTATGCTGGTGCTCTTAGGCTGAATTTATTTGATAAAAATACAGTAAAGAAATAATGACAGTAAAGAAATATTGTGAAATATTATTACTATTTAAAATAACATTTTTTTTAATTTATTTTAATGTAAATTCCTCATGTGATATAAAGCTGAATTTTCAGCATCATTACTCCTTTCTCCAGTGATCCTTCAGAAATCATTCTAATATGCTGATTTGCTCTTCAAGAAACATTTCTGATTATATTCCATGTTAAAAAAAACATATATATATTACTGACTCCAAACCTTTGAACAGTAGTGTACATTAATATAAATAATTCTGTTAACTGAGGGACAGGTCGAAATGTATTTCAGTAGAGATCAACAGTATGTGACAGATGCTATTGATACTGCTCAACTTGTATTGAACCCAGAACATTCCTTTAAAATAGAAGAGGCCAATAAAACTAAAAAAGAAAACATTTCCCTTCTGTTCCACAAATATCCAATTTTTTAGTTATGTAGTAATTCAAAAATGTATTTTAATCATAAAACTCGCAAACCTCTGATCTGATAATTGAAATCTAAAAACATCAACTCTTGTTTCCAGCCTTGTTGCTGGTCTGCAAGAATGCCAAACGACATTTCAAACAAAATGAAAATAACCCCACTATGTGTTGACTAAAATGTCATATCATTTTAAACACGCGACTCTCACAATAAAGGCAGGCGCATTACAACATTCCTCCTTGAATTCTTTCACTGTGACTGCTTTCCAAAAATTCCCTCTTGGTTTTGAACAGGAAATTCTGATGAACGAACTGGCACCACAAAGCTGCTAATCCCAGAATCCTCTTTCTGAGTATAAACTATCCAACACACACTTTCATAGTGTATCTTCTACAGTACATCAATTTGTCACAGCAAAATGGCAGATATGACTGTAAAGTGCACATTTACATGTCATCTAGCAACCACTCCATAAATAACCCTGGGTCATTTCTCAGCAAGATGGATTGCACTTGGCATCAGATCAAGTTACATTAGTTCCAATTGTCACAGTTCATCCATAAGGAAATCCGATATACATGGCAGCATTAAATAAAATTACATGAATACAATCAGATCCAAGACTTGAACTCTCCAGGGAATGGTCAGTCTTTGAGGCACTGCCATCCAGACCCTGAAAAATGTGCCGTGATGCTGAAATGGATGAGAGCGAGGTGTCGAATGGGCAGGTCAGAGCAGACACACTGCCAGCGAGCTGACAACCGGCGGCACTGCAGCATCCGTCACTGAGCCAATAGGTCAAAGGTCATTTTGTCTCCAGAGGGCCTAATGAGGAAATATGCCAGAGTCCGGAGCACTGGAGCTCTCTTTAACTCACAAACGCAGACTCTCACACACAGTGACAAAGGTTTAGGCCTCAGGGGCTCGAGGGGTCCGCTTGTAATTAATTGGCAATAGAGGACATTGAAAAGGCTTCGGTCTGATTATACAGGCTACGGATATCTGGAATTTGATTTCTGCGAGATAATCACAGCATGTGCTTTTTTTCCCCCTGCTGATAATAACGCACTTCGGTAATTATATGGTGTACAACCGGCAAGCTCCTCCAATCAAAGCAAAATGATATTTACTATGAACATTTACATGGATTTATTTACAAAGAAACTTCCTTTGATGTAACAATAAATACACACTGGCTACCTTTCAAAACCTAGTGAGCTTACTAAGTAGGCAGCATAGGCGTGTCTCCAACACAGTCCAGTCTTTTCTGGACTCTCAACAATGGGAAAATGCCTAATACAATTCAGTTAATAGCAAAAGTATCAAAAGTATAGTTCAATCCAATTAAAGTGGTTAATTTACTCAATATTTGGGTGTGTCATTAACTTAGCAATATGCTAATGCCAAACTCTGCTGAAAACAATATAAGCCAAGTCTCCCATGCACTTTAGGTAAGGAGATCTTTATATGATGTTGCTGTCTATGTACAGTCGAGCGCTCCATATTGCCATCTTAGGGGCCTTTTTTTTCTTTTTTAAGTTGAACTTCTTTTAACTTCACAGCATTTGTGCTCATGCGCAAAATTCTGCAAAAGGTGCAAGATGCGAGAGCAATGGTCAAAGGCGTGTGAGCAATGCAATGAAATGCAAAAAGGTTTTATGTATGAACGGCCCCTTAGAAGGCAGCCGCTTATGTAGAAAATAGACAGTTGGTTTTGGAACAGAGCAATTGTATGTTGTGAAATTATCATAATTAGGGCAAGCTTCTAAAGATAAGGCAGTAACGATAACAAAAAAAAAATGAAAAGCTAAGAAGCAGAATGACCTAATTTTTGAAGCATAAATCATAAGAACAAAGGGAGACGCAATGTGAAGAAAAGATTTTTTTTCTTTTGGAAGAGAGGTAATACAGTTCTACCTTGATTTTTAGGATAACATGCTGAGTAGATTTGCCAAAGTGATTGTAATTTGGCAGCCTGGGAGGAAAAAGTTTGTACCCCTTCTGGCTCAGTCACCTTTCCAGCTGGGTCTCATTTCCCCTGGACACGGAGGAGCTCACATGAGCACAGAGCTGACAAAGTCATCAAGGTGACTTTTCTTACAGCTATGGAACTCCACCAAGCAGATCTTTAGAGATTCCAGGATGTTAAAGTATGAGAACGCTTTGGAAACATCTAACACAGTCTCAAATCTTTCTCAATGACTAAGGCTAAACAAGCAGCTCTAATATTCTACTGCCATACTGGGGTAAAGGAGCGTCAAACATCCTGCTGCAAACTCAATACGAGCCAACCGCATCTCCAAACTCCCCACAAACTCCCACAATCCAGCAGGTTTAATGTTTGTTGACATGTTATGTCCTACCCTATTTATAGCCTGTGGTTGGACCGCCATACCGCCGAATGGAACAGCTGCACGCCCATACAGACCCGAGATGAAGTCAGGCGAAGAGGAAAGAGCCGAGCGGAGAGCGAACAGAGCCTGTTCCACAGCTGCATGAGCCACCTGGCTGGCACTGGGTCTTGGAGTGCTGGACCAGGGTTATGTGCAGTACATGAATGAGACAGAGCACATGTTCCCACATGACCTCTGAGAGACGTTTGAAACAGACAGTGGACATTATGCACTCGATTAATTATCTGTATGACATTTTATCTCCGGTTGTACTACAGTTTAATTAGTTGTACATACTTAGAGCGGTTTACATAAATATAGACAACATACTTGAGTAGTGACTATTTGTCCATAGAGACATTAGTCTGTAGACAGACTAGAGCTTGGAGGCCTGATTTTCGAACAGAAAAGATTTCACTATAACGTTTATACCACAATTTTCATGTTATAGTCAGGGAATGGAAGGAGAAGTTGAGGTGAGGGTCTAATTGAGAACAGTCTTTTATTAACACAAAGAACATAATCCAAGAAGCACGGACAATAAAACACACCAGCTTAGTGTTCCTACAAAACCCGTTCCGAGCGGGATTTGAACCAGCATCTCCGGCATGGGAGGTGCGCGTGCAAATAAGCACACTAAAGACCCCGCAGTCTCTAGAGTCAGTTGCCAGTGTGCCTCTTGAGGCCAGGAGAGTGAGGTTTACTGACACAGATCTTTCTACTTGGCCTCCTTTACACTCGCCCTCTTAAACCTCACTCCCATCCGGGTCACGGCACCAATATAATCGGTTCTACACGACCTGCTCCGAGCGGGATTCGAACCGGTGTTTCCGGGATGAGAGGTGGGCGCGCATGTAACTATATATTAGCACATGTAACAAATGGCACGTATAAACAACTATGGCAATCAACAAGAACACACTAAGAAACCTAGGATACAAGAAAATAGGAACTAACCACAGGAAATGTGAAAATGGATATAAAGACCTAAATAAACTTCAAAACAAGGGTCCCAGAACAGAAATACACAAACAAGATGTGACAGCAACATATACAGGTGCTGGTCATATAATTAGAATATCATCAAAAAGTTGATTTATTTCACTGATTCCATTCAAAAAGTGAAACTTGTATATTATATTCATTCATTACACACATACTGATATATTTCAAATGTTTATTTCTTTTAATTTTGATGATTATAACTGACAACTAAGGAAAATCCCAAATTCAGTATCTCGGAAAATTAGAATATTGTGAAAAGGTTCAGTATTGAAGACACCTGGTGCCACACTCTAATCATCTAATTAACTCAAAACACCTGCAAAGGCCTTTAAATGGTCTCTCAGTCTAGTTCTGTAGGCTACACAATCATGGGGAAGACTGCTGACTTGACAGTTGTCCAAAAGACGACCATTGACACCTTGCACAAGGAGGGCAAGACACAAAAGGTCATTGCAAAAGAGGCTGGCTGTTCACAGAGCTCTGTGTCCAAGCACATTAATAGAGAGGTAAAGGGAAGGAAAAGATGTGGTAGAAAAAAGTGTACAAGCAATAGGGATAACTGCACCCTGGAGAGGATTGTGAAACAAAACCCATTCAAAAATGTGGGGGAGATTCACAAAGGGTGGACTGCAGCTGGAGTCAGTGCTTCAAGAACCACTACGCACAGACGTATGCAAGACATGGGTTTCAGCTGTCGCATTCCTTGTGCCAAGCCACTCTGAACTCTCTCTGAACCACAGACAGCGTCAGAAGCGTCTAAAGACAAAAAGGACTGGACTGCTGCTGAGTGGTCCAAAGTTATGTTCTCTGATGAAAGTAAATTTTGCATTTCCTTTGGAAATCAGGGTCCCAGAGTCTGGAGGAAGAGAGGAGAGGCACACAATCCATGTTGCTTGAGGTAGAGGTCTTCACGGGTCCAAAAATTCATACCCGAACCCGAAGAGACCCGTAAATGTGCTACACGGAACCGACCCGGCCCGACTATTATTTTGAAAGTTGGACCCGAACCCGTGCAGAACCGAGAAATGCCATAAATGTACTACCTGGACCCGTCTAAGCTGGACCCGAACCCGACCGGACCCGTCTGGACCCGATTGGCACATAGGTCTATTCCACAGCAAATTGCTATTAATAAGTCAATAAACAAGTTGCGAAAATAAAACGTGTTGTCTTACCTAATATTAGGCTATAGCTTTTTCCCTTGTACCTGACTGTGCTTGCCAAGAAAGTTCATCCGTTATTCCTCTCTTGCCGATTGAAATGCTTAATCCACTCATTATTCCAGCTTTAAAAGTTCTCTTGCTGTCACGATGACAAATGCAACTTTGCAGTTTTGCATTATTTCGTTGTATCTCGAGACTCGAGTCAACTCACATAATAAAATAACTTTGAATGTTTGCCCTTTTTAACTATAATAACGATTGTTTGTTCAGTGACATATGGCCGCTGACGTTAGCATTACTTATTTGCGGTCATTTCTGTGCTTTCTGAGCCGAGTCTGACCAAAACTTTAGGTATAACAAGACGGCATAATGTTATTATAAAAACAGTAGAAAGAAAGTGCGCTCGCATGAGACATGCGCGTTAGCTGGAGCAACCTGAAACATAAGCTTTAAGCATCACAGAAAACATTTGTGTGATAGTTCATATTTTGTTAATGATTTGAAATAGGCTATGTTATATAAATGCGAATGTGCAAGGCTACAAGCAGTTCTTGAGATTTGAAGTTTGTTTGCATTACTGTTGCACACGATAGGAATAGTAAAACTCGATGATCACCGTTCGCTTGCATTAACTCCGCCCGCTCTGCTTCTGATGGCTGCGGTCACTCGTGTTTTTTCACCTTATTTCCCGGCTCATACTTTGCAAGTTACAAAACATGCACAGCGCTGACTGACTCTGAACACGGCCGGGTGATCTCCGAATCAAATCGGCTCGGGTATACACACAATGTTAATCAGACCCGGGAACCGAAGTAATAGATTAGGACCCGACCCGGACCCGGCTGACCATTTAAAATATAGTCCCGAACCCGTACGGGTCCCGGGTCCTCGGGTCTCGGGTCTTCTTTGTAGACCTCTAGCTTGAGGTCCAGTGTAAAGTTTCCACAGTCAGTGATGGTTTGGGGTGCCATGTCATCTGCTGGTGTTGGTCCACTGTGTTTTCTGAGGTCCAAGGTCAACGCAGCCGTATACCAGGAAGTTTTAGAGCACTTCATGCTTCCTGCTGCTGACCAACTTTATGGAGATGCAGATTTCATTTTCCAACAGGACTTGGCACCTGCACACAAAGCCAAAGCTACCAGTACCTGGTTTAAGGACCATGGTATCCCTGTTCTTAATTGGCCAGCAAACTCGCCTGACCTTAACCCCATAGAAAATCTATGGGGTATTGTGAAGAGGAAGATGTGATATGCCAGACCCAACAATGCAGAAGAGCTGAAGGCCACTATCAGAGCATCCTGGGCTCTCATAACACCTGAGCAGCGCCACAGACTGATCGACTCCATGCCACGTCGCATTGCTGCAGTAATTCAGGCAAAAGGAGCCCCAAGTAAGTATTGAGTGCTGTACATGCTCATACTTTTCATGTTCATACTTTTCAGTTGGCCAAGATTTCTAAAAATCCTTTCTTTGTATTGGTCTTAAGTAATATTCTAATTTTCTGAGAGACTGAATTTGGGATTTTCCTTAGCTGTCAGTTATAATCATCAAAATTAAAAGAAATAAACATTTGAAATATATTAGTCTGTGTGCAATAAATGAATATAATATACAAGTTTCACTTTTTAAATGGAATTAGTGAAATAAATCAACTTTTTGATGATATTCTAATTATATGACCAGCACCTGTATATTTGCACAGTTATTATCAGTGGACAGGACTTCATGCTAGAGGGGTTGTGGTGTTAATTAAGTAAAGTCACAATCGTATGAGTTTGAATGAGGCTCAACCTATCAGAATTAGGAGCCAGAATAATATTTTATTATATTTTGTATATAATATTTTAAAATATTGGTACTGAGTCTTATATTCACTGGAATATCAAAAACAACTTGAAAATACAAAATATCCAAATATCCAAAAATAAACCATTTTGTATTGAATTTCCATTATAATATAATATAATATAATATAATATAATATAATATAATATAATATAATATAATATAATATAATATAATATAATATAATATAATATAATATAATATAATATAATGATGAATTTATTTGTTTATTTTTTTTTTATAATTGTTATTTATTTTATCTTTGCTTGGCTCAATAGAGTATCATGGTTAAAATAATATGTGGTTGAGGCATAGTGAGGCACAACCACCCCCCACCCCCACCAAAAAAAAAAAAAAAAATGTAATCCTGTCCATATTAACAGTGTCTTCTCACAGCGGTCTCCATTGCTCTGTGGGGGCATGCCTACCTCTAATAGGTCCTCTATTGACCACAAAGGTTTGACTGTAGACCCCATCATCTGTTTGATTTTGTTATTGAAGTGAGTGTTCTCCACTACCCCCCATACCCCCCATCGGCCATTATGCATTATGCATGCCGAACACTTGTGTTTTGTAGATCAGAAAATCTCCTTTTGAATAGGGAGGCTTTTTCCAAAGCCAAACAAGTGTGACAGTTCATCCTTTGAGTGTGTCTGGAAACATTATTTGTTCATTTGTTCTGTTTTTCTTTTTTGATTCTCTTTTATTTCCCCCTAGAAGAGAATGATTTGCATGGCGTATTTAAATATTCCTGCTTTTATTTCCATTTTACATGATCATTGTCAACATGCAGCCACAAAGACTTCAAATAAGCACAACTTGTCACGTTTATGAGCTGGAATTTAAGGCGAAGCTGACTCTCTTGTTGAGCTATTGTTGAGGGTAAATATTGGATACAAAGCTAGGCTCTTTTTTGTTGTCAAGGCACTCGAAAGATGACAGTAATGGATACAGCTCTGAAAACTCGACCAGGCGCCAAGTGAAAGAAGTCCAGATTTATACTTCAGCTGAGCATCTTCATGAATCGCATATTTTAGCTAGATAAAGAGCTTGTTAGGAGAAAGCACTCAGAAAAACAACGCAAGCAGCATCTCCCATCAACGTCAGCAGTGGAATGCGACAAATAAACCTTTATATTGATTCCTCATGGGACCCTGTTGAGATTCAAATTAAATGTGTGATTCAATCCAGCTTTAAACTGAACTCATGTTAAGGAATTGTTACAAAGCTGCTCTCTTACTCCAGAAAATTGGCTGAGCGCCTGATTTGTAATTTTAGAGGCGTCATGCACACAGACTACAAAATCCCTTCTCTGGTTAGTAAAATAAATTCTGCAGTCGGTTCATGTAATTAACAAGGATATCATTTTAATGGGAGTTACTGCGGAGGGACACGGCATAAATAATCATTGTTCCGTAGACTTTTGATTTCAAAAACACATTTTATATAATTTAATGGCTACAGATGCATTCTTCTCACATTGACATAATAAAATAAACGACTCGCGTATTACAATATAAACACTATTATTGAGATTTGGGCCTTTGTATTTGATGACAATGAATTTAATGACTGACATTACAACCATATTCATCTAAAATTACTGCTTCTGTCAATTCAAGAAGCGGGATTTGTCATGGCAATATGTCAGCGGAAACACAACGCTCCTGCATGTGGGGAATGTTTCATGACAAAATGGGATGCGGTCTATTAAAACAATCCATACAAAACTGGTCTAAACAGCCAGTATGCCCTGTCATTCTCTCAATTGGGAGTGAGATGGATGGCTGTTTATAAGCAGTTTGTTTGTTTATATATGGGTGTGCATGTGTCTACGGTCCACCGTACGTACTATATGTTCTGTATTAAAGCTGCGGTTTGTTCATTAAGCACTGTGACAAAACAAAGAAGCAGATCCCAGCATGGTTCTTGACAGCAGAGTGTGTCAAACAGAGGCGGATGGGGGTATCAACACACTATAGGCAAACTCAACCCATTTCTCAGTCCTGTGGTTGGTAGAGCAGTGGGTTCTGAAGGCCAGTGAGACCACACACACACACACACACACACACACCTCTGCATAACGGAGCGTAGATTACGTCAACACTCACTTACACCAACTGCCTCGTGTTGTGACTAATTGTTTGCTGTGATAAAGGGCTGTGAGCATCTGAAATGCAATACATAGCAATAACAGAAAAATAATTTTTTATTTAATTTTCGATTCAAATATTTATATACACACACTTCTGTTTAACAGTTAGAGATCAGTAAGAGAACTGTCATTCTGACTGCCTGACAACAGGAACACAACAGATATTCATCTGATAGAAGTCACTTCCCGTGTTTATACTGTTGGCCTTGTGTTTTGTGTTGTGTTTTATTAAAATCAATCAATCAATCAATCAATCAATCAATCAATCAATCAGCCTTGGTGAGCAAAAAAATCTTACATATCCCAAAAAAAATGTACATATCCCAAACTTTTGAATGGTAGTGCACTCTCCTCTACCCTGCTCAAAAGACCAGCATAAGCTGTATTTTTAATGCCAATTCCCAGCATGGTATGTGCTAGTATACCCTCTAGACTTCTTTCTGACATTTATCGATTATCAGCCATAACATAAAAATAATGATCATTGCTATTAGCCAGAATTTTAATATCAGTGCTTCCCTAGTAATTACGACCAATGTCAGTTACTTCCACCATGATTCTTCAACTCCACCCCCAACTGGAGCTCAAATCTGGTAATTACAATACTGTGGTGGCATTCATGTGCACTCATCTTGTAGATGTGATTATTCTGTGATGACTTGAAGGCAGCATTTGTTCACACACATATAGTGCACCTTCTTCAGATGTGTTACCACTCTTCAACACATCCCTCTCACTCAAGCATCTGCAAGGAGGAGCTGAAAAAAAATGCAGAATTACCGCGCCTCTAGACAACAATCTGGCTATGAGCTTTCACCATTATCACAGCCGTCTGTTTGGTGTTGGGTGTTTTGTTCTGATGAGTGTTTCACTCACATGTGTACCTCAGGGATGTGTTTGTATAACAGGTTGAAACATCCGAGTTTGAGATTTAAATGCTATGACAGTATTGCTTGTCCATTCTCTGTTGGCCTCAGATTTATTCTGAAGCATCTGACCAAGTCTCAGCCCACAGACCATCAACAGACCATCACTGACCATCTGATGCAACAGTTCACAGGTTCTTATCAGTCTGCCGGACACAAAGTCTTATTCACAAGTTCCCCAACTGTTAGAATGAGCATTTCTGGTGAAGAACCTGTTGGACAGTTGGGCCAAAGTTAGAAGCGTCAGATCTTTGAAAGATTTACCAAAGTTTTGTTTAGAGATGACAGCAAGATGTCCTTGATCACATTTGTTGTTCAGAAAGATATATTCTTTAATCTATAAACTTTTACAATTGATGTCGACATTTCTGTTAAACATCCTTTGTAGTACTCTTCCAGACTTGCTAACGTTGCAGAGTCATTGTCGGATCCTCGTAGTCACCCTGCACAGGCATGTTCTGTTAATATTCAGAAATATGCAAATAATAAAATAAAACGAACGTAAAGTGATCACAAGTGCACCAGATTTCGCAGTCATAATACATGCTATGCACTGTTGCGATCAGACAATTGAGCTAAATTTAAACACCTGTTGCAACCTAGTCTTGTGGATATTTGTAACTATTTTACTTTTAGGTGAATTGGTGGCTAATTCATATGAATTTGTACAATCTCATTAGTATGTTTTTGTACTATTTGCTCATGCTCCACTGATTGGTTTTAGGGGTAGGATTAGGGGTGGCCCTTTTTGTGTTTGTTTTTTTGTTTTTAAACCCATATATTTCCATACAAATCATGCTGTACAAATTTATACGAAATCGTCATCTCGCAAAATAGTTGTTTTCTCTAGTTCACATTGGCCACAATTATTGGCACCCAATTATTGCAACTTCCTTTTTCCAAGATAACAGCTCTGAGTCTTCTTCTATAATGCCTGATGACTTTGTAGAGCACCTGAGGAGAGATCAGAGACCATTTCTTCATACAGAATCTCTACAGATCCTTCAGATTCCCAGCTCCACGTTGGTGCTTCTCCTCTTCAGATCACCCTACTCATTTCTATAGGGTTCAGGTCAGGGGACTAGGACGGCCATGGCAGAAGATTCATTTTGTGCTCAGTGACCCATTTTTGTGTTGGTTTTGATGTTTGTTTTGGATCATTGTCCCGATGGAAGATCCAACCATGGCCCATTATAAGTTTTTTTTTTTTTTTTTTTTTTTTTTTCTGTTAGTATTTGCTAGAATCCATGATACCATGTGTCTGAACAAGATATCCAGAAACTCCAGCAAAAAATAGGCTCACAACATTAAAGATCCAGCAGTATATTTAACCGTGGGCATGGGGTACTTTTTATCCCTGTTTGCACCAAATCCATCTGGTAGGTTTGCTGCCAAAAAGCTCTTTTTTAGTTTCATCTGACCATAGAAGCTGGTCCTGTTTGAAGTTTCAGTTGTGTTTGACAACTGAATATGCTGGAGTTTGTTTTTGGATGAGCGAGGAGGATTTTTCTTGAAACCCTCCCAAATAACTTGTGGTGATGAAGGTGCTGTTTGATCATTTTTTTAGGCTTTCTGACCCCAAGACAATTCTTCAACTATGATCCTTGGAGAGTTTTTGACCACTCAAACTTTCCTCCTCACCATGCATTAAGGCAATAGAGACACATGTCCTCTTCCAGGCAGATTTGTAACATCTTTAGTTGATTGGAACTTCTTAATTATTGTCCTGATGGTGGAAATGGGGATTGTCAATGCTTTAGCTATTTTCTTACAGCCACTTTCTATTTTGTGAAGCTCAACAATCTTTGGCTGCACATGAAAACTATTATTTGTTTTTACTCATTGTGATGAATGATTAAGGGAATTTGGCCTTTATGTTCCCTCATATTTATAATCCTGTGGAGCAGGAAGTCATGGCTGGACAGTTTCATGCTCTTAGTCACCCTGATGTGAAAAAAAAAAAAAAAAAAAAGATAAATATAAAATATGAATAAATATGAATAGGAATATACTCCAGTGATATTTTACTCATAAGAATTTCTAGGTGTGACAATAATTGTGGCCAACATGCATTGGAAAAAAAAAAAAAACATAATGTGAGTTTCCCCGCACTTTAAATTGTTTTATTTCAATTAAAGATTAGAATTTTGTGAATTTTTTGAATGAAAGATCAAAATGATAAACAATGCAGATTAATTTTCACAGCCACCTTTGCTCATATTTTACCAAGGGTGCCAATAATAGTGGAGGGCACTGTATTATTATCAGTTGTGATATAATACACTGTTTTATTACAGTCTCATGAACAGTAACTAATGACAAAATTCTGCTCTGAACATAACAAACAGCACACTGCCACATGCCAATGCCAAAACAAAATACTTCACCCATAACCTCACATTACACTGTGAGTTCACATTCACAAACAACTTTATGGATTTATGGAATTTGTGATGTTTCTGAACCTCTCATCAACCCATATGAAGTGAAAGAGGTTGAACTGGTGCGGTAGGCTGTTAGGGCCCCCTCCTTGTTCTTACTCATGGCTGCCAGGATACCCTTATCTCCATCCACAGAGCCTGTGCTATCTGCATCCCCCACCATGGTCCACCACGGTTACGCCAGAGCGGTGGGGCCGCAGACTCCAGCTCACAGAGCGGAGAAGGACCTGGCATTCCTGTAAAGCTCAGATACCATTCAGGTCCCTCATTCAGGAAGGCTGCCACAGGAAACAAGCCCTCACCCGAGACCGAGAGGCCCACCGCAGTCAAGCGTCATCATGTATACGTCAACACGCTCCCAATACAATCAAGGCAGGGTCTTAATAAAATCGTGTTTCGTCAATGATTGTGACATCATATTGGCATGTTAACACCATAATTGTCATTGTTGCACTTCTGATAACACTTCCTGATGTCATGTAATGTGTAAACAACAGACTTAGACTCCAACGGAGCAGTTTTAATCCGGTTTCTATAGCATTTATGTCAGAAAAATCATGATAGACTGCTAAATTTATGAGCTAGTCTCCAGTTCCTTGTATACACGCTAATGAGAATCATTCACACTCACATGACCCCGATATTTCAATTAGGCCATACTTCTTACTAAGCAAATATTGTCTTTGATAATGCTTTGTTACGATTGCATGACTATGCTGTGTGTTGGGCAGTAACACATTTGCAGTTCCATATTGATTTCCATGTTTTCTGGATTGTTGGGCATCAATCAACAACTGCTGACTGTGTCTAATATGACCTTAATGAGAATGTACATTTTTAATTGGTAGCATAAGCGTAGTTCGGTCTGATCAATATTATCGAGAGCCAGCACTCGCACTCGCAATGCTTTTGGTATAGTTGACACTTCCTCTAAAGATTTCTTCGTTCAGATAGCATGCGTCTGTTGTTTCCTCTCTCTCAGCCATTCCTGCCAATATCTTTGTTCTTTTTTGCTTGCTTGTTCTATTCATGGATTTGTATGTAATGACTATAAAACAGGAGCAATTAAACTTACATTTGAAGAGGGATCAACTCAATGTTTCCAAAATCAAATGCATTTGAATTTACTGTTTCAACAGTTATCTTCAATCTGTGAAGGTTTGTCAATTATTTGCAGTGCAAGACCCCATCAATAAGTAAACTCATTTGGAGGAATAAATCCCCTAAGGTAAAACTAGATGTCTTGACATCTTCACAAGTAAGTTCTCGGTCACAGCTCCACATTCAGATTGGTTTTGACAGATCAATGTTCTTACAGCAACTATACTGTGCAGAGAACTGACTCAGTTCAATACCCGAGGGTTGTCTCCTCGGTCAAGTCAGTTTGAATATGCAGTCAAGACAGCCGTGACGTAAATATGGCTGTTCCGCAGTTTATTTTATTACTTGTTACTTGTTTCTTTGTTCTTTATTTTATTCCTGTTTAGTTGAATAATTACTTGAAAAACTTGAGGCAATGTCTGCTGTTTGAGGAGAATACATGCCTTGTTTTAATTTAATTTTTTAATATCCATATTAATATTTAAACTTTTAAATAAAGGAGTATTTTCAATACTCCCCCTCCATTAACCCTTTAAGCCCATAGTCCTAGACTAAAATGCAAGGTTTGAGCTGTTTAAACTGAAAGCAACTTTGCACTGACTTATCTTAAAATATGGAAGCTACTTAAATATCCTAATTGAACTAAGGCCTAATCCTGGCTTAATCTAAGCCCTGTCTGTGAAACCAGGCCAATATTTTCAAATACAGTATAATACATTACCCCTGTAATAACACGTTAGCTACATCTTAAATACAGTAACATTACATTTTATATATTGGTATTGATTATGACTATGGGCTCTATTTTAACAATCTGAAACGCAAGTGTCAAAGCGCGAAGCGCAAGTAACTTTGTGGGCGGGTCTCAGCGCTGTTGCTATTTTCCCGGCGGGATAAATGGCTCTTGCGCCCGGCGCAAATCTAAAATGGGTTGGTCTGAAGTAGCTTCATTATTCATAGGTGTGGTTTGGGCGTAACGTGAAATAAACCAATCAGAGCGTCATCCAACATTCCCTTTAAAAGCAGGTGCGTAAGTTCCATTATGGATTGCTATTATTATGGCGTATTTACCAGGCGCACGCCAGGAGCGGTTCACAGCCGAGGAGACTGATGTTCTTGTAAGAGCACTGAAAGACAGAGAAGTTGTGTTGTATGGGGATGGGAGAAACCCACCCAAAATAGCGTCGGTTCACATCTTCGTGGCACACCACAATGATTTCCGTCATCTCATGTGTTAATATTTTTTTAGTGTAACAATTTATGATTTGCAAAAATAACTGTTGCATCTGTGTAGATTACATGAGCAAAGTGTATGCGCGTTGTGCACGCTATACATTATGGTCAAGCATGCGCCCTTAAAATAGCATAATGAACAACGCGCAACGCGCCACTGACTTTAGACTAGGTTTTTTCTGGTCAGTGGCGCAATTGTTTAATGGAACAGCAAAATAGCACCAGGGATTGTTTGCGCCGGAACACGCCTCCTTTTTTGCGCTCAACCGCCCAGGGAGCGCAAGTTCATTCACTAGTTTAGCGACGTGCTTCTGTGGAGGGAAAAGCGCGCTTTGCGCGGGTGCAAAATAGGAATGACACATGCGTCGGTGTACAAAGTCAATTGCGCTGGGTGCAAGATAGGGCCCTATAACTTCCTAATTTCAGTCTCCAGCACACCACCCTCCACCCTTGACCAAAAAAGTTCCCCTGTCAACTCTGCAATGTGCACTAGAGAGGCATTTTGCACTTAATTAAACAAGCTTAAAATTAGTCACAGTCCATCAGGAAATAAGAAGCTCTGAGAGCTGCAGGCTTTCCAGAACGTTCATAATCTGTTGAACGACACAGACAAGAAAGTACAAAGAAAGTTCTTCAACTTCAGATAAATCCAAGGTTACCCGAACGCTTTTAGTGATGATCGTTTTTTTCCTGCTTTTGTGCCGACCAAATGAGCTTCTGTCTCTTTATAAGAATGGAGTTTTGAAGTAATGAGATTTATGAATTGTGTAGCCATTTGCTTTTTTTTTTTTTCTCGGCTGGGCTCGTGCATTTAGAAGCCGGTGTGGATGGTAATTATAGTATACATTATTACGAGCCCCCATCACTCCTCCGCACTCTTTTTGTGGTTAACTGCTTTTGATAACAAATGAATTAATGAAGCTTTACAGGACAGTCGAAGTGGATCAGCAAGTGTAGGAGAGTATGAGGTGGAAATGGAGAGAATGGCAGCGCGAGAGAGAGAGAGAGAGAAGTTGGCAGATTACGACTTAATGGTGGCAGAATAATGGTAATTTCGCCACACTCTCCTCTCTCTCGGACTGTGCTAATGGCTTCATTAACACTTCCACTATCCAGCGGCCCACAGAGGACAATGTCACATCCATCTTTGTCACATCACAATAAAACCGACTAAACACAACAGGCCTATCAGTCCAGGTGCTGAAGGAGGCAAGAAATGAACAGAAGAAAATCAATAGCAAAATATCAATGCGGCTAAAGCTGAAAACATGGAAGTCAAGCAGGTCCCCGCAAACAGAGAAAGTGCCAGATTGATCTCTAACAGGTATGTTGCTCACACTTTGGGTAATAACTCAATGCCATGGCGGAGGAGGAACAGCATGCTGGGAAAAACAGCAACGTGCCATAAATCACAGGAGCCGGGCTCTATTGCCGTCAGCGGCGAATTGATGACGTTTTCCTCTGCCATCTAGATCATTCCTCTGTTGACTTCTGAAGCTTCCTGTGTCTGCTGCTTTATGGGGCATTTTAGCATGAAGTCCCCGCGGTGCTTCTGTAACTAAAAGGTTTGAATTTCCAGGCGGCGAGAGTATGTGAAAAGCCCACAGGGTGCGTACGGCTACAGAAACCCTTGGGGAATTACCTAAATATGGAGCCAAAGAGTTAATGTAGCACTAATGTAGCAATAATCTTTGCTTTTCCACCCAATTCAGTTAAACAAACTAGTTTTAAGCAAAAAAAAAAAATAAAAAAAAATGCTTAGATAAACACTGAAGCAAATTATTAGAATCACTCAGGCAAGAATTATTACTATTGCTCATACTTACGGTTAAAGATTTGAACAAACTGAATGCTTAGTAATAAAATGTACTGCATAGCTCGTCCTGGACTGTTAACATAAATGATTAAAAAAAAAAAAAAGTTCATAAAAAACTATACATTTAAATTTGTTATATTTCCAATTGTATATTTCCAATAATAATGATTATATATTTAAAGTATAACTTAGATTTAAAGTATGCTTTTACATTTTACACAAAGTATGATTTTACATTTTATAGTTTCATCAAACATTTTCATTACAATTTTATAATTATATTTAAAATGATTAATTATCTAGTTATTATGATTTTAAAAAGACATAATTTAACTTCAAGGTGGCCATACATTCATTAATACTTTTACTGGAAATGTATGTTGTATATGGCAAAATATTAATGATATATTTTGAGCATATTTTGGTCAACGTTGAGACCATTGTTTTGATGCTATCACAAGTTATTCTTGCAATTTCAAAAAAAAAAAAAAAACTCATCTCTGTTAGCCAGTTTTTCTCTATTATTATAATTATACCCAGATGACAAGTTGAAAAAGTTCACAAGCAGACCACATTTCACAGGAAACCAAATGTTTAACCCTCAACCACACGCATTATGATAAATCTATAAAAAAATATCAGACTCTTTTTCTTTTCTTAGAATGGCTTGAAGTGCTGTAAAAAAAAATTGAAAAAAAATTGAAAAAAAATTAAAAAAAATATTAGTTTAAGGTACTTTATGATATGTTGCCATATGGCAACAACGTACAATAGTGGAAATAACTTAGAATAAGTGTAAGTGTTTATAGTTAATATTTTTCCTCAGAAATGTTGTTTGTATTGAATCAATTGGTGCTATTATAAGCTTTAGCAGTAATTATAAACAACACCTTATACATATTTTCCAACATCTTTTGCTTTTATTCATTCCAATTTCTTTTGCTGAATAATGCTTTATATTCTTTGAATTTCATTATGTTTTTCGTGAATATTATTTAAATTGCAAATGTAGACAGTTAAAAACAAATATAATACTGTTTATCATGTATCATAAAACATTGACATAAAACCAAAAACATTGCAGTTCATGAAAATTCAACTTTACGCAATCTTATGAGAGGAAGGTTATGAACATGAACCCCCCATAATCCTTGAAACTTCACAAAACTTCAAAAAGCATTTTTTTAAGAGGTGAGACACATGTACACATCACATTTGGTGCACTTCACCCTAACAATACACTTGCAGCCACTTGCACCTGCCTTTTTGAGACACCATGGTAGGCCAGTGGTAGGTCTGGGCCAGTAGTACTGGCTGTGGTGGCACGTCTCTGATGTTGATTTAATCCATAATACAAATGTCATGGCAGTCCTTAACATGCGACTAATCAACATTATATCACTAGCATTAATGTTGTTATTGTTACAGCTTAACAGACTGCAGCTGGCCTTTGCTAGCTATCTAACCTATTACAATAATGTCATTCCATTATTGCGCAGTGTTGCGATATGGCAACCCAGACATTTTATCGATTTACCAAAAACTAATTTCATAAAAACTTTTTTGAGTGGTGAATATGTCATCATAACTTACCTGAGATGATGTTAACAATTTTTTTGTGAATGTGACATGGGCGGGTCCTTGTTTGTTACTGATATTAGTTTGCTTTCAGCAACTATCGACAAGAGATGGCAGTCTGTCAGAAATTGTGCCACAGAAAACAAATTGCATGTCATGTGACTTAACCAAAGCACATCACTGGCTAAACTAAGGTCTTCTCTTACCAACAAAAAAACGAGAATGTTCTCTTAAAGAGACAGTGGCAAGGAAATGAACACAAAGAGTATGTTGCCATATGGCAACACTATGCGATAGAGGGTTAAGGGTATGTTTACACAACAACAATGTACTAAAAACGTAATAGTTTTTCCTTTGCGTTTTTTCGCGTACAGGTGACTACGTTGTCAAAACGATCCCTGTTCACAAGGATCCACGAAAATGACTAAAAATGCGTTGTTATTATTCATGCCTGACTAGTAGTAGGCAATGTCTCTTTTTTGAAGATAGACTGAACACGTAATACGCATTCGCATGACGTCATCGTTTTCACAAATTTGCCTTTTTTAAGTTTACACAGAAATGATAATGGTATCGTTTTCAAAAACCTGCACAAGCTTGCGTTTTCAGGCTCCCAAAACACTGTTGTAGGGTACATGAATGGCCAAAAAGCATAAAAAGTTTTTTCGTTTTTGGTTAAAAATGGTGTCTTGTAAACAGCCCCTGAGTTTGCAGTGCATCAAAACTTTTTATTAATTGGCCCTAAACTCTCTCACACTGAGAGACTGGACTGACAAATCATATCTAGAGACTAGAATGTCACAAAGACAACAGCAAAACAACTGATGATCTTGCAAGAGAAAACAAGCTAATTGAAACATAAAACCTGAAGATAAACATAACTGATGAAACCAAAGGGGAGGGGGAGGGGGGTTCATGTAAAATTTTGTGTTGCACCTAAATGTTACAGCAAACACATTCCTTGAGAAACTCCACGAGAATGCTTCTGCAGATACAAAACAGCACCACCTGCTATGATTGAATGATTCATGCCAATGAAAGCTTCTGAGGTGTGAGGAAAACACTGCTATTTCTGACTGTTATTATGCAGCAGTCGACCATAACTCAGCTCTGCGCAACAATAAGGTTGTCAGCACGTCAAACGTGTTCATTGCTGTTTATTTATGCATGAATATGCATTACAATACTACAGCAGCATCTGATGCTCTCCTACCTGAGAATGAAAACGCCTGGCACTCAAGGCCATCACGCAGACATAGAGGAACATTATGTTTGAAGCTCTTGATGGAATAATAGACTGTTCTATAAATGTCTCCTGTACAAGACGTGCTGTCTAATCTAAGCTGACTAAAGTAATAGAGCTATTTTGCCACGTTCACAGTGATATGAAGAAGTGTGAAGTGAAAGATCTTTATAAAAGAGTGCGACAGAGAGTTGCAATCAATAACGTACAACAAATACACTGTGAAGCAATTTGAAGAGTGACTGCTGGAGTGCAACATTGTTGTTTTGTTTATGTCTGAATGAAAAGTGGAAGAAAAAGAAAATATTCTCCTGAATGAATTTTTATGTCAAATATACACAATATAAGTATATTGAAAAGGTTTTTTTTATATATATTTTAAGACATAAAATACAAGTTCAAAAGACATCTATGCATTTCTATTTATCTTGTCCAACGAATGAATCAAATACATACTATTACTACAACTAATATGTATTATATTATTATATAAATATCATTTATCATTTTATTTATTACACTACTACTACTATTAATAATAAATGATAATAATAATAATAAATATTAGTAGTAGAATTAGTGTAGTAATAATAACAATACATTACAAATAATAATAATAAAAATAATAATAATCATTATTATTATTAATCATAATTAATATGTTATTATTATAATAATTATTATTAATTATTACTATTTAATGAATAATAATTATTATTATATTATTTTTATTACACTATTACTACTACTACTACTACTACTACTACTAATAATAATAATACATTATAAAATAATAAAAAATATAAAATAATAATAATAGTAATAATTAAAATATCTTATTTTACTACACTACTATATATATATATATATATATATATATATATATATATATATATATATATATATATATATATTATTATTATTAGTAGTAGTAGTAGTAGTAGTAGTCGTAGTCGTAGTAATAATAATAAATGATAAAGAATATTATATAATAATAATCATAATTATTATTATTATTATTATTATTATTTTACTACCCTATACTACTATTACTACTTCTACTACTAATAATAATAATAACAATAATGAAAAGAAAAGTTATTTTTTTCCTGAAAAACTAAATTCCAAGTATTTAAGCAATAGTCTTTGAATCAGAAAGCTTTTAAGGTCATGAGAAACATTAATTCAGTCAAGTGTCCTTTTACTGGTAGTCTACCTTCCCTTATCACCTTCAAAGCAAGATGTCCACCTCAATCTAGCATCACATTGTAATCGCACTGCTCTCCAGAACTTTCTCTCCTCCAGTGAGATTATAGTCTCAATGCATCTGTGCCCCTTTTGTTACTCACAGCTCTTAACAGCTCTATGAGTTTCTCACAGGGAGATAGTCTTCCATTTAAAGCATTTTGGCTTCAATTCATTTTCTTATCTCAGCTTTTCTCTCCTTCTCTGATAAAGATGTGTGTTCCTTTCCGATCTTTATCAAACAATAAAATCCAGGGGGACTTTCAGAGCACTGGAGCAGCTAGAATGACAACACTGTTAGTAGTTTTTTTTTTTTTTTTTCAGACACTTTTAGCTCAATGTGAATGAGCCACGTTTAATGGGACAAATTAGCATGTGCTGTGAAAATAGGCGGACAGTTGGATGTGAATGACGGAGCTCCGTGTGATTGTGATATTTGGCAGGCGTGTCTGCTCTTTAGCAGTTCTGTAGCTCCCAATAAACAAGGTGAGATCCATTTTTACATTCCGAAGCCAAATACTGGCCGCTGTTTGTTCAGCCCTGATACATCAGAATCTCAGCATCAGCACACAGTCATACTTTAACACCAACACACAAATACTCATGCATTTCTCTCTTGCAGAAACATCATGGCCACAAATAATAAAATAAAATAAAATAATTTATTTACATATACAACAACAAACAAACACTACTTGTGTCTTTCAAAGCAAAAATTTGGGTCATTGACGAATAAGGTTTTTAAAAGTGTAAAAAAACATAATGGAGATATAATTAATTTTGAAGTTTTATTCAGTGGTAACAATGAGATTATGTGGTTTCCATAATCAATTAACACTGCTTTCGTCATTTTTGTCATTTTTTAGCTAGCAAAAGGATAATCAAACTTATACTTATATATGTACTTATATTTAGTACAAGTTTTCAAAATATTACAACATTTTCCATGTTTTATATCGGTTGTACCAAATGACCTGATGTTTCGGGACATGCGTATGAACAAGTGAAAACATGCATTTTTCAAATAGTTAAAAGAGAGTTAGTTACTTTGCTTCATGACTATGTGGTCCTTTGCAGCTGTCTGAATGATATCACATCCTGTCACTTGATATTTACCGCATGACTTCATCCAAAATGGTCCCTTTATATTGGTTACTCCGAATGACATCAATGAAATAAATTTTTCCAGACATTCTTTCTCATAACAAAGCAATGACTTCTACACATAATTTTAATACCATTTTGCACTATGTTGATATATGATGTTATAAAATCATGCCAGAATAAAAAAAATATATACGTTTATTTCATTTTAAGATATTTTAATCACAAATGAAATGGCTGTACTGGCCTTTGGATGGTTAAACAAAATGACCTTTTGACACTTCAAAATCTTTAAAATATCATTATATGTAGCAAAATATAATTAAAACCTTTTGGATTCAATAAAAGAGATCTAGTTGTACTATCTTACATACTTTGGATGTCATTGACCCATTTATCTAAAACAATATGGCAGAAATCATACATTCACATCCAAATGTAGTCAGTCCAATCAGATTACAGATTGTTTTTTTTTTGTTTGTTTTTTCCTTCAAAATTTTGTCATGGTCTACCCTGTATCGCTTGAGTACCATTTTACTTTCTTTCCCTCTAACACAAAAAAAAATAGGGCTGTCAAACGATAACAAAAGTTTGAGTTTGCATAATATATGTGTGAGTACTGTGTGTAATTATTATATATATATATATATATATATATATATATATATATATATATATATATATATATATATATATACATACACAAACCCGATTCCAAAAAACTTGGGACACTGTACAAACTGTGAATAAAAAAGGAATGCAATAATTTACAAATCTCATAAACTTATATTTTATTCACAATAGAATATAGATAACATCAAATGTTCAAAGTGAGACATTTTCAAATGTCATGCCAAATATTGGCTCATTTTGGACTTCATGAGAGCTACACATTCCAAAAAACTTGGGACAGGTAGCAATAAGAGGCTGGAAAAGTTAAATGTACATATAAGGAACAGCTGGAGGACCAATTTGCAACTTATTAGGTCAATTGGCAACATAATTGGGTATAAAAAGAGCCTCTCAGAGTGGCAGTGTCTCTCAGAAGTCAAGATGGGCAGAGGATCACCAATTCCCCAATGCTGCGGCGAAAAATAGTGGAGCAATATCAGAAAGGAGTTTCTCAGAGAAAAATTGGAAAGAGTTTGAAGTTATTATCATCTACAGTGCATAATATCATCCAAAGATTCATATAATCTGGAACAATCTCTGTGCGTAAGGGTCAAGGCCGGAAAACCATACTGGATGCCTGTGATCTTCGGGCCCTTAGACGGCACTGCATCACATACAGGAATGCTACTGTAATGGAAATCACAACATGGGCTCAGGAATACTTCCAGAAAACATTGTCTGTGAACACAATCCACCGTGCCATTCACCGTTGCCAGCTAAAACTCTATAGGTCAAAAAAGAAGCCATATCTAAACATGATCCAGAAGTGCAGGAGTTTTGTCTGGACCAAGGCTCATTTAAAATTGACTGTGGCAAAGTGGAAAACTGTTCTGTGGTCAGACGAATCAAAATTTGAAGTTCTTTTTGGAAAACTGGGACGCCATGTCATCCGGACTAAAGAGGACAAGGACAACCCAAGTTGTTATCAGCGCTCAGTTCAGAAGCCAGCATCTCTGATGGTATGGGGTTGCATGAGTGCGTGTGGCATCGGCAGCTTACACATCTGGAAAGGCACCATCAGTGCTGAAAGGTATATCCAAGTTCTAGAACAACATATGCTCCCATCCAGACGTCGTCTCTTTCAGGGAAGACCTTGCATTTTCCAACATGACAATGCCAGACCACATACTGCATCAATTACAACATCATGGCTGTGTAGAAAACGTAGAAAACATTTGCCACATCATAAAGAGGAAGATGCGACAAAGAAGACCTAAGACAGTTGAGCAACTAGAAGCCTGTATTAGACAAGAATGGGACAACATTCCTATTCCTAAACTTGAGCAACTTGTCTCCTTAGTCCCCAGACGTTTGCAGACTGTTATAAAAAGAAGAGGGGATGCCACACAGTGGTAAACGTGGCCTTGTTGCATTATATATATATATATTATGCAAACTCAAACTTTTATTTTGTATGTGATTAATCACGATTAATCATTTGACAGCCCTAAAAAAAAGCTTAGAAAAAATGCCAAAAATTGCTTATCCATACAATGAAAATGCATGCTCACAATAGATGACATCAAAACCCGGAAGACTAGCTAATTTCACCACTGGTTCCCTCAAGATTATCCTGTGGTGTTTTATAATGGAGTTTTTTAGTTTGTGAGTAAAATAAAGTCTGTGGTAAACACAACTTGACAATACTTTGATGTTTTGTTCTATTATCACCACTCTATTATAGAGTTCAGTTGCAATTTTGTTTGGATTGTTAAAAAAAAAAAAAAAAAAAAAAAAAAAACATTTATTCGGGATTTGAACCTTTCCCCTTCAAATAAATAAAGTGATTTGACTATGCTTCAAGTATTTAATAAGAGACATAGGGCCAGATTTACTAAACAGGGCGAATTATAGCGTGAGAGCGCAATTCCAAAAAAATTGCTGATGGGAGTGGAAAGTTATGTGCGTTATCTACTGATGATGTGCAAATTAAATAACGCAGACGCAGCCAGATCATTTCCATAATGACCAACGCAATCTACCTAAAGCAGCGCAAATTAGCATCTGGTTTAAAACATGCTTTTTTGGGGGCTGTAACTAATGGCGCAAATACCATTAAATTGACTAAAGTAAACCTTAGTAAATCACCTTGCATGATTCATTTAATTACTCTCCTCAAATAAATTTTGTGTCTGAAAGGGAACTCCTACAAATGCATGTGCAATAAGGTCAGCCTCAAAAATAACCCTGTCCGCACCTTTTCAGCGCTAATTTTTCACTGTGTGTCTTTAGAAAATCCTGACGGCAGTATTTTAACGCCAAAAGGGGGTTTGTGCTGACGCAAGCTGTTAGTAAATCTGGCCCATAGACATTAGAAGCATTTATCACATCAAACAATTAAGGAAACAACTATGTAAAAACAACAAAACCTGCTGTCCCAGAATGCAGCAGTACAGCTGATTCTTTCGTATGAATACACCTCATGAATCAAATTTGTTCACTGGTACTGAACAAGTAATATCTGAGTAATATTCAAACTAGCTTTGTCATAGTCATTTGGCAAAATGCCCACACAAAGAACAATGCTTGATTATGCAACTGGAAAATCACATATAAAGTTAAGCATTCAGCACATATCCATGTGAATCTTGATGAGAGAGTCGTATATGTCACACGACGCCTCCAGTGTTCGATTCTCAGGAATTAAGCTTCGTTATCTCTTAATTTGCACAAACACGAGCAATAAGCAATGAGCGCTCCTCTCGCTTTCTGAAAGAAGAAACATCCAAATATTGCTCAAATGAAACATCCATTAATATTAGGGCTCTAAAAAGAATTTGCAATTTCCTTTGGCTTAGACCACGCCAATAGCAAAAGGTCAGTCTAAAAGACAAACTGATTCATCTCTCAGAAAGAAATGAGATTGAAAAAAAGCGCTCTAACAGATGCCTGCATGGCTGTATTGAATCATCATATTTGTCATAGAGTGATTTCAATGGAAGCAGTGACCTTTGGGGTAGTGGAGTAAATTGCTTTGTGGCATAAAGGTAAGCTGGAAGCTTGAAGCATGAAGCTTGATTAACCTGAAGATCTTTAGACGGAATCCAACCAATATGGCTGCAACGGAAGTCTGCCGACGAATAGAAATCAAGAAAGACATTCATTACGGATCTGCTGTGTGGTTTCATTGCACATATGATTAATTTGGTGTGAACAGGGCAACTTTGATGTCTCTAATTAAATACCAGAAGCATTTTGGAAGAAGTTGTGTCCAACATCCTTGACCAGCAGTCCATTTCTGTTAATGGCATATGATATGACAAAATGGCAGATATAGCCAACCATTATAAAGTTCAATAAGGGTCAATAAGATTTTTTGGGAAAATCAGAAGTGACAGTAAAGACAGTTATAATGTTACAAAAGATTTTTATTTCAAATAAATGCTGTTCTATTCTTCAAAGAATCATGAAAAAAGTATTATTGGTTTCCACAAAAATATTAAGCAAATCAGCATATTACAATGATTTCTGAAGGATCATGTGACAATGAAGACTGGAGTAATGATGCTGAAAATTCAGTACTATACATATTTAAAATGTAGTCTTTTTCTTCTAGAAAAAAAAAATGTATACATCTGGTTCTAAAAATATCTTTGACTTTTAGTCAAAAATGCACTGAAGGCAGTAACCTTGCATTTTCATCAATGACTAAATTAATCTTTGGCATACAGCCTTGGCCAAAATGATATTCCGTTCATGTTTTGTTTGCTTTTTATGCGCCATTGATGTTTGAGTCAAAACAATCTTGGCACACATGTTGATGCTATCTAAATGAAAGGGTCAAGGCTAATTGAAGCAGATATTTAAAGCATTTGAATTCACAGGGCCATTACCACAGCCCTTATTGGGTCTATTGTAATTAGTGCTCAGTTAATAACTTCTCTAGAGCCGGACAGCTATCCAGAGACTCGGCTGAGAGACCCTAAGAGGGTCTGTGCTAGAGCAGTTCCACTTGGACAGCCTTTCATCATCGGTTCTCGTGCCACTTAAACTATTGTGTGTTACACTGACTGGCATTACGACGTATGACCACTGTAAATCAAGGTAATCAACTACAAGTAGCACCTGTTGGTTCATCTTTTGTTTTATTCTTAAATTTAGTTTGAAATGGGTTATTTGATTGTGGTTTCAACTAGGAAGACAATGGAAATAAAATGGTTTGACTTGGAATCACCCAGAACACCCAAGCAACGTTAAAGAAAAGGGCTATAAGCAACCACTTTAACAACCACACAGCAACATCCCTTGGTTATATCAGCAGGAAAGTCATTTCAGAGGTGGAGATATGCATTATTTATTAATATAATCAATTAATTTTTAATCAGGGTTGCATGATTTGGGAAAAAATGAATTACATTTTTTTTTTTTTACTTTTTTTTTTTACATTTCAGAACATTTTGTGATTATATATCAATGTGATAATAATAATAATAATAATAATCATCATCATCTTATTTATTATTATTATTATTATTATTGTTGTTGTTGTTGTTGTTGTTTGTTACTTTTTTAATATTACTGTAATGTTTTACTGTAAAATGGAAAAAATATTATTAAAAATAAATAAATACATAATAATAATAATAATGCTAATAATAATAATTATTATTATTATTATTATTAGTAGTAGTAGTAGTAGTAATTGTAGTAATAGTAGTATTGTTGTTGTTGTTACTAATGGGAAATATTCCTGTAATATTTCATGATAAAATAAAAATTGCTATTATTATTATTATTATTATTATTATTATTGTTATTATTGTTGTTGATATTATTATTATTATTACTAAAAAATATTTTAAAAATAGGAAATATTACTGTAATATTTCACTGTGAAATAAAAAAATGGATATTTAAAATAAATTAATAATAATAATTTTATTTTACAGTACAACTGTAAAATTACTATACTAATATTTATGGCTGTCTTAGTTTATTCATTTTCAAACAATAAACCATCTACATTTTATTTGACAGAAAAACCAGAAGGAGTCTGCATATATTTATTTCATTAAATCACAGCCTTTGGGATTTAATAATCATACTAAGCCATATCACGATTTTGGTTTTATTTTGATTAACCATGCAGTCTAATTTTAATTAATTTAACTAATTGATGATTTATTGTTTATTGTTTACTCTGCATAAGACCAGTGACATTTATGAAAAAAAGTAAATCAAGTTAAGACTAATTTGCTGTACTGTGCTTAACATCATATTCATGTCCATAGGTCTTTAGCTTTGAAACTAGTCAAATTCGCAGTTCTACCAACTGTCGTCCTGTCAGAGGAACTTGTTAATTGCGTGCTGAACCCGAAGGCAGAAGGGTGGCACCCCATCACCTTTTGTCTCTCCCATATAACCTGACTGCCGTGCCAACCTTGCAGCTTTATCATACCACAGCATTTGGCTTTCTTTTTGCAGGTGGCAAAATGAGTCCACGGGCACTGTGCTTGGCAGCCTGCTCTCACTAACGGCATGCCAACTGCTGAGCCTCCTCGCTTGTGTGGCGGCCGTAGAGATGTGCCGGGCACAGCCTGGCTTGGCTGCCTTTTCAAGCCGGGCACAAATGAGATTGGCACCGAGCGCAGCTCCTCGAGCGAGCCGTGTGATATATAGTCCCCAGCTGTGGTCAAGGTGGAAGCGGGAAGACGAGGGAAGCTGGGAAATGTGGTAGATCTGTGCCACAACCAAGGAGAATGTTCAATCCCTGTGACTAAACAGCATGGGAGCAAAGAGAAACAGCACACAAAGTGGACACCACACACACACACACACACACACACACACACACACACACACACACATACACACACCACAATAAACCAAGAAAAAGTGTTTTTTCACAGCATAACAGAACATTTTGTTTGTCACACTCTGAGTGCCCTACTTTCTGAACTTAACTAAATAAATGGTTCATTATGGAGCAGAGAACTTGGTTTGCCAATACGAATTGTCTTTTTGTTTGCTACCATTTATTTTCTCATAGTTTGTATTGAATTTCACTGGTTTTGAGAATTCAGCCAACATTTAGAAAGTGCGTGAAAAGGATTCACTGCATCATCCAATTCCAGCAACAAACAATTTCAATAAATTTAACTTAGTATCTTGGAAACACATCTTAAGACTAGATTACTCAAGACAATAAGTTCAACATATATATAACTATAAAAAACGGATATACATTATCTCATATTTCTGGTTAAAGTTTATTCTAAAAAATACTAACACTATTCATTAAATGGTTATTTCTGCATACAAACTGTTTTGTAGTTTGTAGTTTATTATTACCCATTATTGACAGAAAGTGCATCCCAATTAGCATACTTATACACGCCATATCTTATAGTGTGTGTAGTGTGTTAACACAAAAATTCCAAAAAGAATAAGAAGAAATGCATTTTAACTATCCTGATGATTCACAGAAAAATTAAGTGAGGAATGTTGGACGCTTCATGCAGTCATCTAGAGGAAGCTATCAGGCTCTGATGTGGGATAGCTTTATAAAATTAATATACTGACTAGACGGCAGAGTACGTAGTGCATATAGTACATCATTTGGGACACAACTAGAATGTTCAGCAACGTTGACTGATGATGTCACAGTAATATTTACATTCTAGGTGCTGCCTGGTCAACTTTATTACATATATTTGCACACTAAATTGTGATTTATCTCATCTTACTGACTACACTTCATTTTAGGGTGTCCTTGTTTCAGTGTAATTATACACTTAAGGGCCGGGTCAGACAGAACACGTTTTTGCCTTGAAAAGTGCGAGACGTGGGCAGTGGAATGGGAAAAAAAATGTTTAGTGTCATTCGCAAGACGCTGCAAAAGACGGGAGCGCAATGGTCAAACATGTCCTTCTAGTATGTGTTTACGTAGAAAAACAATGGAAGAATATAGCTGCGAGAGGCAATTATTGGGGCCAAATACAACAGGCAAAATGAGGAGCATAACAAACATGGCATTTACCAACTGTAAAATTACTGTAACATTTTTAACATAATTTTAGACAAAATGGTTGAAAGAAAAACATAAATACAATAAATTACCAAATTGATGTGTTATTGTCAGTCTGGCATAACAATGACACCCAGAGAGTTTGGTATCAATTTGCAAAACAATTGCAGTTACAGCTTTGGATCTTTTTTGTCGTTTTGCAATTAAATGACGGCCATGTTTTTCAAGGTACACCAATTTCATAATGAACAAAGATAGCAAATGAGACAAAGACACTGCATTTCAAATTTGAAGTCAATCAAACCAACAGTACTGTAGTTAGAGCCAATTTCATGTTTTGTTCAATTATAGCGCCACCAAGTGGTGCAGTCCCACTGCTTTTTTTGTGTGTCCTCAGAGTGCCCTCAAATCGCATGTCAAATTTGGTGAAAATATTTCATTTCGTTTAAGACTTAAAGACATTTATATTTATAAGCACATAAAAAATTATCCACATCCGATTTTGATTGCATTTTTTCTTTTTTTTTTTGACATCAACTTTGACATTTGGCCATAAACATATAGCCAACCCGCTATGTTTTTGATTTTTCTAGAGTGATATTATCTCAGAGTAACGGAGATAATAGAGTAAGAGTAACGGTTTAAGATATTCGTGAAAGTTTTTTAAATGCTAAACCACAACATCGGACAAACCATAATGCGAAATGTAGCAATGTTATAAGCATGTAAATATTTTTAGTTTTTTTACTGCTAGGGGGTGCTGGCCCAAAACGTTTTAGGCTCATTCTGGGCATGGTGCCAATGACCCATACCGAGTTTCATAAAGATATGCTAATGCATTCATAAAATATTATTTTTTAAAAGCTTGATGCTGGTCGCTATTCACTGACATATATATATATATATATATTTATATATATATTATATATATATTATATATTATATATTTATATTTTTTTTTTTTTTATTTATTTTATTTTTTTTCTCCCTTTGTAGTCCATAAAAGAAAGAAGGGCATACAGCATTAGAACAACACCAATGTGAGTAAATGATGACTTAATTTTCATTTTAGCATGAACTATCCCTTTAAGGTTAGGATTAGGGTTTGGTTTAGGGTTAGTTGTGTAATTATACATAATTTACTGTTATTACTATAGTGTACGTGTAATGTTTAACAAGGACACTGTAAAATAAACTGTTGCCCTCTTGTTTTACTGCCTTGCAAGCAATTCCTTTAATAAATGCAAATCTAGTTTAACTTTCATCAGCTTAAATGGTGATAAACAATTTGCTTAGTGTGAACTCCTGGTAAAAATGTTCATAAAAAATAACATTTAATCGTTTTCTGAATATTGATACTGACAATGCAAAAGTAATGCCTGCGTTCTCTACACACAAAACAAATCCTTGGAGTCTGAAATTCAGTTAACTTATCATTCAGAAATAGTACAAGGCTTTGCACATTTTAACACCGGGATATAAAAATGAGTTATTGGGACAGAAATCCCTGCTGAGAAAGGGCAAGTAACAGGAAAAAAGGCACAACTGAGTCATTGAATAATCCCTCCTGGTGCTACTCTCAAGGCGGCTATAAAGTGCCGCCAAATGAAAAGAAAGTAACAATAAATGGCTGCACCTAATTATGAGGTCTTCTATTACCACTAAAGGTGCAAGCCTATAAAATATAGGCATATAAAGTCTAATTAACCATAGCTCCGGTTCTCTAATCCAAACGCATTGGTTATGACAAATACTTAACTCATACTTTCATAATACAAAATGATTTACCAAATGAAAAAACTGCACCACACACAGAGATAGGAGCAATTGTTTTCATAAAATATTCGAAAAACACACTTCAAAACCATTTGACTCTGTTAAAATGAAGAGCCAACATAATTGTGGCAGCCATTCATGTCACGGCTGTGTCAGCACGGAAAAGCATGTCCCAGTCCCCACTGCCTCAGTGGCTCCCATGCTTAACCTTTGTCTACAAATAAGTCACTGCTCTCCATCGAACTCATTTTGCACCTCACTGAATTTTTCACAACCTAATCTGACTTGATTACATCCAACTCGTGTCGAAGCCCAAACCAACATATGGGAGATCAGATTCAAATCAATATGATTGCTGAAGTACAGCCCTGGGCCATCAGATAAGGATGCAGGGATATAGGCAAGTATTAAACACACAGACAATGAATTATGAGTGCATTATTACTGTATGCTTGCTTCTGAAACATTGATTTATCACTACAAAACACAGACCAATCATTCATCTAAGTATTTAGCCAAATCTACATTTCAAATGCCTTTTTGGTTGGTTGACAGTCTATGTACAGCAGTAAAAAAAAAAAAAAAAAAATAGTGATCCACTGCCTTTAAAACCCAGACCATGCAAACTTATCACACAAAAATGGCTTTTTAAATACCCTCATAAATATTCACAGACTTAATGGGTAGCTCAGGGTTATGAATGTGGCAACAACAGACAAAATTGCCACCACCGCAGAAGTAATAAGCAACTAGCCCGTAGCTGTTCCTGAGAGAGAATAGTTTTAATATCAGCACGGTGCCTATAAAAATAACCTTTAACCTTAACTTTTGTTATATATATTTTAGTGACTATAGAGAAAATAAAGTGATTTGAAACTCCTTATGAGACAATGGATGGTTTAAGCCAACAAGCCACTTTGCCATCATTTAAGGGAATTCAAACAAGGATTCATAAGTCCCTATAGACAAAAATACTGACATATTAGAGCATTTGAATGTCCGTCTATTGGGTGATTATATTCTCATTTAAATGTTCATAGATATAAGCAACATTTATGCTAGTCAATTAAAGAACTAAATGACCATAAAGGGACAAAGCAGGATCATTTTCCTTAAAAAAAAAAAAAAAAAAAAAGCAACAAAAACATTTGCTCACCTAACAATATGTTGCCACTTAAAACCATATTCTACAAATCACGTTGCTGCTGATAAAAGCTCAATGAGCCCCCATTATGAGCAAGACAGCGAGTAAAAAAACAAAAGACCTGTAAAACAGCCGTAAGGTATTGAAAATGTGAAGCAACTGCTCAACAAAGGAAAAAGACAAAAGCATCTAACCAAACCAACATACATATGTTCATGTTAATTTGTCAATGTAGGTCAAGTGATAAATGCTCGAATACATCAAGAGGTTTTATTGTTATAGGTATTTTCATTTTTTTCTCTGCTATATTGCTTTGTATGGATTCATATCTGCACTCCACGGGTTCCTGTACTCTGCCACATGGTGGGGATATAGAGATTGTTAAAAAATCAGACAAAGAATTATGTTGGAATCATATTGTTGTGATGGATAAAAGTGCATAAAGGCATTTATAGCATATAGCCCTAACCAGGTGAGGGCGCTATAGCTGACTACCCCTATTAACAATGTTTATTAAATATGCCAAACTACTATGAAATACTTTTGTTTGCATTATAAAGTTATGGATAAAAACAAATTAATCCAACTAGCCACATTACTAGGCTCTCTTGCACTTCTGCACAAAAGAATGCATGTTGAATATGTCTGAGAATGTCATGAGTGATTGTTTTTATAAGCAATAAATGCAAATATCTGTATGGTGACACTACATACAACTGTGTCCATGTAAGTATAATAAATTACAGTAGTTAAAACACTAAACAATTGTGTTTAAATAATGCATAAAACATTTGATTTATACGTAATTACATTTGTATTACTCATTACTTACAACGTAATTACCCAAACATGAACAATAATATACTATTTGACTTATATAGGACTTTTGACTATAATAATCTAATCAAATAATAATCTATGATGTAAAAATCTGCACATTTCATTATAAAGTAAAGGGAAGAAGTGGCACAGGCTGCACTTTGTTTCTTTTATGTAGTTGCAATGCATCAACACTCAATTCATCAATACAGCGCTTCTGTAATTAAAGTTTGTCCCAATTATAAATCCATCTATGTAAACACAAGTGCAGTCACATCACCGGAGACAACAGAAGTCAGCACTAGCGAGCTGCCTACCAAGACAGCGTTTTTGGACATCATAGGCGCTTTGCGAATGCGCGTTCGGAACGCGTCTATGATGCCCCAAAACGCTGTCAAGGTAGGTTGCTCACTAGGGTTTGAGACACAGCCGCTATCATGCGTCATAATGGGTTTCACTCGTATTTCGGAATGTGACCACGTCAGATCGGAGCGCATGACAAAGACATTTCATTCAAACTGAATAAGCATAAACACATAAACCCCGCAGACGTACCACTGTTGTTCCAGCTCCCAGTCCCTGAAGAAGTCAAACTCGAATAGGTCCATGGTCGGTATGTTTCAGTGAGGTGCCGGTGGCCTCATATGCAAGAACTCTGTCTGTCTCCCTCACTGACGCGCGGCGCAGCTCGCACTGCCGCTGCCTCTCTCCGCTCAGCGATACGCAGCCCTGCGGAAGGCGGAGTCAGGGCTCGCTGGAGGCGGTCACTCATTCTGAAAAGACCGGCGCAACACTTTGAACCAGAGGAGCTCCACCTGTGTCCAGCGTACATCACCTGTGAACACACGGTCAAGAGGCTTTAATAATGCAAGTTAAAACTGATTCATTCAACAAAACTGATTTAGCATTCATTTAATGTAGCCAATCAAAATTAATCGGAATTAATAATTTAGCCTGTTAGGCCTATATTTATCTTGTGTTTTCCAGTAGGCTAATTAGAAATAGCAAACAGCTTGTCCTGAGCCAAATGTATTCTCTGTTGTTTTATCTTAATGCAAACAACAACAACATCAACACAATAAAAATGACGGCAACAACAGTAATCTAAAAAAAAAATGCTTTTCTTTACACGTAGTAACAGTTCTATTTAGAACCGTATCATCTTGATGTGATGAAATGGTTCTTTGCGTTAGAGTTTAAGGTCCTTTTTTCCCGCCTTTTTGTTTTTCAAATCTGTAACTGTCAAAGCCACCTCATTACTGATTTTCTGGAGCTCTGGACCAATTTTAACTTTCAAGTTGTTGTTATCAGTCTTTTTCTCTTTTTAGTTTAACAGAACATGTAAGTGTGAGCAGTTCTATTCAGTTAAGGATATGTATCTTCTGTTCTTCCACTAACAACAGAGATATTGAATTTATGATCCATAATGTTAGATTTTTTTTTTTAATTATTACTTTATGCATAAACATACCAAATCACAAAAAACATGAAATCTATCCCATGACTTTATATCACTTTTTCCTTTTAACATTGTAAAGGGCTCACACACTGTCCATTTTTGCTAATTTTGGCCTTCATAAACATAACTGTTTTTACATAGACAAATAGAAGAGAGACACTGTAACTGTAAAGATGCTAATATAAAATATTAATAAAAAAAATAGTGAAAATAGTAATAATAATAAATATTTACTACTACAGTAAGTATATAGCTAACGTCATGTTAACCTCTGAAATGTAATAATTAATGAATTTAAATAAACAGGTTATAAATAAACAAATCTACATTGCTTACACACACATACATTATATATATATATATATATATATATATATATATATATATATATATATATATATATATATATACATACAGTAGTCAACATTTGAAGTGCATCAAAAAAGTTAATCAAAGTTGTCCTAAGAACTAAGCTGTCCTAAGAAGAAGGTTTTAGGACAACTTTGATGAAAGGTTTTGATCCACTTCAAATGTTGACTGTGTGTGTGTGTGTTAACTTCAGAAATATTCAAATAGTTATAAATATTAAGATATTTTTTTTTAAAGGCAAAAATATTGACATATATAACATTTACACTGTACAAAATAAGGAATTATCCCACTGGCCCATGTTTGACATGAACATTGTCTGAATGATTTTTGATATTTCTGATTATTGCTAATATACAGGGTTGCGTTTCCCGAAAGCACCGTTAGTCAACTATATGTTCATAAGTCTCATTGAATTAAAATGGTAACGACAGAACTTGTAGTTCGCTTTGGGAAACGCACCCCTGGATTATACAGTGAAGCACATTGATCATGAATATCAATGTGGCATTAATAATAATTAAGGAATCCTAAAGTCACTAAGTACCAATGAAATTATAGCCTAAGTAACTTATATTCATTGTCAAACTATATTTGTCTATAAGAATTATCCAGCATGATGACCTCACGATATAAAGTTGATTTACAATTATAATAAGAAATAAAGAATATCCAAACATATTATGTTTATGTGAGTATAATATAACATCAGCATGATATTCAAATGCTGATGCTTGTCAGAAAAAAAACATAAATAAATAAAAACTTCAAACAAATCAAGTTTATTGCAGCTGTAATCAAAGAATTAGAGTTGCAACAGTAAGCATGTGCACTTCTGAAGGCAGCAGTATAAGAGAAATGTGAGCAAAGCTGCTTGGCAAATATATTCATATATCCCTGATAACACAATAGAAACATTACACAGAAAAAAAAGAAAAGGGGGGGGGGGGTTGTCAGGAATATGCCTCTTTGCATTATTCCTCAATACAAATGTTCAGCACAAGTAATAAAGAGCATGTTTTATTTTTTTTCAGAAAACAAACCACAAGACAGTCCCACATATGCTTGTTGTCGACATTATGATGATTTGGCGAGAACCATATGGTGATCATGTTCCATGCGGCACATTGCTACAACAAATGTGACTTTTTGCATACTTCGCCCGGGGATGCCCTCTCAAAATTCATTGCAGAGACATGGAAGTGATATTAATCTTACCTTGAAATAACACAGTGGGAGAGGAGAAATAAATTTCTGAGGCAGAATGGCTTTCCGGATGTTATACGAATGAATGCTTTGCTGATGGATTTCACAATGGTCAGGCAGCACAGAGAAGATGCCACTGTGTCTAACAATAGCTCACACTGATACAATACAGTTTATGCCCTTACAGTTTATGCCCTTAGTGCTCTTTACTAGCAGTGTGATAAAAGTGGAAAAGATGAGTCAGGCCATCTCTCCCTTTTGCTCAATGTAAATAAATGTAATATATATTTCTGTGTCTGTTAAAAAGCTGAGTAAACCTGATCTTGTATTCCATTTTTTTTTTTTTTTTTTTTTTTTTGGAATCATAATATTACTTCAACCAATTCCAACAAGCTATTAAACTCTCTTTATGAGGTCATCTCTTCTGAACTCAATAACATTTCCATGTTAACCTCAGATGAATGCATATAAGTGACCCTCAGAGTAACAACTCTGAAGCTTATCGTAGCAGAACAAGAAGTGCAATAGTGCGGTTTGAGAGGCTATTTCAGGATCTAGGCTAGTGTGTGAGTGAACAGGTTGAAGCTTTTCAGGTGAAATGGAGCTTTAGAGCAAGGACGGATTATGGTTCTGTGAAGCCTCTGGGCACCCGCTCTCTTTGCAGGCCCCCTCATCACAATTCTAAGATGAAATGTCCAAATAACAAGAAATTACATTGAGGGTGTGTCCACACTTATAGTTCAGCTCTCTTGGTTCTTTTGGTCTGGACCAAAAAAAGAAAATGATACATTTAGTCCTGGTTCCTTTAGAAATCACACTGTTTGAGTTGATGCATTACCCTTTAACAATAACTCAGGCACTTAACATTCAGGTTGTTTACTTATAAGTATGCCCTTGTGAAAAACTTTTAAAAAGTACTTATTACAGAAATACTATATTTTAAAATAATATACACACTTAATTGCATGTTGATTGCAATTATATTAAATGCAATATGCTGAACTGTACTGTCATTTCATAATTAGTTACAGAATACTGTCTTTGAAATATGGTAAAGTGTGCCAAATGTACTGACAAGCATTATGTTAAACTATAGTAGTCAATATTTGAAGTGCATCAAAACCTTTCATCAGAGTTGTTCTAAAACCTTCATCTTAGGACAACTTAGTTCTTTGATGAACTTTTTTGATCCACTTCAAATGTTGACTACTGTATTTAAAGGTATTTGTAATTCCAAATTTGTAATGGAGTTCAAATTTAATACATTTGAAATATGCAGGATAGGCGGTTTGGGAAGGGTGTAATATAAAATAACATACTACAGTTAAAAATATAACAAAGTACTTTACATGTGTTTTAGTATGTTGATCAACACAGCAAAATGAGTGTATTTTTAAGCATTGAAAAGATTATTAAAACAATGATTTAAAGTTTACTTTAAAGTAAAACTTTTAATTTGACATCACAATATGCACTTTTTAAAACTGTACTTAAGTATGTAAAAAACATACATGAAAGTGTACTTTAAGTTAACTTAAGTGGCATTTTATTTAATTAATATTAATATTATATTATATTATATTATACAAGGGCTGTCTCTGCCAGTAGTTTAATCAGACATTATTTATTTAACATTTTAATTAATAAAAGTATACAGTTTGCATACATGTTGCATGCCCATAAAATGATATTTAATTTACATAACCTTCAATAAATAGTGACCTGCTGTCTGTCAAGAATTTAATGGACATGAAGTTTTTACTAAAACGGTACGGCTCACTTTAAATAGCACCACCTCAGCTGAGGTTCTAAGCGAGCCATACTGATACTAAAAATGTGATGTTTAAACACTGCAGTTCACTAATTGGTCAGAGAGAATCGTCACTACCAGCATCATTGGATTTGCAACACGATACACCAAACCAAATGGCAGTAGAGGCGGCACAACGATAAGGCTACAATCCCACCCACTTTGAAGCGGTACTAAACTGCTGTGGAAAAGCAAACCGAGCCAAAGTAAAGCGAGCCGAGCCGAGCCGTGCCGTGCGAGTCATACCATGTGCACGCAGTGGAAAAGCACCAGTACAGTACTTAAACTGAGCCATGAGTTAAAGGAGACATGTTATGCCCTTTTACAGTCTTTATTTTTGTTTTTGTGGTCTACTAGAACAGGTTTTCATGCTTGAATGTTCAAAATAACAACAACAACAAAAAAAAACTATTATTTTTAACATATTTTACATTGTTGCAGCACCTCTCTTCCCAGCCTGTCAGTAACGCTCTGCTCAGTTCCTGTCTTGAAGCCCCTCCTTCCAAAAAGTACAGTATGCTCTGATTGGTCAGCTGAATCAGTGTGTTGTGATTAGTCAACCGCTTCAAGCATGTATTGGAAATGTCACACCCCTTACCATCTGGGGTGGAAAAAACTGTCTCTTGGACATGGCGACAACACACTAACGCAACTCATCCAAGCTTCACCCCTTTATTTTGTGCATGCTTCGGGTGAGAATTATTTAAATGAGGAATATTGTGTTGTGTTTGTGTTTATGTTCCCGGAAGAAAATTCAAGACTAGGCGTTTCAGGTAGTTCAGAAACAGTGCTTACTGATATAGAGACTTTGACTATGACTTTGTGCTTTGAAACTTCGCAGACATTTTTCATGTTCAAACAGCAACATTGCACACTAAAAGTTGATAGATGTACTTCTTGAAAGTACTGTAGCCTACATTACACTGAGACTTAACGTAATTTTACTCTGTAACATTTGTTAAAGAAGATCAGAATCATTTTAATTAATTGTCAAAAGACTCCTCATTGTGAATCAGCAAGGGATAAACAAAACAGTTGTTCTGTTTCTTGAACAGTTTACTAATAATGAGTAATTTGTTCCTTCTCAAACATCAGAGCTCATCTTTAGTTTGGATAACACTTTTGGGTTTAAAATGCACAAGATATTAGTTTGATTACAGTTCAATGAGAGATGCTGCTTGCATTTGTGTATTAATGAACCACGGCTTTTGACCACTCATGTGAACATCCCATACCCGGTCGGGTAACATCAGAACTGTTGGAAACATGGTGGAAATAGCCTCTGGCAGCTGGTGTGATAAATGACTTGAGAAATACTTCATCATAACAGCCAAGGCCACACGACTGGCACCTCATCCCGTTTAATCTCATTGAGATGAATAAGCGAGCCATTACAGCTGTGCTGATACGGTCTAAGGGGGATCGCCTCCTAATTATACCACTGTAATTTCTCAGTTAATTATCTCCTGCCCACTGTCCAATTCAAACTTTCCACTGTAGTCGTCCTACAGTTAGGTCATACCTGTTATTTTCATGTCTTCCAATCAATATATGTCTTAATGTATTGGATGAAATATCTCATAAACTCACACTTTTTTATGGAAACAATGTGATAATTTTCTTTTTATCACAATTAAGTAAATAATATTTGGTTTGAGTGGATTTTGACAATTTGCACTCTGCAACTTCTAACATGAAAAAAAAAAACTATATTTACAACAACATTACTTAAGAAATATTCCAGGTGTCATAATTATTATTATTATTAGTAGTAGTAGTATTGTTGTTGTTTGGTAATAATTTCACAGGATTTATTATCACTTTAACTAATAAGAATCCAGTTTCTTAATGACTTTAACCGCGTTTACACTGCAGGAACTTTCCCCAGGAACTAGGGACTTTGTGGTGGTACTTGGTGTGATTTTCTTTTACCACAGGGACAGGGTCTAAATGAAGATTTCCCCTCAGAAAGTCCCTGCTCACAAGGTAATACTTTTTCAAAGTTCAGGAACTTTCGGGGGTGGGACTTGGGCACGGAACATGCTGATTGGCAGCATGAGTTCACACAGCATTTTGATTGGTTGACTCCAAGCAGCAAAGTCTGTTACGATCTGTGCAGTAAGAGTTATTTGCTATTTGAATCATCAACAGAGTTTAAAAAATACAACTGATGGACCGACGATGAGGTTCAGGCTTTATTAAGCTTATATGCGGAGGACGAAATCCAGCAGGAACTGAAAAGTCGCTAAATTGCCTAATCTTCACGGTACTTTAGACCGTGATGGAAACACAGACAGCAACAGGTCTGGGGGGGAAAAAAAGTTGTTCAACGTAATTTCGGTGGAAACGTGGCTATAATCCTTCTGTTACAGGTTGGCTGTAGCTTACATCCCAAATATGAAGCAAAATGCACAGTTAAGGAATAATCATAAACTTTAATTAAAGGTCCCGTTCTTCGTTATCCCATGTTTCAAACTTTAGTTAGTGTGTAATGTTGTTGTTAGAGTATAAATAAAATCTGTAAAATTTTAAAGCACAAAGTTCAATGCCAAGCGAGATATTTTATTTAACAGAAGTCGCCTACATCGAACGGCCAGTTTGGACTACATCCCTCTACTTCCTTCTTTAATGACGTCACTAAAACAGTTTTTTGACTAACCTCCGCCCACAGGAATACACAAGAGTTGCGTTTGTAGAGTGTGTTTGTCGCCATGTCGTCGAAACGCTGTTATTTTCATCCCGCAGTCCAATCACCGGGTCTGATTCCGGCTCAAATTGATAGGGTAAAATTAAAGACATGTTTACAATAACACTGAGCGCATGCATCTCCACGTTATGGTAAGAGGCGTGACCTTTCCGGGCAAGGTTCGCTAAGCTGCTGTCGAATCACAACACAGGAACCGCTGGCACAATCCGAACTCGTTACGTATTTCTGAAGGAGGGACTTCATAGAACAAGGAAGTCATCAGCCCGTTTTTTCGCGAAACATGAACACATGTTATATTGCACACTATAAACACAATCAAAGCTTCAAAAAACCACGAAAAACGGGACCTTTAATACAAAAAAAAAACTTTAATACATATGAACCATAAATGTTAATGAAAGACAGTGAACTGAGGAAGACACAGAGGGCTTAAAAATATGAGAAAGGTAATCAACAAAACAGGGAACAGTTGAGAGGACTAATTAGAAACTATGACAACTAATGAACAAACTAGAACTCAGGCAATAGGTGTGTTAGACTTGAAGCGGTGCTGTGCAGACCGATAGGTGTATGACATCAAAGTACTTTGAGAGATTCAAAAGCATACGGAGCCATCTGCTCTCTAATTGCTCTAGTGGTACTTTGATGTCATTGGTCTGCAGTGTCAGAGAATGGTATATCAGTTGAAGTGGACTTCGGAGAAAATAATCACTCATTTGGAACGCCCTGCAAACGTCATCGCAGATTGTGATATAACAAATAGATATAGTAATTTACTTTCATATACAATACATATACAAAAACATAAAACACAAAACTCGCATTATGTATTTAATGTAATATAATCAAAACTTGTGTGTATTATACTTATATTATAGACTTATTTATTATATTATAGACTATTAACAGATGTGAAGCTGTAGCCTACTAACTGTAATCTATCTACCATTGAATTTAGTAGACCATAACTTGAAAGTGCTTTGTACAGTAATTTGAGATTCATGATTATGCAACATTTGATTCTGAGAACTGTTTTCAAAGAACAGCTGCTCAACAGTTGGAGTTTACTCACTCTTCTGAAAAAGGTGAAATGTGCGATCTTATTTCAGTTGAGTGGTTCACAGAACAAAACACCTTTTTTTTATGGGCAAATAACAACATTCTCTCTTCGTAATTATTCACTTGTAGGAAAGTGATAGATTTCTGATTCATTCAACAGAACTTGGTTTGGGTTTACGTATCAAGTTTTAGAAGTCATTTACAACATTTTAAAGGTTTATTGCTAATCATTGATATAAGCAGTAGAAAAGACATGAAAGCATCTTTACCAATAATCATTTAAAGGAATAATTCACTTAAAATAATAATAATAACAATAATTCATCAGTAACTCACCCTATATTGTATGATTTCTTTTTACAGTGGAACATGAAAGGAAATATTTTGCACAATGCAGCTCTTTTTCATACACCAACAGAAGATAGTGATCAGTGGTTGTCAAGCTCCCTACAGAAAGCAAGTGAAACAATAATTAATATATACAGCTTTCACATTTAATTTAAGTAGTATGGTGCAAAATTAGAGTATCACATAAACTAATGAGATTTTAAAGGCTATACAGCACAGGAATTTTCAGCAAAATATGACAAAAATGTGGGGCTGTTCCTATGAATTTGGAAGACTTGAAATATATCATGTGAGTTTTATGGTCTAAATTGATGGTGCTTTTGACAGCCCCTGCAACGTAAGCTTTCATTGTGGGGGGAAAAAACAGCATGAACTTTCTTCAAAAAATCCTGTGCGTTCAAAAGAACAAAGGAAGTACAGGGTCAGAACACATGAGGGGGAGTAAATGACAGAATTATCATTTTTTAGGAGAACTATTCCTTGAATGACTGCTATTTTATGGCTTGAACAAAAGGCACAACACCTCTGAAGTCAGTCAAACACATTTATTTGATAATTTCCCCATAACAATAACTTGGGCACTTTAACACGGATCTCCTATGAGTTCATTGATAATTGGCAGGCGCAATGGCAGCAGGGCACTGCCACATCAACTGCTCAACAGCACTCCTGCCTGCTGAGTGACAGATGTTAATTAGCCTCCTTTGTAAACTGCTGCTACGCTCAGTCTGAAACCATTTCTCTTCTTCCTCTATTGCTCTCTCTCTCACACACGAGATGATAATAGATTTAATCAAAAGTCCAGATTCAGTCAGCAGAGTCAGGTGAATCACTTTGATCTATACCTCGGAGCACTATAAGCAGTGCTGGGTCGTAACCGATTACATGTCACCTGGATTACGTAATCAGATTCCAAAAATTAAGTACTTGTAATTAGAGTATATTACATTTTAAAATGCTCCTAATCAGACCACAGTTACTTTTTTACTGATTACATGATTACATGTTATTCTCACAATGGCAGTAAATTACCCACAATTTATTGACTTTCTACTTCTAATTTATCTTTTAAAAGTTACTTTTTAAAAAAAGCCTATACTGCTTACATTCGTTCAGAAAGCCTTTTACTGATCACTGGATTTACAGAAAACATTTCTCTTTTCCTCAACATTGCATATCTAATCAGCTCCTGACAAACTTTATTATTTGAATTATCACTCAGTGATTCATTTAACCATGTATTACTGCTTTGTCTTTCAAACACATTAAAATGTACAAATTCACATAATTTCATATTTACATGCAATGCAGGGATTCCCCAACTTTTTTGTCAGCTGAAAGTATGACCTAATATATTTACTTGAAGAACCCCCTGAGATATTAATTTAATAATTTAGGTCAATATTAAAATTCAATCAATCAATCAATCAATCAATCAATCAATCAATCAAATTAAATTCACGGTTCTCTGATGTCAGTTAATGGTCACATGACATGCAGGTAAACAAATAAAATATTTATTTGTGTTTAAAATATTTTATAAAATATTTTTGTGTTTTATTTAAATAGTTTTTATTTTTTAAATTGTTTATTTTAATTTAAAATTCTTATGATTTATTTAATTATTAGCTTTTTATTAAACTCACAATCCCCAGTGAAAGCCTGGCGTAATGTAATGGAAAGAATGGAAGAATGGAATATTTTCTTTCTCTTTGTATTTTTATATTATCCCATTTAAATCAAAATGATAAAGGACTCAGGTCAAAAATAATCTAAAAGTAATCAAAAAGTAGTCAGATTATATTACCTTAAAGGTGCCCTCGAATGAAAAATTGAATTTATCTTGGCATAGTTGAATAACAAGAGTTCAGTACATGGAAATGACATACAGTGAGTCTCAAACTCCATTGTTTCCTCCTTCTTATATAAATCTCATTTGTTTAAAAGACCTCCGAAGAACAGGCGAATTTCAACATAACACGCCCCCAATATTTGCATATGCCAGCCCACGTTTCCAACATTATAAAAGGCATTAGACAAGGGCAGCCAGTATTAACGTCTGGATCTGTGCACAACCAAATCATCAGACTAGGTAAGCAAGCAAGAACAATAGCGAAAAATGGCAGATGGAGCAATAATAACTGACATGATCCATGATATCATGATATTTTTAGTGATATTTGTAAATTGTCTTTCTAAATGTTTCATTAGCATGTTGCTAATGTACTGTTAAATGTGGTTAAAGTTACCATCGGTTATTACTGTATTCACGGAGACAAGAGAGCCGTCACTATTTTCATTTTTAAACACTTGCAGTCTGTATAATTCATAAACACAACTTCATTCTTTATAAATCTCTCCAACAGTGTAGCATTAGCCGTTAGCCACGGAGCACTATCAAACTCATTCAAAATCAGAAGTAAACAATATAACAGTATACAATATTCACATATAATCCGACGCATGCATGCCGCATGCATGACGAACACTTTGTAAAGATCCATTTTGAGGGTTTTATTAGCTGTGTAAACTTTGTTAAGGCACTGTTTAAGGCAAGAGCGAGCTCTGTGGGCGGAGAGCACGAGATTTAAAGAGGCCGCAGCATAAAATCGGCGCGTTTATAATGATGCCCCAAAATAGGCAGTTAAAAAAATTTATTAAAAAAAATCTATGGGGTATTTTGAGCTGAAACTTCACAGACACATTCAGGGGACACCTTAGACTTATATTACATCTTTTAAAAACATAATCTAGGGCACCTTTAAATGTGTAATGTAATGGATTATGTTACTAACTACAATTTCTATCATGTAATTTGGAATCAGTAACCGACTACAATAACTGACCACAATTTGTAAGTATAGATTACTTACAAATTTATTGTAGTTGGTTACTGATTCCAGCACTGGCTATAAGTCTAGTTGTGTTGACTGATCTGACTCATTTACCATTTGTTCCAAGGGAAGTGTCATGTCTTTCTAGCAAGCTTTTTCCAACCAAAGTTGCGAATTTAGCATGAAATATTTGTGAATAAAGCACAATTTCCATCCCATGTGTTCAAGACAACAAAATCATCACTTCCTGGGAAATTGCCACAAAATACACGTAATAAAAATGGAAGGCAATCAGGGAAGCCACTGCTCTTTTTCATACATCGTAAATGACCACTGTCATGTTATCTTGCATTCAAATGCCTGGTGTTTGGAAACACAATCATGTCAGACGCTTCTGGAAGGGAATTAAACCAAATCATTCTGATGACAGACTTTGGCTCAGGCATTTCAGAATGACCAAACCAACATCTGAGATGCTGTGCAATGAAACTGATCTGCTGGTTAGTTATCCAATCACATCCTCTGTTGAAGGATCCTCTTTTCAAAATCACAAGTTTTTTTTTATTTGTTTTGTTTTTTGCACATTGCGGGTTTTATTCAGCAAATGTGTTTCCATTGTAGTCTTCGAATTGGATAAAAAGGTAACTGCCATAATTGAGCGCATGCATGTGTGTGTGTTGTTTTTTTTTATGTGCATTTTTAGAATGTATACGCATCGTGGCGTTTCCATCCAGCGTTTTTTATGCAATATCCCAAAATTTTCATAAAAATAGGTGGATTGAAGCATTTCTATTGAGAGATTCAGAAATCTTTTGGTCATTTTAAATTATTTGACTTTTTTATACTTGAATTGAATAAAATTTTGATATTTAATGAGTAGACTCCTGATGGATAAAATAATTTCTCACACTTTTTTGTTCTGTAAAACAATGCCTAATTAGCTATTTGTCTATCCTGCATTCAATAGCCTATGCAAAAAAAAAAAAAAAAAAAAAAGAAAGAAAGAAAGAAAAAAAGAAAAAAAGAAAAAAAATGTCAAGTCAAAAACCTGTTTGGAAACATGATTGCCATTGCTCAAACATATAGTCAGTTGCGTTATTGTTTGAACCAAGGCAGCTCAAACAAACAGAATGTCATAATAAAGTGCACATTAACTATATAGGAAAGAATTTTATCATCCAGAAAATTATTTTAGCTTTAAGATGATATAATTTCAGAATGTAATTTCGTGACTAATCCAACCTTTTGTTTTATATATTCATAAACCTTTCATGGTTTGCATGGTGCTATTGTTCTTTTCAAAACTAAAGGAGTTTGATTGAAAGAGTTCTTGAGTCATTTTCATTTATATTCCCTGTAGATTCTGCATATCTGCTGTTTCTTTCTCTTGCTCTTAGACAGCAGTCATCCAGAACGTTTGAAGAGTCGAGGAAAAAAAAAAAAAAAGAAAAAAGTGAGAAAAGGGGGGGAGGGGTGTATGCTATAATGCAGTGCACAAAACCAAAATGCCTGTGGCTAATTTCTGCAGTAAAATCTCTTTGGCACTGATAGGTTTCTCAATACTGCTTTTGTGCTTTCAAAGCTTCAATTGATCTGGAAAAAAGAAAGAGAGTGTTTTTTCGCTAATTGCAAAAGTGTCAAAGAAGAAAAGCTCTGATTTGAATAAACAAAGCTACATGAAAAACAAATGAACATTATTGTAAAGTCATCAATCTTTCATGATTATAAAATCCAAATCCAAGTTTAAAGAAGCAATTATGCCACATTATGCAATATTTATGTGAAAATGTATCATGAAATCAATGATTTTCACATTTCTGAAGTAAATTTCAGTGGTGCACACCTGCAAAATCGACCATCATGATGCTAAGATGATTGCTATTGCCAAGACTGCTGTGGATAGCAGGTTGCTGGTTGATGGTGTATGGCGTTATTTTACTGTCAATTGTCGAGAGCACATTATTGTGACGCGAGAGCATATCAATGTAATGTGCGAGCGCAAATCTGTCCTCTCGCGCAAATCTGGACGCGCGCGCTCAAATATACAGGGCTCTCTTATGAACTGCCTCTCCTCTCTCTCAGATATTGCGTGTGCACGCTCAAACTGTTTCCTGCGTGCTCAAACGTGTCCTGCGCGCTCAAACTGCACATGTGCGCTCACGAATCTCTCCGTGCTCTTGCAGAAATGAATTTGCTTTTGGATTAAACGCTGTCAAAAGTTATAAACCAATCAGAAGAGACGACTGATCCATGAAAATGCTACATGGAATCTTATTGGCTGAGAGTGAACTGCGCCTGGAATTCTTTCGACAAAGATATGTATTTTATTTATTCACAATTTAATAATATTTATCAAATGTAACCTAGTCTAACTGCATCACATTACAGGTCAAACCCCTATTTATCTAAACAAACAAACAAAAAATGTTTCTTAAAGTTATTGTGGTCATACGTTTTGTGTTGAATTTTTTTTTTTTTAAAAATAGGTAACATTTTACAATAAGGTTTTTATTTGTTAACATTAGTTAATGTATTATCTAACATGAACTAACAATGTGCAATACATTACTGTAATTATTAATCTTTGTTAACGTTAAAAATACAGCTGTTTGTTGGTTGTTTACTTCACAGTGCATTTAATAATGTTAACAAATACAACATTTGATTTTAATAACGTATTAGTAAATGTTGAAATTAACATTAACAAATATTAATAAATGCTGAAGAAGAGCAATTCATTATTAGTTAATGTTAACTAATGCAGTTAAATAATGTTAACGCAACCTTATTGTAAAGTATTACCAACAAACATCTTCTGATTTAAGACCGAACAAGATCAGGGTCAAATCATCATTCCCTTAATACTTAATGTGGAGATCACATATACCACTATAGTCAATTTCTTTTGAGGTCTGGAATTAATGATTCTGATACATCAAATACATTCTGATACATCAAATACATTTTAACAGTCACTGGTCACCACCTACTGGCAGAACAGTGTAACAACATTAGTTTCAACATTCATTTAGCTACTTATTTTAATTGCTGAAATCAGTGTATATTCAGACTATAAATTGTTATTGCAATACTTGCATTATTATTTAATGTTTGCAACACAGATGTAGCAATAGTATGTTGTTGAAAACACTTTGTGAAGCTGTTTAAAACATATAGCTTACATGACCACTGCTTTCAGCAGCAATGCAAAAGCAGGTTTAAATATTCTGGTATGATTGTAATTTCAAAAGGTTTAATAGACATAACCGAATCGTTGTCATTTAGGAATAAGATCGCGTTCTTTTGCTTAATCGTGCATACACAAGAGCTTAGGTATTTTTGTATGTCATGTTTTATACCAATTGACTATGGTGGTATGTGATCTCCACATTAAGTATTAAGGGAATGACAATTTGACCCTGATCTTGTTCGGTCTTAAATCAGAAGATGTTTGTTGGTAATACTTTACAATAAGGTTGCGTTAACATTATTTAACTGCATTAGTTAACATTAACTAATAATGAATTGCTCTTCTTCAGCATTTATTAATATTTGTTAATGTTAATTTCAACATTTACTAATACGTTATTAAAATCAAATGTTGTATTTGTTAACATTATTAAATGCACTGTGAAGTAAACAACCAACAAACAGCTGTATTTTTAACGTTAACAAAGATTAATAATTACAGTAATGTATTGCACATTGTTAGTTCATATTAGATAATACATTAACTAATGTTAACAAATAAAAACCTTATTGTAAAATGTTACCTTTTTTTTTTTTTTTTTTTAAATTTCAACACAAAACGTATGACCACAATAACTTTAAGAAACATTTTTTGTTTGTTTGTTTAGATAAATAGGGTTTTGACCTGTAATGTGATGCAGTTAGACTAGGTTCCATTTGATAAATATTATTAAATTGTAAAGAAATAAAATATATATTTTTGTCGAAAGAATTCCAGGCGCAGTTCACTCTCAGCCAATAAGATTCCACGTAGCATTTTCATGGATCAGTCGTCTCTTCTGATTGGTTTATAACTTTTGACAGCATTTAATCCAAAAGCAAATTAATTTCTGCAAGAGCACGGAGAGATTCGTGAGCGCACATGTGCAGTTTGAGCGCGCAGGACACGTTTGAGCACGCAGGAAACAGTTTGAGCGTGCACACGCAATATCTGAGCGAGAGGAGAGGCAGTTCATAAGAGAGCCCTGTATATTTGAGCGCGCGCGTCCAGATTTGCGCGAGAGCAAAGGAAATCCGCGCGCGAGCGGACAGATTTGCGCGAGAGCAGAGGAAATCCGCGCGCGAGCGGACAGATTTGCGCTCGCGCATTACATTGATATGCTCTCGCGTCACAATAGTGTGCTCTCGACAATTGACAGTAAAATAACGCCATAATGGTGTTTCACTGACAACTTTGCATGATACAAGAAAAAATGGGTATTTTTCAACTATTATTTGTCATACATGCAACAACATACAATAGCCTACAAACTTTGAGCGGTACGGTCCCACATATGATATGAGATTTAGAACGTTCAGTGACGTCACATAACTGCCAGATTCAAACTGTGCTTTCGTGCTTTGGCTGCAAGACGGACTCGCTCAGCGCTTGTCATTTATCATTATCACAACTATGAAGTGTTTTCAGCCACATAATGTTTTTTAATGTTTCAGACATTTAAATACGCATAAGCACCAGTAAAACAATACATTTAGAGTTTATAAAATACACAAGCAGCAATAACAATCCATTCAAATATAATTTGCTGACGACGTTTATTCATATCAGGCACACGTAGTGGAACTAAGTAACTATAAAGTTTACTCTATTATTCTTCCAGTTCACCAGCCACTTACTTGCATATTCTGGAGAAACAAATGAATTCACGTGCTGTAAATCCAACTGACTGGAGCCTGCGAACTGCAGCGCAAACTAAGATGGCGGCGCCTATCTCGCGTTATAGACAAATCCGGCGAAACACGGAAGTAAAGCAGCGCCGCCATTACTGCGTGCCTTGCTGCTAAGGAAGTAGCAGAAGTAGCGTGTTGGTCCCGTAGGCTGTAGCAGATGTTAGCTATATAGTTTTTTTAGTACCTATGCTGTCCAGTGATGTCGGGCAGAGCGTGTTGTGTGGTTGGTTGTTTTAACAACAGCACAAAACTACAGGCCTGGAATAAAACCGTTTGTGTAATCCACGAAGCTTTGTTGCACATTGACTGCCCATGTTTACGGCCATACGGATTGCACAGAGTTCCTGGTCGAGCGGAGGACCAAGATGTGCGTCAAAAGTGGATGAAACACATAACCGAGGTGGCTCATCGCATGCCAGATGATTAATAAAATAATCTTCAATACCTATAAGAACATGTATTTTATTGCTACAACTGGTCGTGGCTAAGGCCATCCTAAAAAAAAAAAAATTTTATTGCATCACATTAAGTGTATTGTGATTGTCAAAACATTTTAGTAACTAAGCTGAATTTTATTAGGTTTAGTGACATGTTACAATGTTTACATGGTAGGCTACAATTTCTGGTAAGCTACACTTTTTTATTATTTTTATTCAATTATTATTATTTAATTATTATTGTGATTTGATTTAATATTGACTCATTTGGATAAATATTAGGTAGGCTATAATTTTTCTCAAGAAAAAAACAACTCACCTAACTTAATGCTGTAAACATACAGAGAGCCCTATCAGCTGGCAGTATTATTTAAAAATAACAATTTAAATATAATGCATTTTTTATTATAATAACAACTTTATTTAATGATCTAGGGCTAGCTAACTAGCTAGATAACAGCCTGTTAGTAACTGTTATAATATATATATATATATAAAGTAAAAATATAAAAAAGATGTAATACAGTACACATATCAGCCAAAACAGGTTCTGTGTGAGGGGCTGCTAGCTGACAGCCGTCGGTCATTTCTGAGAGATTTACCTCAGACGAAGGTAAGTGTGAATACATAAATCCATTTAGAAAAACATGTTTACAAGAACATAACATTATACGTCGTTTGATGTTGTAATATTTTTTTAATCTGTATTTCTAGCATGTCACATTTACAAGCACCAAAACGGTATTTATTGTTTGAATTTCGTAATAAAATTGACAGAATCTGAGAGCTGAGATTTTTTTCTATCATAAGTAACCTGCTCTGTCTAGTCTGTCGGTCTCTGTGTCCTCTTTACTTCGCGATTTTTCTGTGCGTGAGAAAATGGATGTGTGGCGTGAGAGCGTGTGAAAAGCGTCAATTGCGTGTGTCTCACATTTTATTGCATTTGTATTAGCTGTTTGAAGAGTAAAAAAAATCCGTGGGTCTTAACGCAATTACAATCGGCAAGTCGGTCGGACTAAAAGGGGAAAAAATAATTAATTTGGTCGGTCCTAAATTGACAGGGTCGGTCGGGTTATGGCAAACAAGAATATTTTTAAGGATGGCCTAATAATTATTTGAAACTTAAGCTTGTGAACATATTAGCAACACAGCTATAATGACAGCGTTCGGTTTTATTGTTGTCATCAATTAATACACTTCTTAATTACATTACATTACATTTTTACATTATTACATTATGTTGTCAATAAATTACCTTTATCTGTAAGTTTTGGCCACTGCCTGACATCATCTACCCATGTTCCCTTTCACCAGACATTTTCTTTAATGAGCAGGATGCGCTTTAATTGAAATGTCATTAGAGGGCACCGGCCGGCAAGTGTCACACCGTCACACTTCGCAGGCACGCAGTAATGGCGGCAGGCAAGATGGCGGCGCCCATAGAGTTCGCGGCGGATTTGTGTATAGATCAAGATAAAGATCATTCATAAAGGTTTGTGAATATTTTAAATAAAAAAAGGAAAAACAAAATAATAGCGATACATCTGTCATACCAACCCAGTCGTACATGACACGCATGACGTGTCGCCATGGAAACGATAAGGGCAACCGTTCTAAAATAACGGTCGCCTTAAAAAAAACTCACTCTGGGGGGTCAGTTAGAATATTTTAAACTCACGCTTGAAAGGGTTAATCCATGCATATACTTATATTCAGGGATCAATACAAGTTAAGCTTAACTGTACAGCACTTGTAGCAAAATGTTTATTACCTAAAGAACACCTAAAACGATCATAACAATGACCAGAACTTTTACCAAATCATTGAAAAAAAGTGTGCCTAAGGCGATACACCTGCAAAACGATTATGGCTGCATGCGTACAAAATCACAACTTGTTTTGAAAAGGGAATTAAACCGTTTAAAAAAAAAAAAAAAAAAAAAAAAAAAGTTCTATACAGTATGAATGAAATCTGGACATACTACATTTGTCATGTTGACCTACCAGCGTCAGTTGCGTTGCTTCACTGCCATTCACATGTTCTTCTCTCCCGTGGCCTTGGATAGTTAAGTGTCCATTAGATACATAATACATAAGATCATCCAGGTACTTTTCACCTACTGTTTTATGAATACTGTGGCTGCATCCGAAAGCTTAAAAATGCTGTTTTTGGAGGATGCATAATGCATTTCAAGGTAGGAAGTCATCAAGGCATGTCTGAATCCAGTGTTAGCTTCACTTCCTGTCTCCCGAGATACCTTCATCTGATTGATTTTTGAAAGCAGCGTAGATGTATCCTTCACTGCCTTTGATATCCCACAATCCTGTGCTTTCCATTCTGTGACAGTTGAGCTAAAAAATAAAGATGGCGTCTGAAAGTCGGCAAGTTTGTGTGTAAAGTTTTACACTTCTGATGTCATTTCGAGCTGGAAATTATTATTGTAGTAATTAAATATTTGCTTAGTTTTCTCCAAAGCTCTCTCTATGTTGCTGTAGATCATGAGCAGGTGAGGTACCAAGCAAGTTTAGTTTACTATAGTAGAAAAGCCATACATATGGGGCTGATTAAGTTACAAAAGTCAAAATGTGTTACTTTACAAATCGTAGTATTATGCAAGAAACTGTGTGAAATAAGTCTTTATCTGCCCCTGTAATCATAATTTGTGTGAAAAGGAATAAATTGGTGTTTTACTGACTTTACTGCCACTGGAAACTGCAGTGAACTGTACAGGTACATTTTCTGAGTTTTGCAAAAATGTAAGTAGAGGCATGTTTTTCCATTGAGCCAATGTTGGCCCAAATAATACACAAGTTGTTCTTTTAAATTCTCTAAAATGGCCTCCTTCACTTTCATCGTAAGTGCCTCCACTGTAATCTTTTTGACTTTTTTTTAAAGAGAACTTATGACAAGTCAAAATTGTCATAATTGTCAAAATTATCATATATGCCAAGGCTATAACCATGTCTTGAACCTTTTTTTTTAATAAACATTTTAAGGCGACCGTTATTTTAGAACATTATTTTAGAACATACTGATTAATTCCTTGGCTACGTGTCATGCAGCCACACTATGACAGATGTATTGAGTTTTTGGTTTTTATTCAAAATATTCACAAACTTGTTAACTATATCATGAATTATATGATATATTTTGATTGTCAAATATGTGTGAGTGAATGTGTTGTGTCGTTTAAACACCTTTATAAGGATCATGTTAGTCGATATATTATGCGATGAGTTTGCACTGAAATTCAGAAGATCTGTCAGATTTACATCACATAAATTCATACATTTCCCCCAAAATACATAAAAGTATGTGGCCTGTGAACTGGGAGAAGAATAGAGTAAACTTTATTGTTTCATGCACAATGTGTATCTGATATGAATAAAGCACTTCATCAAATTATAATTGAAAGGATTATTATTTCAGCTTCCAATGACATCAGTGTATGGAATTTGAATTTAACAAACTATAAATGTATTTTTATATAGCCTAGTACTTCATTTAAATGTTTATTCAAATGTCAAAAACATCAAATAAACATTATGTGGTTGAAAACACTGAATAGTTGTGATGTATGAAAACCGCTGAGCATATCCGTCTCTGGCTCAGCCCCACCCGAAGCGTGAAAGCATGTTTGAATTTAGCAGTGAAGCACTGAATGTTTTAATCACACCAGTGTGATCGTACGCGTCAAAGGCTTAAAATCAATCCTGTTTTGGGGGTGGAGGGGCTACAAATTGAAACTGAGGGGGCACAAATCAGATGTGAGGGGGCAATAACCCCTTTTGCCCCCTCGTGGCATTGACTTGTCCCCCTCAATGTCTATGGTGGTTACGGCCCTGATATATGAAGGGTTGGGCAAAAAAACATCAAAATGTATTTTAAAATAAAATACCAAATACCTTAATTTTAAGTTTATCAAAATAAACTACAAAATACAGCAGCCACACCATGTATCAAAATAAACTACTATATTTTTGTATTTTAAAAATACTAAAATACTTTTACAAGGGAGCATGAAATTTCTTCACGAACCTTCCATCAATTGGCCTATTTGATCTATCCCTTCACCATTACACTGACTCAGTTGATTAAATAAATAATGTTTGATAGCAACAGCTTTTCTCTGCCAGAGTCAAGCACTAAATCTGACATATGAAACCAGTTAAACGCACAATATGTAGGATTTTTGGATTAAAATATCCAAAAACCACTAGAACAATGTTATATATTTTGTTGACTTGTGTACTTACATTATCCCACATTTTTCCAAGAATGTTTAATTCCAGAGGAATAAGCAATTTTAACCAGGACACAGACCGTGTCTGTGCGTCGCCTATCAATGACATCATACCCACTTTACCCTCGATTTCCGGTTTTATTTTGTAGAAACCATGGAAACATCAAAGACACTTTAGTATATTGTGTTTTATTAGACAGGTGAGCAACTGTTTGGATACATTTATCGACACAAATCTAATCATGTTATATAGCTAAACACTAAGATTTTTTGTTTGAATCTTGTTTTCTTGATTTACCACGAGCACCATGTTTTATCATGCCTAATATTGATCTAGTTTACTGCAGTGTGCATTAAGTGTCTCATAGTAGCCGCCAAGCAAATGTACAGAATTGCACTATTACAACTTTAAACACACAAATATGTCTAAGATGATAAAACAACGCTGCTTTACCCCAAATACGAATGACCGGAAGATGCGGAAGCAGCGACTGTGGCATAATAAAAGATCCGCTGCTCTCGAGATGTGTGTCGTGCTCGTCTCTCATTAGCAATCGCTCCAGCGGCCTCGTTAATGCTCTCACAGCACTCAGCCCCGCTCTGCTTCATACTACAGTAACGTTAATAATCTCATCCATGAACATGATTTCCACCGGCTGTAGACGTGAAGACAACACCTCCCATGATTCCGTGAAATCAAGGTGTCATCCAGCTACGCCTTTGTTTTGAATAAGGGACCTCTAGTGGCAAAAATGTACATATTGTGGCTTTAAAGGTGCCCAAGAATGTTTTTTCACAAGATGTAATATAAGTCTAAGGTGTCTCCTGAATGTGTCTGTGAAGTTTCAGCTCAAAATACCCCATAGATTTTTTTTTATTAATTTTTTTAACTGCCTATTTTGGGGCATCATTAACTATACACTGATTTTTCCAGCGCACCGCCCCTTTAAATCGCGTGCTCCCTGCCACACGAGCTCTCGACTATATTACAGCGCATTTACAAAGTTCACACAGCTAATATAACCCTCAAATGGATCTTTACAAGATGTTCGTCATGCATGCTGTGTGCATACATCGAATCATGTGAGTAAAGTATTTATTTTGATGTTTACATTTGATTCTCTATGAGTTTGAGGCTGTGATCCGTGGCTAACGGCTAATGCTACGCTGTTGGAGAGATTTATAAAGAATGAAGTTGTGTTTATGAATTATACAGACTGCAAGTGTTTAAAAATGAAAATAGCGACGGCTCTTGTCTCCGTGAATACAGTAAGAAACGATGGTAACTTTAACCTCATTTAACAGTACATTAGCAACATCCTAACGAAACATTTAGATAGACAATTTACAAATATCACTAAAAATATCATGCTATCATGGATCATGTCAGTTATTATTGCTCCATCTGCCATTTTTCGCTGTTGTTCTTGCTTGCTTACCTTGTCTGTGCACAGATCCAGACGTTAATACTGCCTTTCCTTGTCTAATGCTCGAACATGGGCTGGCATATATGCAAATATTGGGGGCGTACATATTAATGATCCCGACTGTTACGTAACACTCAGTGTTATGTTGAGATCCGCGTGTTTTCCGGAAGTCTTTTAAACAAATGAGATTTACATAAGAAAGAGGAAGCAATGGGGTTTGAAACTCAATGTATGTCTTTTCCATGTACTGAACTCTTGTTATTCAACTATGCCAAGATAAATTACATTTTTCATTCGAGGGCACCTTTAACAGATCAAATATTCACGAATGTGATCTCCCAGATGAAGGTTAGTTTTAAAGTAACCAACAGTTTAATGTTCGTGAATGACTCATAATTGTATCCTAATTTAGTTACTTGGTGTTTGGTAATGAAGGGCCTACTTTGCATCAGCAACACTTTTTCTGTTCTGATCTCAACAAGTCTGGGCAAACTACTGAGTTGGCACCAATCAGAGGCTACAATTTTATGATGTCATCATGTAGACTTTTTACAAAGTATTTTACAAATACAAAAATACAAAACACTAAAGTATTTTGATGCAAAATACAAAGCCATTTTCATCAACCCTATCAAATACAAATTACAAAATACTATTTTGTATTTGAAATACATGTACTGTATCAGAAATACTGCCCATCCCTGGATATATGCTGCTGATTGAGCTTAACTTCTTTATAACATTTAACTTTAATATAACAGATTCCTTTAATATTGTTCCTGCACATGTACAGACCCTGCTGAAAATCCAGCAAAAGGTATGATTTGCATGCTGGGACCAGAATGGAAAGCTGGTTGCTGGTTCCCAGCATGGGATCCTGGTTTGCTGGTTTGCAACCTTTTTCTCGAAATTTAACGAGTTTTTTCTCGTAATTTAACGAGTTTATTATCAACATTTTATCTCGACCTTTTTCTCAAAATTTAACAAGTTTTTTCTCGTAATTTAATGACTTTATACTCAACATTTTATCTCAACTTTTTTTCTCGAAATTTAATGACATTTTTCTCATAATTTAACAAATTTGTTCTTGTAATTTAATTACTTTTTTCTCGTAATTTAATGACTTTATTCTCAACATTTTATCTCGACCTTTTTCTCGTAATTTAACAAGTTTTTTCTCGTAATTTAACAAGTTTATTCTCAACATTTTATTTTGACGTTTTTCTCAAAATTTTACGAGTTTTTTCTCGAAGTTTAACAACTTTAATCTCGAGATGGTTTGATTTTTTTATTATTGCTTGGCCCTAATCCTCTTCTGTCAATTCATGCTGGTTTATGCTGGATTTTTCAGCAGGGGAGACATATGTAAAAATTTAATGGAATAACTTCTCCATCTTGCCAACACTACAATACAGTAACTCACAGGAGATGGATCACAGGATCACTCAACTGTCTTCACTGACTTTGGCAGTTGTGGCATCAAGTGGCTCTACATACACACAAAGTTATTCTTAACTATGCAGAGTTACTGGCCACAGCCACATCCTGTTGCCAAAGGTCACTGTCGCTCACGTTGCCACAAGTTGACAGCTTTCACTGAAAATGAATGAGTTCAGGTTGCTTTATTGCTGGGTCACTGCCAGTGTGAAACACAGTTCTCACAATTAAATAGTATACACATATTTAACATGACAAGATCCAGTACACACAAATGCAATCAAGTGAAAACTATAGCCTACAAATAATATAACAGATCAATGTCGAAAAGACACCAAGTCTGTAATGCCAATCACTTACTATGTAAACAATTTGAAACAGCAAACAAAGATCTGAATAATTTTTCCAAAGCAGTTTGAAACAACAGGAGAAGAGTGAAAACCATCATCGCCACCTCTGTGTTTGCATATTTGACATGTGTATTATGAGTGTATACAGATGCAATCTCAACTCTATTGAGAAACATCAATTATTCGGCAACCATGTCAGTTCGAAAGGCAGCGCTTTATATCTGCCAGCCTTTCATTCCAGGCATCATCTGTTTGTGCCGAGTGGGAGAAAGTTCTCTGGCAGAAATAATGACCAAATAGAAGCAGGTCTTTGAAGACAAGAATCAAAGAATTCCAGCTGCTGGATCGAGGGAATTGATAATGACAGTGTTTTTTCGTCAGGGCAGTGAGATTAATCATAAACCGAGGGGAGAGGATAGATGGAAAGAAGAAAAGAAAAGAAAAAAAGAAAAAAAACGAGGCAAACATTTCTACCGATCCTAATTTTTCTGGCGTGGACTGACTGCTGAGCTCTATAGGTGCTGGTTTTTGGAACAGACTGGGAGTGAGCTCATTAATGCTTGTGTGGATGGATCAGAGGAGAGACTCGCTATGTTCTCTCTTTCTTTAACAGAAAGGAAGAAAAAAAAACATCCACGAGATGGAAGAGCGAAATGATAAAGGCCATGCTGCCTTAACTGAGGTTTCTGCTTGCGATGTCTCACTACTAGTATGAGCGGAGTGATCTATAGCAATGGCAGCATGCAAAGTTAGTTTAATGTCACCTTGTCATGCTATTTTGCTTCAGGGTCATAAGAAATCACAACGCTGTTGGAAATGCACTGGGTATTTTAAGACACGTTCATTTTTGAACGTGTCTTACGGCATATTCCCTTTTCTATTCTATTTTGGATCACACATGTCAGTGATTATACAGTATTTCCAGTCATCAATTTGCCTTCAAAGACCAATTCCGTTAGAACTGCTCATATTATAAAGATTAAAAGCAACAACGCTTGAGTGATATTGTTATATCAATATCAGCCAATATTAGTGTTTATAATTTTATCTTGCATAGTTTGGTTCTTTTTTGCTGCTGTTATTTTGATCAGTGATATTTAAATAAGCTTTTACATACTGTTTTTAATATTTAATAACAATAATTATTTAATAATCCATATTTCTACAATTTTGTGTGCAAAAATCAAATAATTCGGGAAAAAAATACACTATACTGTGTAGAATTTGGATTCGGTGAGATTTTTTTGAGATAAGTCTCTTATGCTCATCAAGGATGCATTAATTTGATCAAAAATAAAAACACAGTAAAATTGTGAAATATTATTACACATAAAATAGCAGTGTTCTAACTATTTTTGAATATATTTTAATTTATTCCTTTGATGGTAAAGCTGAATTTTCATTACTCCAGTCTTCAGTGTCACATGATCCTTCAGAAATCATTCTAATATGAAACATTTCTTATTATTATCAATGTTGAAAACAGCTGTGCTGCATAATATTTTTGTGGAAACTGTGTTTTGTTTGGTTTTTTGTTTTTTTCATGATTCTTTGATGAATAGAAAGTAAAAAAATATTTAAAAAAAACAGCATTTATTTGAAACGGAAATGTTTTGTAACATTATAAATGTCTTTAATGTCACTTTTGCTGAATTTTGTATTTGCTAAATAGAAATATTAATTTGTTTTTAGTAAATAAATAAATAAATAAATAACGATTAAAATTCACTGACCCCAAACTTTCAAACAGTAGTCAAATTTTGTTAATTGTAGGCATTACATGCATTAAAGTCTAGAATTGATGATTATTTTTAAAAAATATAAATATTAAAATAGACATAAGTATTGCTGTATTTTTAGGACTGTCTCATATCCATTAAACAATTGTCTTATTTGGTAAATATTTTGTAACAAATGTGCTTATGAGACAACATATGATCCAACCAACCTGTGACCCATGCAGTCTCCAGTAACGCTCCCCACTGCCAGAGCTGATCTGATGGGCAGAACTCTCTGAGCTGAGAGTCGGCGGACAGTGTGACCTTTTAGTGAGAGTAGGGGATAAAATAAACTGCTGTCAGTGGTAATGAGCCATCTGGACCTCTCATCCAGCCACCGTCCCACCTGAAGGCCCCATCAATCTGCTCCATTGCTGTCGAGGGGTGAAGGAAACATCTACCATGCAGCTCTTCCCTCACTGTACCTGAGCAGTCAGGTGTTATGTGCACTAGTCTGCAAACCCCTTAAGATAATTAATATTATAAATTTACATTTCAGAATAAGAATTAAATGTCACATAATCTACACACACTTACTCAAATTCTCTTGCACACTTTGAATGAGTCTGTATTTATCCAGTGTGATACTATAGGGTTAATCTGACATGCTTGTTTTGGTCAGACACACAGTGCTCCCTGCTGGAACTGACAGGAATTTTACACTTGCTGCCCGAGGGGACAGTTTTTATGGTTTGTAAGAGGTGGGGAGCATTTTAACCCCTGGAATCAGGGCTTACCTATACAAAACGGAGATGCTTGTTAGAACGTCTGGAATAGGTGCGACCTCTAGAACCTGGGCAAAGCCTATATCAAGTAGACAAATAAAATATAAGTGAAATAATTTGGGTTATTGTGCAAAAAAAAAAAAAGTAATAAAAGAAGTTTTGTGTTCATTAAGGCTGTTTGATCAAAAAGTAAACAGTACACATTTTTACAATTAAAATAGCTGTTTTCTATTATAATGTATAATTTACTCATGTGATGCAAAGCTGAATTTTCAGCATCATTACTCCAGTCTTCAGTGTCACACGATCCTTCAGAAATCATTATAATATGATGATTTGCTGCTCAAGAAACATTTATTATCATATCCTTATTTCATCCTTAATTTTAATTTAGACATTATTTGTTGAAAAGTGTTGCATAACATTTTTACACCATGCCTCACAATGAGAGAGCTACTGCATATTGTTTGGTGTCAGAAACAGACCACACAAGCCATTTGAACTACTATACATGATACCTGTATGGCGCTTTTTAGTCTTTTCAGGGCTTGACAGACTTTTGAAACATCATCTTGGAGTTTCTTCTTCTGATGTCCACAGAAAGAAATTTTTTGAATGTGCATCAAATCAAAAAGGAATAGACTTGTATAACTGTGGTCCTCAGACTCATATATTCTATACTACGAATTAACAGAACAGTGGGAAAAGTCACAGGGGAATATTTAAAATATGGGTCTGACCATGGAAAACACAAAGGTCCCACATAAACCAACAACAACGACAGCCTGTGCAGTAGCTTGTCACTTGGCTTTTTGGATCCTTGGACACTGTCAAGCGCAGCTCACACACACGCACACTCTGAATGGCATCGACTGCCTCCTCATTCAGAGTGATTCACTGCCACTTCACAACACCACTCTTCAGAGTCTGGGACTGACATTTCCCACATCCAGACTGCTGCTCCTGACAGCCACAGAGAAGAGAAGAAAAAGAGACAGGTGGAGCAGGTCTGACTGTATGTGTAGAGACAAAGATATGCCTTGTGGAAGATAATCCACGTGTTCAGTTTTTACAGTTATTGTGTCAGGGAACTTCCTCCGAAGGGCTGGTAAACCTAAATCATCTGCATTTGGTTTGTATTAGGTACTTTCCACAAAAGGTATAAAATAGCCTGAAATTATTATTTCAATAAACGTTCAGTGAAAAGTGTGAAAAGAAAACCTTAACAAAGGTAAATATTATAAAAGCTGTTTTATTCATCGTTTTTTTTTTCCAACATTTGGATCCATCAGAAATTTAAATATATCAGCAGTTTATATAATTAAAAAAAATAGAGAATTGTAACATCAATGTTGTACAATGTTGGTTTGTAATTATATATATACAGTCAAACCAAAATTTATTCAGACACCTTGAACATTTCATTCATTAATACAGTTTATTCACTATAGTTTAAAAAAATGGTAATAAAATATAACAAGATCTCAGAGTTAAACTGTGTCAGAAAAAAAAATATCTTAATTATGTCAGATAACACTTAAACAAAACATGGTCAGGTCAAAGTGTGAATAATTTTTGGTTCCAAATTTATCATCAATTTTACTGGTAGTCCACCGTATGAAGAATTTTTGTGTATAATATGTCACAGTTTACTTTATTTTGCCATCCTCACTTACATAAATGAACTATAGTGTCCTGCACTCACTAGTAAAAATATATCAAAAATATCAAAAATGTCTGAATAACTTTTGGTTTGATTGTGTGTGTGTATGTGTATATGTGTATGTATATATATATATATATATGCACACACACACAACCCGAATTCTGGAAAAGTTGGGATGTTTTTTAAATTAGAATAAAATGAAAACTAAAAGACTTTCAAATCACGAGCCAATATTTTATTCACAATAAAACATAGATAACATAACTTATTAGTTGCTAGATGTTCTCCCAGCCAAATTTTTTTCAAAATGTCTTGCTTTTTCAGCCATTTTTTGCTCCCATGCCAACTTTTTTGAGACCTGTAGAAGGCATCAATTTTGAAATGAGCTCATTTTGTGCATAAAATTGTCAAATTTCTTATTTTAAACATTTGTTATGTTATCTATGTTTTATTGTGATTTGAAAGTCTTTTAGATTTCATTTTATTCAACGTCTCAACTTTTCCGGAATTAGAGTTGTATATAGGTTCTTTATGGCATTGCAACAAAACCCCTTTTTGAACCTTTATTTTTAATTTGTGGAAAACATTGTGTGACATCTTTATAAATATCTCTGCAAAACCTAATTCTTCTTAAAATATTATAAAGCAAACAGTAATGACAACATTAAATGAACCATGACTAAATGATGATATATCAAAAGAGTATGATTAAAAGGACTCTACTGAGAATTTCTTTGAAGAGATAAGGGATATTTTTCACATCCCGTCTAAAGTATCAAATGTTTTTCAGGTTGTTAAACCGACCAGACTGGGTCATCGGTCAAATCTGTGAGACGGGTAAAGCCAGCAGGTGGTGTTGACTTTATTGAAGTGCTCAAAATCCATCCTGCCATTAAACAAATGCCTATAAGGAACACTTGCGTGTCAGAACTTCAGCCTCGCTTTACTGGTGCAGGTCTTTAGAACATATCCATCCACTGTGGGTCACTCAGGCAGCATGAGAGGGGTTAAACTCATTGCTAATCATTTTCGCTTTGAGGTCTTGAACAAAAAATAATTACACTGACAGCCTTTCACAGAATTGTTAACATTTCCATTTCCTAAAGTGTGAACCAACCAATGCCAAGGCCACTGGTTTCAAATACTGAAAAGAAGTGTTATATTGAAGTTAATCTGAATAGACTGGCTGTTTAAACTTTAGGTCTTCTTTAGAAGCGCTTATTGTATCAGTCACTGTTTTAAGAGAGAGAGCAGCCTTCAACTATGCACAAAAAAATATTAGCTACTTAATATAATCCGAATAGGTTAAGAGAGTACTATATCCATTAGCTTTATGACATTACTTTGAGGTCTGATGTCTAACACCCGTTTCACACTGCAAGCTTGAGCGGAATGTGAGCAGCACATGAGCGTAACTACATCGTTACTGCAGCTGCAGACACACGTGAGTATTCACACTGGAAGTGTTTGTACGGCGTCACATCAACGGCCCCAAGCTACATATAAAGTGAAAATTTCTTTACAAAGACAGCTATAAATTTGTTTTTAGAAGTTGGTCATTTATAAACTTGATAGTCTTGAGAGTTTGTTAACTTTGGAGGTGTACAACATTAAATAACAAACAAACAAACAAACAAAAAGCCTTGCGTCATATTGCTGCACATGAATGAGGTAAGCTTTGTGTTTACATACATCAAGCAAACTTGGGTTTGATTTAGGTATTGCTGCCTATATACCTGTCTGTGTAATAACTAAAATAATGTTTATATATCACATTTTCTGGCTAGTTTACTTTAGTTTATATAATACACCATACTTTCACCCAAACTGAATAGTTAAAAACAAGTTAAATGGGTAAATCTTCTATAAATATTTTTGATTCTTAATTTTCTTTTCTGACATACTCCAATTCTTGTTAAAACACACTAGACATGCCTATTCTGTGCATTTTGAGCACTTTTTGTGTGAAATCATATTTATTTTGTCTATCAAAAGTGTACTTTCACTTTAATTGAGCGTCAGCAGTGCAGCAAAAATAGACTCGGCGCCGAAACCCCCGCGTCACTGCTGCTCACGCGCTGCTCCTGCTCCCAGTGTGAATGCACCTATTCGTTAACATGCACACCGAAAAAAATACATGCTGCTCACACGCCGCTCACACTTGTGGTGTGAAACCGGCATAAGGGCCTGTTTACATCTGGTCACTTCATGTGTTTTTACTGATCGGATAGCTTGCTGGCATGCTTCACTCATTCAGCTTTGTTCTTTGGAGCCGGATGCAGTGTCTCTTACTACAAAGAGAAGCCATCATTCATCCATTCACCTTTCTGCTGGAAATACAGCATAGTCGGTCTCTCTCCCAGCGAGCAGAGAGTTCCTCTGGGTACCTCAGTGGTTATCTTGATGAAGCAATTTCCTTTAAAGAGCAAATTCCTCTAAAAGAGCAAATACACGGCAGATTGTGGATATTCCAACATGCCTTTCCGTCCGTGTTTTTCCGGGTGCAGTTGATTTATGTCTCTCTTGGATGGTGGATGGTTCATGTCCCCACTGTGAGAAGATGACCATGATTACATTGTGCTCATGGCTCTAATTCTATTTCAAAAGACTGAGAGTCACTTCAGCTGCTTCCTACCTGGTCTTTGTACCTCAGAGTACGAGGCCTTGGCGATGTGTGCTGAGGGCAAGCAAGGGGGTGAAATAGAAGTTTCCGTCGAGAGAATCCCTGTGGGCCTCCCATTCCTCCACTCACACATGTCTTCAGGTCCTGAGCGCTTGCGACTTGACAACTGGTTCTTGGGGTATGAGCACGATGCATCGCTGTGCTCTGCCCTATTTCCTTTCTTCCTGGAGGTGCACGAGGAGCTGACAAAATCATGGAGGGCATTTTTCTGCCAGAACACAATATACCAGCTCCTCCGTCCTTACCTCCCGCAACGGTAGGGCAGCGTCAGGTGTACACAGAGGTTCCTCAGGTGGAACGGGTGGTTGTGGTGCATTTATGCTCACGTTGAGGGCTTACAACACTGCTGTTTGTTGTGTCGTTTAGCGACTGACTAAGCCCTATGGGCTACAAAGGACACGGCGCAGGCTCTAGGTCAGGTGATGTCCACACTCGTGGTCCACTCCAGTGCTACCTGTGGCTTAACCTAACAGCGATGCCGGATGCCGAGAAAGTGCGCTTTCTCAGCATCACCATCTCCCAAGGTAGCCTATTCAGCAATACTGTTGAGGACTTTGCACAGCAGTTCTCAACAGTCAAGAAACAAACAGGGGCGATAAAATCTCGCCTCGACGCGGGTCGGCTTCCACCTTCACCCTGCAAAGGCTGCCTCGGCACCACCACCGCCTGGAGTGTCCTCACGCAGGAAGGTGGCACCGGCCACCCATCAACAGGCTAAAAGATAAAAGATAAAGAACCCTCGGATGGCTGTAAAGCGGACCTGAGACGGGCGACCCAAGAAAGGAGGAGAGGCTGCTGATCTGTTCGTCCCAGGACTGGGGTTGAGCCTCACTCCTGGTGGAGGGATGTGAAGAGAGCATTTATTTCCTTTGGTCAGAGACCACCAGGAAGATGGCTCTTTCCCTGGGTCACACACACAGTGCTCATGGCTCTGGCATCAAACATTTGCAACAGAGCCTTGGTAGACACGCATACCTCCCCTCCTCATGTTCTGCTGCATCAGGCATGCTCGCAGGATCAGGTAAGTGTGACAAGCTGTGATGAGGCACAGCTTCTTCCACCAGCCTCTTTCGCAGCGAGGCCTGGAACAAGGTAGTTGCTTCAGCGCACCATTTACCACAAGCGTCAAAGTGCACAAGGTCTCCTGGCTTGGTGAACCTTGGTGATGGCGTGAGAACCACGACACAAGTATGCTGGATGTGCTTCCTTTAGTGCCACTGGTACAGACTTTGGACGCATGGCTAGCACTTTCCAACCCATCACGTTGGCTTCTCAGAACAATAAGGCTTGGCTACACGATTCAATTCACCAGGCACCTGCCCAAGTACAGTGGCCACTTTTGAGAATAGTAAATTTATTGACAATATGAATTTGGCGAAAGGCTTAGGCATCAAGGGGCTCAGCTGCCATACTAGACAGTTAAGATACATCCTTTGGCATAAATCCCCCAGCCTGACAGTAACCAAATATTTCTTAGCTATACACAATGCAGAAGAGTTACAACAGTTACAAAAGATTCACAAATAGTTTTATGTTCTAAGAAGACCCAACGCTGTATAATGGAGGTACTAGGAGATGAAGGAGTGGTAGTGGGTGCAAATGTTTGTGTGACAGACTGAAGGGCGCATGTTTGATTGGGCTTAAATACGGTTGATTAGAGTAGGTGGAATAATTGATCAGCTGAGCGTCAGCTGATGTAGTTAGCAATCAGTGGTCTGCCTGAACTACGCTTGAATTCCATTCGGTCACTCAAGCTCCATTTCTTCTAGCAAAGAACACAATAGAGCCTGTCCCTCCAACCAAGATAAAAAAGGGGTTCTACAGCCCTTACATCATTGTGCCCAAGAAGGGTGGTGGGCTCAGACCGATTCTGGATCTATGAGTACTGAATCGGGTCCTTCACAAGCTTCTGTTCAGTATGGTCACTCAGAGACACATACTGATGTGTGTCAGATACCAGGATTAGTTTGTGGTGATAGACCGGAAGGATGCGTACTTCACGCCTCGATCCTTCCTCGGCATAGACGGTTCTTATGGTTTGACTTTGAAGGGCTTGCATATCATTACAAAGTCCTCCCTTTCAGATTGCCCCTGCTTCCTCCCATCTTTACCAAAGCTGCAGAGATTGCCCTGTTGAGGAAAGTTGCCATTTGCATTCCTCGACTACCTTGATGAATGGCTAATCCAGGCTCATTCTCAAGAGTTATTGTGTGCACACAGGGACATGGTCCTCAAGCACCTAGCCCAACTGGGACTTCAAGTCAACTCATGCAGAGCATCTCTTTTCTTGGTATGAAGTTGACAACACGTCTTTCAGAAGACCATGCTTGCTCAGTGCTGAACTGCTTGAACTTGAAACTACAAAACAGCGGTCCCAAATATTTTCCAGAGGCTCCTGGGGCATATGGCATCTTCGGTCGCTCTAACGCCACTCAATATGCATGTGTCTCAGCATTGGCTTCATGCTCGAGTCCTGAGATGGGAATGGCACTGCAGCACACATCATGTGTCCATCATTCTGAAGTGTCTGCACATTCGGGCTTTGGATGGACCTTTAATTTCTACGGGCATGAAAGCCATTGGAACAAGTGTCCAAACGTGTTGTTGTTACAACAGACGCATCCAAGACAGGCTGGGGCACCGTGTGCAAAGGGAGTGCAGCGTCAGGGTCCTGAGGAGAGGGGAAGACCCACGGAGATGTGGCATTGAGTCAGTGCTTTCCTTCCTCCAAGAAGGCCTGAAGATGCACTTATCTGCCTCCACCTTTATTTGAGCCATTACAGTCACTCGAGTTCAATGCCCTCTCTATGAAGACGCCGCTCCTGACTGCGCTTACCTCCTGCTCTTAATTGGATGGGGGACCTACTGCGCAAGTTTCAGGGAGGAGATGGGGTGGAGTTGCATGTATGCACAATCTTGTGCTGACTGGGTTTTATAAAGGTAATATTGCGCAGGATCTAGATTTTGTGCATATGCACAATTTTAGGATGAAATCTATGTAAAGTTTTATACATGAGGCCCCTGGTCATTTCCTGATCAGAATTGGATAGCAATCCAATCAGAGAAAATGCAGTTCAAACTCAGAAATTTACACCCACTGTGATTGTAATGTAATTCAACTGTGATTTACCACAATGCATTTAAAATTTAGAGGCTGACCTCTGTGAAAATATCTATAGTTTGCAAAGGTGCATCAAGTAATTTTTTGGTCAGTGTTTTGCTAACCAATATATAATATGCTACTGAAATATATATTATATGCTCCATCTGATATGGAGGCATTTCATTTTAAACATTTGAAAATATAATCAAAGAATTATTCATTTCTTTAGGGCTAAAACATTTTTACAGTAGATACAGAATTTACTGTACCTTTACGCTAATAAAAAGTCTAATTTTACAGAAAAAAAAATGGTACATTTAAAACCCAGCAGTCCCTGCATGACATATCACATTTGACTATATTTCACATAAATAGTTTTCTTTTTTTTGTTATAAGCAATATACATTAAAGTTTGTTACATTTTGTTTAGTTGATATTGCATTATTATAGTGAAATGTGTGTTATCCTAATGGTGTTTTGTCTGTATGACCCTGTGCACCTCATACACAAGTATTGACTGTTTTATGAACAAGCCACTTACAGTACAATGATTCATCATATGGCTTTCTATTTTACCACTAGTATTATCATGGTGGTTATCATTGCATTTTAAGGTTAAATGAGATTTTGGTATTTCATGGTAGATTGGAATATCAGATCATTTAATACAATACATAGTTATAAGTTTTAAATTTTTTAAGTTAAATTTCTGGCAACCACAGTTGCCATTTTTACTGTATATTTACCATAATATTTGGTCCCACTTTATATTAAGTGTTTTTAACTTCTATATAATTAACATTTAAATGAATTATTTGATGCAACACACTTATTGTGTACATAATTTTAAATTGTATTTATATTTTAAAAAACAAAACAAAAAAACCCTGCATGTAACAGCTGTAATTAATTTCTGTAATTACATGTGCAATTGCACTGTTGACCCTTCCCTTACACATTAAACCTTTAAACCTACACATACCAACAAACATGTCCCTAACCTTACCCGCTTCCCACCTCAATAGCAGCAAAAGTCTTTTATGATATACATCATCAACACAATAAGTACAACTGTATTTGTATTATAAGAACCAGACAATTGCCTTTTTTATGCAAATACATAGTAGTTAAAGACAATATAAAGTGTGACCGAATATTTTTTTAGTGTACATTGCATTTCTCCAAAACATGATTGATACTTCACATAGTGATTGTATGATGGAGAACAATCATATAAACAACTAAATGTATGTCTATATGAGGACAAGGACGTTTAAGCAGCGTTATTGTTTCTCCTTCAGAGAGATAAGCTATCAGATCGCTCAGACGCACCGACGCGCCGCCTCATTAGGAGCAGAAGACTTCATACTCATCAAAATGCATTAGGAGACAAGCATCTGACACGGGCATTAAAACAGCTCTTGTGCAAATTGAATTTGACTACTCTGGTGAGGGGCCGTCTTGCTCGCGGGAGCACTTTGCTTTTGCTCGACATCGCTAGACTCGCTCTCTCTCTCTTGCCCGCTCAGGATGTCAGCATGGCCCTCCATTTGTCTAGAGCAAATACAAAAATCAATAATTTAATTTCACTTTTCAATTAAGTGAACTAACAGAGGTTAGTCCCTGTGTTCTTTGACCACAAATTCCTCCCATGCCATCTGTCTGAATTAGCGCTCATTGAAAATAATGACCGGCTCCACATGTCATGTATTATCTGGAAATGTAGGACCCATAGGTAGGTAACATCGTTTGACTCCTGCTAATTAATACCATGTAGTAGATTTAATGGGCCTTCCCGTCTTTGTTTATCTGGTGATTTATTTCAGGTTAACGGGGCTCAGCGTTGTATTCCATTATCAATTTAATTACCGTTTCTAAAGATGGATAAATAATTTTTTCATCACCGATGCACCGTATTGACAGGCGTACTGAGGTCAATCATGTTACATTATTCAGTTAATAAACCAGAGGCAATGATGAATGATAAAAGGATAAGAAAGCATGTCTATAAAGAACATAAGGTTCAGCTGATATTTCTAGGCGAAAAACCTTGAGCTGATTAAAAATATTACAGTGAAAGATGGCTGAAAAAACACCTTTGCAGAGATAAGCTCTTTAACTACAACAGAACGTAAATCAGTGTATTATGTAATGTAAATCAATCTATATATATATATATATATCAATCTATCTATCTATCTATCTATCTATCTATCTATCTATCTATCTATCTAAAATCTTGCATTTGACAAGCTGCATAGAAATGTGCAAGTGTAAACAATAAAATGTAATTTATTCCTGTGATGTCAAAGCTGAATTTTCAGCATCATTACTCCAGTCTTCAGTGTCACATGATCCTTCAGAAATCCATAACAGCTTAAAAAAACCATAATAATGTTTTTTTTGTTGTTGTTTTTTTCCTTAGGATTCTTTGATCTTTCTTAGAAAGTTCAAAAGAACAGCATTTATTTGAAACAGAAATTTTTACTCTCACTTTTGATCAATTTAATGTATTGCTGAATAAAAATATTAAGTTCTTAAAAAACAAATCGCATTGACCACAAACTTTTGGACAGTAGTGTACCATTCAAAGGTTTGGGGTCTATTTGGGGGCTTCTTTCAAACACACACACACACACACACACACACACACACACACACACACACACACATATATATATATATATATATATATATATTATAATGTACAATGTAATAGTAACAAGACATCCACATTGGCTATTTCTGGGATATTGTGATATTACTATGAAAATAAACTACTAAGATATAATAGTTAAATATATAATATTATGAGCGCATATATGATTCTTCACGATGAAACCAACAAAATTTCTCGACAATTAGTCTTCTAGCTTTTTGATGTCACTGTGATATAAATCACATTTTGAGAACAGATATCAAGCCTGTGATGTTAAACCCAGACTGATGATGCTGGAGCGCGTGGTTTGGCAGCGGGCTCAGTGTGTGTGGCCCCTGAATTCCACTCCACCAGACGCATGAGTCCAACATGGCTCTCACACGCCAGGGGCAACAGAGAAATGAGTCATAGGGGACCCAGACAGAGAGAGAGGGGTGGGAGCTGGATGCTTCAGAAATCTAAAAGACTGAGGCCTGGTTTTACAGACAGGTCTTAGATTAAGCCAGGATTAGGCCTTAGTTCAATTAGGACATTTTCATAAACATGCATTAAAAAAAAAAAAAAAAAAAAAGAAAAAACATTACTGGTGTGCATCTTGAGACAAAACAATGACACTGACATATTTTAAGCCAGTGCAAGTTGCTTGCAGTTAAAACAGCTCAAACATGCATTTTAGTCTGGGACTAGGCTTAAGCCTTGTCTGTGAAAGCAGGAGAAAGTATTTGATGATTATTATTGATTATTAAATCCCAAGAATAGATCAGTCTTCCGTTATCTGTTGATGAATGAACAAAGTTTGTAGTGTGCCCATCCAATAAATCACAATAAGCTTTGTGCTTTGTTACTTCTGATATGAAACAAAGTGTCAGCTTTCAAATTCTGTCAATTTTATTGCTAAATTCAAACAATAAATACCGTTTATACGCTCTTTAAAGGATTAGTTCACTTTCAAATTAAAATTTCCTGATAATTTACTCATGTCACCCAAGATGTCTGTCTTTCTTCAGTCGAAAAGAAATTAAGGTTTTTGATGAAAACATTCCAGGATTATTCTCCTTATAGTGGACTTCAATGGACTCCAAATGGTTGAAGGTCAAAATTACAGTTTCAGTGCAGCTTCAAAGGGCTCTACAATCATTAATTTTCTATATATATATATATATATATATATATATATATATATATATATATATATATATATATATATATATATATATATATATATATCACACACGTTTTAACCATAAACGCTCGTCTTGAACTACCTCTCTTCTTCCTCTCTATTAGAATTCCAGCAGTGTAGACGCTGCTAGGTGTATTATAAAGTTTGAACTAATTGTTATATACTTGCACAAGCATATTGTATATGAGAATTTAGTTCAAACTTTGACCTGTGGAGGGCAGTAATACACTTACCAGCGTCTACACTGACGGAATTCTAATAGAGAAGAAGAAGAGAGCTAGTTCAAGATGAGCGTTTATAGTTAAAATGTATATAATTAAATTTTTTTTTTAGAAAATGAATGATTGTTTCGCTAGATAAGACCCTTATTCCTCGTCTGGTATCGTTTAAAGCCCTTTGAAGCTGCACTGAAACTGTAATTTTGACCTTCAACCATTTGGAGTCCACTGAAGTCCACTATATGGAGAAAAATCCTGGAATGTTTTCATCAAAAACCTTAATTTCTTTTCGACTGAAGAAAGAAAGACATGAACATCTTGGATGACATGGGGGTGTGTAAATTATCAGGAAATTTTATTTCGAAAGTGAACTAATCCTTTAACATGGCGTGACAGATCGCGCCTCTGATCAAGTGGCACGTGAATCGATTATTTCTTCCTCTTTACTACTAGTTACGGCGAAAAATAAGCATGAATGAACGTCAGAAGGCAGGTTATGTTGAAAGACAACTTACCGTTTCATGTCTCATGTAATCGGTAAGTGTTTCAAATGTGGAAAGACAACGTAATGTAATGTCATGTAATGTTACATTTACCTCAGCCATTCAATGTCTAAAAACTCGTTAATCAGCAAGAAAAATTAAATTGAGAGAGGAGCATTTTGCTAAATATATGAACTACACTAAAAAATGGAAACAAATTTACACAGTAAAATACCATTTTCCATTGAAAGAATTAATATACAGTAAAACAATGCATTCTGGGTAATACTATTTGTCATTTTCGAGAAAGTTACTAGGCTATTTTCTCAAAAACAAGTATTACCTAGAATGCATTGTTGGTGTGTATATATATATATATATAGAATTTGAATAAATACATTATGACCTAGGCTATATTTAAAAATAAAAAAAAAGGCAAGACAGAAAGTCATAGTACAATAAATAAAACCAGAAAGCCATTTTTATATGAACATTTATAGCACCATGTCATTTTGTTACTTTTTAAAAAAAATTCTATACTGCACTACAGTAATACTTATCAATGTTTGATTAATGCAGTACATTTTTGCTTTAAGTTAAAGCACTTGACTGAGAGAGAGCTATGATAGATGTACAGCTTCTGTCATTATATACTAATTAAATAGTACTGCAGGCATAATTTTAAGTGTTGTCATTAATTTCCTATGCATTTATTAATGACTGCACAGGGAGAGGGAAAGAATGGGGGGAAAAGAGAGAGAAGGGGGGAACAGACACAGTTTTTGAGTGTTGCTTTAAATGAGCCAGACAACATGAGAGAGAGAGAGAGAGAGAGAGAGAGCGAGAGAGCGAGAGAGCGAGATCGACTCAGGTCACTGTATGTGCTTTCTTGTGGTTGTTAGTGGAGGGGAAACTAGGTCAGGCTGTTGGATCCATTGGGTGGATGATGGCATGGATTCCAGGGAAAGGGCTCCAACAGACTTTATTTGGGGTCGGAGGTAATTGGCCCTTTCCTCCTGCAAAAAGGCAGAGCAGCTAAATTTCTGTCAGCTCTGGTGAAAATCCAGTGATGCGGGACCAAAACTGTTGTTTTTGTGCAATTGCACTGCATCTAGCAGAAGAGTGTCAGAGAAAACAGGGGAAATGGTAAGATATTTAAGTAGCCAATGTGTATCTTTTTTACAGATTTATAGTTAATACTCACAAACTGCAGTTCCACTTATGGAAATGGAAAGTAACATTACTGCGATTTTGAAATTTTATGATCTTATGATGTAAGGCAAGCATCAGTTACTATTGCTAATATTTAATACGTTATTAAACGTTAGTGTGCAAGCCATGCCATACCGATTATGTGTGAGGTGTGCCATTACTGATATTTTCTTTTAAAGAAATCACTTTTTAAGGACTACAACAAACAGCTGGTAGGGACTACAACAAGCTTCTTCCTGGGTTGGTGACATCACAAACCCTAAAATTTACATAAACCCTACCCCTGGGAACACACAACAAAGGGGGTGAGACCATGTTGTGCTGCTTTAGAGAAGAGGAAGAGTTCAGTTGTAGTAGTGTTTGTTGTCACGTCGTCATGTTACGCTGGACTGCTTTACAAACGAGAGTCAATTCAACACTGGATTTGCACAAAAGTTTAACATGACAGCACACACTGTAAAAAATGACCGTGATTTTAACAGTAAAAGACTGTAAAAATGCTGCAGTGAAAAACTGTTGATTGGTTTACAGAAAGTTTCTGTACTATATACGGTGAATAACTGTAATAGATCTAATGGTACATTTAATGTAATTTTACGGTAAAATACCGTTAAATTCACAGTTTTTGGAAGTGAAAAATAACAATTCATTGTAAAATTTACAGTGAAAAACCGTATATTGACATTCCCACAATTCCTTGCGTGATACTTCACATTTGATATATTTTTGTTGAAATAACTCTGTTTCTTCTTAGTTTTTCTCATTTTTTTCTAATCACTTATGTACATTAGGGTTTTATGTTACATCTAATGTTGTTAAATTAATGTTTTATTGCATTTTTAAAATTTCATGCATGTTACCATGATGGTGTTTAGTGTGTGTGTGAATGACACTGTGTGCACCATCTATATATTAGTATTGTCCTCCTCAGCTTGTGGAAAAGCTGCTTGTGATGAACTTTGATTCATCATGTGACTCTCATCACCACTGTGTTTGGTGACTGTCAGTGTATTATAAAGGTACAAAACAGATATTAGTACTTCATTAGGTTAGTAAATTAACATTATATCAGTTAATGAAATACATTATTTTACCGTAAATTTAACAGATTTAAAATGTAAAATTCACATGTAACTCCGTAAGTATGTTTACGGTTTTATGTCATTTTTACAGTATTGTTCTGGTAACCACAGCTGCCGGTATTTTTCCGTAGAAACAACGGGATTTTTTTTACAGTGCATGCTAGTCGATGAGTTGAATCAACTCCAAAGCAACAATAAATGTATCCACTAAGCATTCAGAAACATCCAGATGCATTCTGAAAGTTGTACCTTCTTCCTGAGTCTCTCCATCAGTGTCCGACTCCAGTTTGAACAATGTAAAGCTGCGTGAGATTCTCCAGTTTTGCTGTTGTTGAGCAACCGAAGTGTTAAAGCTCCACCCTCTTCTGGAAAATGGGCTGGGCGCAGCAGCTCATTTGCATTTAAAGTGACACACACAAAAATAGGGGCAAATTTGTCAAGCTATATTAAATTATCTGTGGGGTATTTTGAGCTGAAACTTCACATACACATTCTGGGACCACCAGAGACTTATATTACATCTTGTGAAAAGGGGTTATAATGCTGCGCTTCACACCAAACGCGAATAGAGTGTCAAATTCGCGTCTACCGCGTCTAGTTTGCCGCTTGAACATTTTGAATGCATTCGCGAGTCTAGAGCGAAATAGACGCGCGTAAAAAAAACAAGCGTTTGAAGCGAAATTGACGCGCGTCCGAGGCGAAATCCGCTTCTTGTGGGAGGGGCAAGTGCTAGGCGGTTGTCTGTTTGCAAGATGGCTGATGTTGATCGTGCGTTCATCGAGAGAGCTACCGCTTTGTATTCGCAGGTCGATAAACGTGTACGTGACTCAAAAGTGAAATGTGTATTTACAACTTACCAGGTTGCCCAATCTCCTCACCGACACTCTTCCAAGCGAGGTCCTTTTTATTCCTGTCTCTATAGAAGTATGAACTTGTGTCATAAATCTCTGGGTGACTGCTCACTGATAATATCAGTCGTTCCTCCATTTTGAATTAGTGACTCCGGGCGGGCCTGCCGCCACAGCAGCAAGCAGGCTCCTGATTGGTTAACGCGGCGCGAATTTACGCCAAAGTTAAAATTTTTCAACTCGGGCGTCAGACGCGAATTCGCGTCAAACGCGTAAATGCACAAAAAGCGTCATTCGCGCGAACTAGACGCGCGAATGAGGCGAATTCGCGTCTTCCACGCCGCGCTAAACGCCTCATTCGCGCCGCGAGACTTCCAGACGCGCGTAAACGCGTCTTTACATTGACTTAACATTGAAATCATTCGCGCAAGACGCTCTATTCGCGTTTGGTGTGAACACAGCATTATAGGTAAAACAGCCAGCCTTTTTTCTTTATTTTGTGACATTTTTCCTTCAGACAATATACATTCAGTGCAATATGTGATTTTCTATGTAGAGTGCAATTATTTCATACATTTTTTTTTTTTTTGAAAGTTCAATATTCACAACTCAGTAAGATATATATATATTTTATTATTATTTAACAAGGACGCACTGAATTGATCAAAAGTGATAGTAATGTTACAAACGATTTCTAATTAAAACAAATGCTGTTCTTTTGAACTTTCTATTCAAAGAATCCTGAAAAAAATGCATCAGTTTCCACAAAAATATGAAGCAGCACAACTGCTTTCTACATTGACAATAATAAATGTTTCTTGAGCAGCAAATTAGCATATCAGAATAATTTCTGAAGGATCATGTGAGATTGGGGACTATTGTAATGATGCTGAAAATTCAGCTTTGCATCACAGGAATAAATTACATTTTATAATATATTCAAATAGAAAAGGTATTGTAATATGTAATACAATTTCAATATTTGATCAAATAAATGCAGCCTTGGTAAGAATAAGAGACTTCTTTCAAAAACACTTAAAGGGTTAGTTCACCCCAAAATGAAAATTCTGTCATTAATTACTCACCCTCATGTCATTCCAAACTCATAACTTTCCTTCATCTTCGGAACACAAATTAAGATCTTTTTGATGAAATCTGAGAGATGTCTGTCCCTTCATTGACTGCCTTTGCAACGACTACTTTGACGCTTCAAAAACTTCATAAAGAGATCGTAAACTAATCCATATGAATCGTGAGGTTTAGTCCAAATTTTCTGAAGAGACTCGATCGCTTGTTATGATGAACAGATTTAATTTAGGCTTTTACTCGCATGTAAACATTGATCAGCGAACATAAGCAGAAGCTCAAAGAAACACAAGAACAAACCTCTTCCAGAAGCTCAAACATGCTGCGTAACACACGAGAATGAACATTTGACGCACGAACATTTTTTACGTAGCACGTTTGAGCTTCCGGAAGAGGCTTGCTCTTTTGGGTCATTCAAGTTTGGTTGAGCTTCTGCTAATGTTTTGTGTTATTACTAGGGATGCACTAGATACATCGGTATCGGCCCGATACCAAGCTTATGTACATGTACTCATACTGGTAAATATACCCCCGATACCAAAGACCGATACCTCACGTGACGTAACTGACAGAATCTTCCGAGACACTGCCGGCAGCAGCAGAAACAATGTCAGCCTCAGAGGTGTGGAAATATTTAAAAATTAATGACGACAACACACACATTGCAATTTCAATTCGTTATTGATTAGTGAAGGCGGGATAGGCGAATCGCGCTGAATGACAGACCAGAAGCGCTCTCTCTCTCTCTCGCGCACGCGATCAGTTCTCCTCGCGCCTGAATGGTCAAATACACACATAGTTGTCAAAATGTCCATCGTGTGGAGTATCTCACGTAAATACAGTCGGTTATGGCTTAAGTGGACGTAAACATTTGGGTGAAAATAGGATGTGTGTCAGTATCCATGGATTCGGTCTTAAAGGGACCGTAGCCTATATTTGTCAATGTTAAAGGTCCCGTTTTTCGTGGGTTTTTTGAAGCTTTGATTGTGTTTATAGTGTGCAATATAACATGTGTTCATGTTTCGCGTGTAAAAAAACACAGTATTTTTCACATAATTTACTTATCTGTATACCGCTGTTTCTACCGTCATAAAAACGGGCTGATGACTTCCTTGTTCTATGAAGTCCCTCCTTCAGAAATACGTAACGAGTTCTGATTGTGCCAGCGGTTCCTGTGTTGTGATTCGACAGCTCTGAGCGCATCTTGCCCGGAAAGGTCACGCCTCTTACCATAACGTGGAGATGCACGCGCTCAGTGTTATTGTAAACACGTCTTTAATTTTACCCTATCAATCTGAGCCGGAATCAGACCCGGTGATTGGACTGCGTGATGAAAATAACAGCGTTTCGACGACATGGCGACAAACACACTCTACAAACGCAACTCTTGTGTATTCCATAGACAGTAAAAGAAATGGACACAGCGACCCCATTGGAACTCAATTGAGACAAGTGAAGCCCATTTTTAGCGATTTTTAGCACTTCCGTTTCTGACGCGCAGACTCAAACTAAGCTTGATGACGTCCGCAACCTGTCTGACAGATGTAAATCTTCTAGTAGCTGTGCGTGAAAACTGCCATCGTTAATCTTGCAGAGACAGCGAGCTTGAGCGGGGAGTTCTTTGGCGTGAGTAAGCAGGAGTAAGTATTCTGATTAATTATTTTGTATAGTATTTTAAAATGTAACGCCAGTACGCCATCTCTCTTGACATCTCCCCGATTGCCTGCGAGCTTCTCCTCCTGTCTGTACGGTAATTTCTCTACTGTGCGACAGAGAGTCGAGTGGTTATGACGCAATCGTTAGCCTATTTTTACAAAAACTGTATCTACGGGGCCATAATGTAACATAGAAGGTAATGGAGCCCTTTATACATTGTCGTGTATCTTTAGAAATAAATAATGGACAAATGGAGTCTTTAAACGCCTCAGATGTAAAGTTATTCACTGTCAAAGTGACGCCAAAATGAATGGGAGTCAATGGGGATGCTAACGCAAGTGAAGTTCTGCTACAAGATGGCGGCACCCGGCCGACTTCAACTTCCGGTCGACTTCCTTGGGGCACTGGTGTATTCCTGTGGGCGGAGGTTAGTCAAAAAACTGTTTTAGAGACGTCATTAAAGAAGGAAGTAGAGGGATGTAGTCCAAACTGGCCGTTCGATGTAGGCGACTTCTGTTAAATAAAATATCTCGCTTGGCATTGAACTTTGAGCTTTAAAATTTTACAGATTTTATTTATACTCTAACAACAACATTACACACTAACTAAAGTTTGAAACATGGGATCATGAAGAACGGGACCTTTAATAAAACAACAAAATGTTAAATAAATGTATACATGGTAAATAAACCTACTGTATCTGAAAAACAAGTTTATTTAATTTGCATCTCTATATTATTTGTTGTATCGTTTGTAATTTGATATATATATATATATATAAAAAAATTATGCTCATTGAAGGTTAAATTATGCCCATTAAAGGTTATTGGACACTGTGAAATTTTTCTTTTTTTAAGTTTGTGACAAGCACATAAAAATTATTACTTTTTTCATTAGAGTAATAAAGAAGCTGTCCTACATTCATTCACTGCTGTGCTGGGAGAACTGCGAAATAAATGAGTACTTGTATATTAAAAAAAAAAAAAAAAAAAAAAAAAAAGGTACCCGTACTCGATCCTTAAAAATTGGTATCGGTGCATCCCTAGTTCTTACATTTGTGTTCCCAAGATGAACGAAAGTCTTACAGGTTTAGAATGAAATGAGGGCGAGTAATAAATGACAAAATTTTGAACAGTAGTGTGTATAAAAAAACTCAACTTCTGAATGCAGTCAAAACATAAATTAGCATGAAATCTCACATTTTACATCTTACCTGAAATGCTTTTCATTTTGAAATAATGCATAGTAATTGCTATTCAAGTCAATGCAACCGCCATACATACAGCAGGGTGAATTCAGGTAAAAATCTCAATGTCAAAAGCGTCCCAATTCACCTGCATTCACCCTATGCCCGCAGTTACAGTGCCATTGTTGTGCAGGATTTGGCTGAACTCTGCACAGCCTGTGCCAGAGAGCCACCAAGTGGTGGAACAAAGAAATCAACAGCTACAAATGACCCGAGCACTGGCAACACGCACAGAACAGAGGAATCTGCTGATGTTATAGAGAGGACTAATTAAACCTGCTGTCGCCTTTAATGATGTGCAGATTTATCACGACATACGGAAAGTAAAATGTCCAATTCCCTGTGAGGAATAAAAACACTTCAGATTGCAGAGGAAGATCAACCTTTATTTATTGAAACTGCTTGCATACAAAATATATTGCACTATAACCAAACAATGTCAACATAAAACCCAGTCTGTTCTGCTATTATGTACAAAGAAATTATTACCCAAAGTGCAGTAACGTACAAGGTCAGTCTACCTCAGTTCATTATCTACAGTATTTCATGATTTTTTTTTTTTGTTTTTTGTTTGTGTTTTTCTTTTCAGCTCTTTTTCAAATCACAATAGCCTACGATGTGTGCAAGAGATGGTTTTACAATTTGTCATTTTCATATACATTCCAAAAAATAAATAACTAGAAAACAGTCTGTTTGGCAACACTTCAAAGATTCGGAACATGATTTTTTTTTCTTTTTTCTTTTTTTCTTTTTGGAACAGACTGCAGTGAACTGCGCCATCTCGCCAGTTTACTGCCCGCCGTGGACGTGCAGGTTTTAAAAATACTGACAGAGTAAACCTTTTAACACCTTATTTTGAAGTAAAGGCTAAATTTAAGAGCCACACGAGAGGGGCCGGATGCAGCCGGGGCCGCCTCGATTTGAGAGAGTGGTTTGTCTTTCCCAACCCAGTCACAGGTTCTTTTGACATCTCCGAAGCCTAACCTTTCGTTTTCACAGGCAAATCACTTTAAAACTGGTGTATAAGCTTAACAGGTAGAGCTGGTAATTTGCCAAGGTGATCAGCGAGAGTACAGGAGCATAAAGAGAAATCGAAACGGAGAAAAAGAGCAAAGAAGATAACCGGCTCGAAACGAACGGTTTTCTTGCTGTACAGTCAAAGGAAAGCAGAAAAACTACCATGGTTACCGTCACAGTAGGTTTCGAAAGAGTCGTGGGTTCAGAACAGCATCGCGTCTTAAAAATGTAAACTAAAGTTTAATGCACAAGCACTAATTGGATAAGACAGACGGTTTTCATATCAAAGTTAACATCGTGTCGCCCCTTCTTATCCCTCCCGAAGCGAATTCAGCTGCAAAAGTACAGTAGACTCAAAATTAGCGAAGATATCTAAACTTCAGTTTAGTTATGTTGACAGCATACATGTGATTCACCTGCCGAGGAAGTCTTATCACATTCTAGTTTATTATAGGTTTATAGATTATAAAGTACTTGCAGATTAACACAAACATGATAAGTGCACATTTAAAGTTCAATCTAAAAAGAACAGCAACAATCTCTTAACGGATGACATAATATACAGAATGCAACCCCACAGTTCGACATTTTCAGTCTATGATGAGTCATTGTTAGGACAAAGACAATGTTACAGAGAGCCGATATAAGTGCTTCACACCTGATGCTGAAAAAATACAGCAGGAACGATGGCAGTTTACTGTGGCCAGCATGAACGGAAAAGAAAAAGCATTTCCACCCTGTTTTGTGAGAAAATGTCCTTTATCGTGATGGGAGGTAAAATAAGAGAAATCAAATACACATTTATTTAAAAGGAACCTGCATCGCTACCTCTAGAAAACGCAAAGATATGCTAAATGTCAAAATTCATATTCGGTGATGTCACTGAATTAGCGTTGATATTCGTCTCTGGGTGGTTGGTTACAATTTATGACTTCCACAGTTGACTAGGTTAGTTAGGTTAATACCTTTACTACTCACAATTCAGCTATGGCAAAATATAATTCGGCCGACTTGATAGAATCCTGCTTTTCAGACATACAAAATGTTGGTGAATTACATGCAGCACAGAAAAAAACACCTCTTTTTTTTAGTCGTCGGCTGAGTTTTCAACACACGTTGCTCAGACAGGTGTTGTTCACGTCTTCTTCCCTGATTTAAACATCCAAATTATGATACTATCCACACTAGTTAAAGGCACAGATCCAGACAGGAGCTTTTTTTTTTTTTTTTGTACATGGTTTGCCATTTTTTTTTTTTTTTTTTGTTATTTTCGTCGTTTTTTTGCTAATGATGTGGCTAAGATCTCACATCAGAATGGGCTCGAGTAACCATGGACACCAAAGCGCGTAAAAACAATGTATGCCATGAGATGTGGCATAAACTTGTGCCCCGAGCGCTTGAGTTCATCCTCCAATGCGTTTCTTTCCCTTTTTTGGACATTGTGGAAAACAAAAAAAATTTAAAAACCAATTGCTTGGAAAACATTTTTTTTTTCTTTTTCTTTCTTTTTTTTCCTTTTTTTTTTTTTTGAAGTCACGATTCCGGTTTTGAGAGACATTTAATCCACAGCTTCTTTAAGTTTCATAGGTAGTTATTTAGAAAGTCAATTAGAAAACCTGTAGCTTCCGTTGTGATCTAGAGACCGGTCTCTCTAATCCATGAAGACTACCAAATTCAACACACCATACACCAAGAGACCTCGTCTTTTTCCCCCAACTAACAATTACAAAGTGTGCTTTATTGTCATGTCTTGCGACAGCCCTACTGACCTGGTTCTCTTTGGCCTAATGTGTCTCTAATGAAGAAGCATCTGGATTGGTGGAGCTGAGTGGGAGAATGAGGGGAAAGGGGCACGTTATTCTTTACGAAACGCCGTTCACAACGGCTTGGCTGTCTGGGACATCCTGCTTCTCTTTCTTCATCCCTCGGTCCTTTATGGGTCTCTGCCGGTTCCCTCCACTTTCTCCTCCTGCCAGAGGTTGAGAGCCTCGACTGGTGTGGACGCTCCTCTCATTATTGCTGTCGATGCGGATCTGGCAAACGAACAGAGTGTACAAGATGAAAGCTTGTGCAGAGCACATTAGGCGTGGAATTTCTTGTTTTTACTAGGCATGTCAAAAGTACCAGTTCCATGCGAGACACAGCTTGAATATGAAGTTAGGTTTCTTCTTTTTAATAAAATTGATTGATTTTCTGTTCAGTTTGAAACTGCTAATACTTCAAAAACGTCCATTACATGTTTTTTGTTATTTCTGTTTAATAACCATGTGGCTCTAAAGTATGGGGCAGGTAAGTTTTTTTTTTTTGGTTTTTTTTTTGAAAAATAAAATAGTTTTTTTTCAGAAAGGATGGATTAAATTGGTCATAGACAACAGTAAAAACAATATAATGCTACAAAAGATTTCTATTTCAAATTAATGTTGTTCCTTTGAACTTTCTATTCATAAGAAAGCTGAACAAAAAGTATTACGGTTTCCATTACAATTTACATTATTAAGCAGCAAAACTGTTTCCAACATTGATAATTATAAGAAATATTTCTGAGCATCAAATCAGCATATTAGAATGATTTCTGAAGGATCATGTGACACTGAAGACAGGAGTAATTCTATAAAAAAAAAAAAAACAGCTTTGCCAACACAGGAATAAATTACATTTTAAAATATATAAAACAGTTATTTTAAATTGTAATAATATTTCAACATATTGTTTTACTGTATTTTGTATATATATAAAAAAAAAATGCAGCCTTAATGAGCATAAAAAAAAAAAAAATAATAAAAAAAAGTCTTACCAACCCTAAATTTTTGAATGGTAGGTTAAACCTAAAGTAATGTTAAATTAAGAAATACTTAATGCCATGTAGTCTTCAATTCACACATTCATATTAATATTTTAACCTTTCAAATGAAGTAGGGTATTTAACAGTAATGTGTGTATATATATGTGCTCAAAAATCATGAAATTTCACTGGTATTAGAAAAATTACCAAGATGTGTTAAATAAATAACTTAAAATAATAACATATCAAGGTATATTGCAAATATTAGTGAAATCTAATAGGCAAATATTTAAATATTTCACAATTTTGCCATTAGCTACTAACAGCTTTTTTACAGATAAAAATACTAAAGTACTAAAATACTTAAAATATACTTTTTTTTTTTTTTTTTTTTTTTTAAACTTAGTAAGTGTAATCGGCTATCATTTTAGGGAATAAATATGAAAATAACTGATAATATGCTGATTCAGACCTGCAATGAGTCTTCCTGGGGTCTCAGCTTTGAGTCTCTGGAACTACGAGAGCGGGACTCATTCCAGTGCATGTCTTCAGCTGATTCAAGACAAAAACAAAGACTATTACAAATAAGGAATACATGATTAAAAAAAATAGATAAATAAAAAGAAAGAAAAACGACAGAAGGTTATTAATGCTGAAATGTATGAAAAAGTTGATTAATGCACAGATTGTTTAAACCTTTTGGTACAATCTTGATAAACATTTACAATCAAGTTAAAAAAAAAAAAAAAATATATACCGTATTAGACATTGTAAAGGGCATTCAGACAGATAACAGCTTTAAAAACTGACTTTTGTATCCTCCTCTTCCTCTCCCTCCACGACCTCGGGGCCCCCCGCCCCTTTTGCGTCCATCAGGGGCCCTCTTGGGGTAACCCATGGACTCCTCATCTGTGGGAGCCAGGGACCAGTCGCTGAGCTCATCTCTGTGATCGGATTCGGTCTCAGATGCATTAGAAGCCTCAGAGTTGGTGCCTGGGTCAAATATAGTCCATAATCAAGAAATATCTGATAATCAGATAACACTACTACGCTTTAACTGGTGGATGACTGATGCTTACATATCAAACCAATGGCTTTTTTGTTACAGAAAGTAATACTACTACATGAAACACGATTTTCTTTCATTTAAATGCCTGGTTTCACAGACAACGCTTTAAGTCTAATGTCAGACTAAAATACATGTTTGAGCTGGTCTTAATTGAAAGCATCTTGCACTTACATATCTTAAAATATATCACTGCCATTGTTTTATCTCAAGCTGCACACCAGTAATGTTTTTTTCTAAGGCAAGTTTATAAAAACTACTTAAATGTCCTAATTTAACTAAGGCCTAATCCTGGCTGAAAGGGATAGTTCCCCAAAAATGAAAATTATCCCATGATTTACTCACCCTTAAGCTATTCTAGGTGTATGTGTATATCTTCTTTCAGACGAACGCAATCTGAGATATATTTAAAAATATCCTGGCTCTTCCAAGCTTTATAATGGTAGTGAACGGGGGTGTGTGATTTTGAAGAAGGATTTTTTTTGGAAAAAAAAAAAAAAAAGAAAATCCATATTTAAAACTTTATTAACTAGCTTCCAGCAGACGGCCATACACATCAATTTGTGGCAGAAGGGATTACTCGTTTGGCACAAGTCGACTTGTGCAGCAAGCGTATGGTCGTCTGCCAGAAGCTAGTTATGTTAGTTAAAAAAAAGTTCTAAATATAGATATTTTTCTTATAAAAACCCATCGCGTCGCTTCAGAAGGCATTTATGACTATTTATATTGACTATATATATATTCTATATTGACTAGTTTTATGATGGATGGATGCATTTTGGGCTTCAAAATCGAATCCCCTTCACAACCATTATATAAAGCTTGGAAGAGCCAGGATATTTTTAAATACATCTCCGATTGTGTTTGTCTGAAAGAAGATAGTCATATTCACCTAGGATGGCTTGAGGGTGAGTAAATCATGGGATAATTTTCATTTTTGGGTGAACTAACCCTTTAATTTAAGCCCTGTCTGCAAAACCAGGCCAAAATATTTTAAGTGTGATGTCTGGGGCCACCAATTTCCATATCTAGATCAGCTCTACTTTTATTATTTGAGGCTGGTTATACCTGAGGCCAGTGTCGGGCCCCGTCTCCCTCTCCCTCCACGACCGAAGGGTTTGCCGCCACCCCGTGAGGGTCCCATTCCATTATCAGCCATGAAGGGTTTTTCTTTCTCAGGTCGTCCTGGCAGAGCTCTGGGTCCTCCACCGATCTGTCGGAGCTGTTCATCGATCTGCAGCCTCTCCATTCGCAGCTGATCAACCTCCTGAACAAGACCAAAGAAATACGAACAATGCACCATCACACAAGAAAAAAAGAGGCTAAATCAGAGTAGTGAACGTCACATGATTATCTTTGGGGTATTAAGTATGTCACTAATCAACAATTGCTGCTTTGTAATGAGTTCTAATGTGCTCTGTGAGAAGTCTGCTTAATGAGAAGGAAAACTATCTATTTACATTTTCTGAAGAAAATGTACTGCTTTTTTTGAGCAGAACTTTTACAAACAACTGCACAAAACAACAAATGCTAAGGTCCAAAAGCAACACCCAGGTGTCTATGCTATTCTGGGGATATATTAAAGAAAATCTTCTTGAGAAACAAGTTAATAAATGTCTTAAAGTAGTTCAATTCTTGAAAAGGTTCTCATTTTCTTAAGAAAATGAGAGGCTTTAGGTTTACTGTGTCTGATTGTATGGCTGAAAACTTGCTTATCAACTCAATGAAAAACAACTTAAAGGCTGTTTTTTGAGCTGCATGCAGATTTCTGTAATGATCATAAGTGCGCACACTATTTTCATTGTGACTGGCTTAGTACTCAACGTTGCGTTTTTTTTTTTTTTTTTTTTAAGGTGCAGTAAAAACGATTTCTGAGAAACGCTGCTGGAAGTGGATTGGACCGAGCACCACAACACATTTGTAGCCAATCAGCAGTAGGGGGTGTGTCCACTCATGATGGGGGAGGAGAGCTTAAACGAGAGGGAGACCGTAGAAAGAGAGATGGCTGAGAGACATTACAAAAGAGAAATGCTCAGAGGAATATCACTGGAAAATGAAGGGTTATGATCAGGTAAGAGCTTTAGGACCCACATTAATATTAGAAAAGCTTTCCAGCGCTGGAGAGACAAAAGCAGAAAGGCCTAAAAACAGATGCTGAGGTTGCGTTGTTTTTACTCCGTATGTGAGCAACACTGGTTTTACTAGGTTTCACAGAACCAAGATTTGCTGTTCTTGTAATGTTAGCTATAGTAACAGGACAGTTTTAAATGTGTCATTATTTGTCTGGATTATTTGAGTGTGATTTTTTTGTCATTTGTTCATCACCGTTGCTGTATTTTTTGCTTCGCTTTAGCTATAATAAAAGAGACATTTGCTCTTGCATTGCTTGTTTGTGCATTTTGGGGGCGGAGCAATAAAGGGAGGGGTGTGTTTGATTGGGTTGATTTCAAATATCAACAGTGTTTCTCAGAAATCGTATTTTAATGACTTTTTTAGAGCCTGTCTCAAGACGGAACAGTGTGGTACATTCATTTGCGCTCACCAATAAATTCAATAAAAATCTTACCTTTGAGGATTTATGACAAGTTTAAGGTTATGCTTTTCAGGAATTCAAAGTCTGTAATTTTTTGTCTAAAGAACTATTTTAAGAGGAAAAAATTAAAATATTTCAAGAATGTTTTTGGCAATACATAATATTTAGTTAATATTAATAAAATTAAAAGTTAGGAAATAAGAAAAAAAAAAAAAAAAAAAAAATTGCAGTTTTTTAGAATTTTATTCTTAATGTTTGTGAATGCAGCCCATGGTTTGCAGTCAATTCTTCGTTGTAACACAATTTACAAAACTCTAAATTATACGGGAAGTTATACACCAAAGTTTAATACTCAGGGTTTAAGGTTTTTTTTTTTTTTTTTTTTTTTTTTATAAAATCAATAACCCCCAAGTATGATCAATAGTAAATGTAACTGTCCTTGCAACCTAAAAAGTGGTTCTTACCTTTAGATAATTCAGATGGTAGTCCAGCAGAATACGTGCATTTGAAATGCTTTCCTTTGTCCCAACAAACACAAACGGCACCATTCCCTGCAGTTGCAATTCATATATGCGAAGTCAGTATGAATAATAATATGTCACCATGAATGATATAGTCCATATAAGATAAAATCAGTCGATTTAAGAGTATAATATATATATATATATGTATGTGTGTGTGTGTGTGTGTGTGTGTGTTTATTAGTGATGCTCCGATCAGGATTTTTGCAGCCGTTACCGACTACCGATTTTGTCATGATCAGTCGATCCTGTTTATTCAAGCTTTATATAAGTGATATGTAAGTGCTCTGTTTACTGTCACTGTTAACCCCTTACACCCTTAAGGCATTTTTAGCATCATCAAGTAGATGGTCTCATTGGATAGAAAACCTTTAAAATTTTACAGAAAATAGATTTTGGTCTTGTTTGGAGGTTCTGTGGAGAGAACCCCAGAAAAAAAGTGATTCTGATTTATTTTGCTTGCTATTCATGCCTGACATGATGACTTTTAGAAAGTATATTTGACAGCTCATAATATCAAGTTTAGGCATAATCATGTCAACTGCATCTGGGCAAAATTGTGTGTTTGTATCTCAAATCACAAGTTATGGCATTTGTTATTGCAAATGTTATGACACCATGATAGCCTTTTAATCAAAAGTCCAAAAACCTTTCCAAATAAAGGTGTTTTACTGAACATAAGAATTTCTTATGTGTGTAAACACCACAAAGCATAAAAAAAGTATAATTACATATAATAAGTAACAAGTAATAAGATACTGATTGGTGAGTGATGATCTTCCAGCACTGTTTCAGATGTGCGCTCCTATTCTATGGCGCACGGTAAATCAAGACCTGTCAATCTGAGCGATCAATCCAATCAAAGCGCTCTCCAGCTGTAAAACAGTACCCAATTGGTCTCAACACCAAACCACCATACCAGAGATCCAGTTTCCATTGGTTGAACTTTCAAATGACGTTGGAAAACATTGCGTCATGATTGCGACGCGATCTGATCCCAGAAGTTAAAGCTTTAGCCAAGCATCATGTCATGTTACCCTGTGAGGATTTTCTCAAGATCTATGCATTATGTTTTGTTGTGTGTGGGCTCGTTTAAAATCGAGACAACCTGCTCTAAATAAAGATGTGCGATTTACTATGGTTTACTAATGTTTTGCATAGTAACAAAGCAGAAAGTTGCACAAAGCTTCATCTGTATAGTTTACATACACATTGGCGGCATCTTTTTTACGGTTTTACATAATCAAATTGCGATCAATTCATGAGGTTGGCCAAATTTAGCGAGTAAGTCACAGAATGTGATTATCGACCACTACCGATCTGCGGCCGACTAATCGGAGCATCTCCAATTTATTTATATACACACACACACACACACACACTTGCTAGATTGCATTGTAGATGGCATTGGAATATTCTCTAAGTTATGTATTCTCAAAATTGATTAGTTGGCTATAAAACAGTCTTCACCAATTACTATGAATTAATGTATTTTCTCAGCATCATCACTTCTGCCACCCATAAATACAACAACGAGTGTGTTCAGCCACCCACTCACTGACCTCCTCTAATGGAGAAGGCTTTTTGTCATTTTCAGGTTCCACTCGAACTCTGACAACTCCCGATTTATCCACAACCTCTTGAATCAGCTTCCCACTCTTGCCAATGACTTTTCCTGCAGGACAGGGTAGAAAATAATTTAATGATTCACATTTGCCATCATGGTGCAGGACAGAAGGTCCAGTCCGTGAAGGAGAATGTTGTTCATTTCGTTTGTCCTCACCGACTAAATTCCTAGGAACTTTGATAACATCTTCAGAAAACTCCAGGTAGCTTCTGGCCTTCCGTACAGCTTCCTGGTCCTGGAATTTAAACAAAAGCCAACACAAAGACCCATCAAGATTTCTCAGATATGAGTTTTAGGCTCACATTTTCTAACAATCATCACATTTAATTGACTTTACAGAAAGCCCCCAATAAAGCATTTACCTCTCCATAGATGTGAAACGTGCAGGTCTCTTCATCCAGATCTATGGTTGTGACCCCTGGAATCTTTCGGGCTTGCTGGATATTCGCCCCATGGGTGCCTATGGCCAATCCCATGAGGTCATCACGCACAACAAACTGCTCATGGAACCTTGAGGCCAGTTGCCGAGAGCTCTGGAGGAAAAAGAAAAAGGTAAGGTTTTAGTCATACCACCAATGTTTGGACCCTTTTTTGGTAGCCTCAGAGTTCACATTGATGCAGAAATGAACATTTTTTTTATTATAAAGAGGTATTTCAAATGTGGTTAATTTTTTAATTAAGATATGTTTCAATTTTATGGTTGAAAAAAAAAAAAAAAAAAAAAAAAAAAAGACATACAATGCAGTTGTTGCTTGTAAAGAAGATATGCAAGGACGAGTCTACGCCATAAGATTTTGAGCACATTTGCACATGAGAAATTGCAGTGCTGGATGACACAAGAGTGCTTCCAAAAGCCCTCAGATTATGGACATCAAAAATTATGAACAACAAAAACATTTAACGCACCGGCCTCGCCCCAGACCTACGTTGTTCATCTCACATTACATACAGTTGATTGAATATGAACATGATGCAGGGCAACAACTGACTGTGTGATATAGCCTATAGAATGCAGTTAGAATGACCCTACAATTCAAGATATCAGGGCAAAAATGCCACTGTATAAGTTGTCGTCTCATAAATATCAAGATGTAGTTAAACAATATCACACGAGTAATGAGTGCAATTAAACACGAGTGCAAATGTGATATTGATTTTATACAACAGTTCAATAAATGAGAAGTTAATATTGTGTTATATTTTAGACACAATATTGTCTACTTTAGCTCAACTTTGCCAATGAAAATATTGCCTATAAAGCCAGACCAGAACAGTCTCCAAGAAACACAGCGGTGGTTCCTTTCTGAATGAATATGCGTTTTGAGCGAATCAATCAGGTGAACCAATGATTCAATGGCCCATTCATAAAGAGAGCCATTTACTTCACTCCTGAATGAATCAGCTGTTTGAGATGAATGAATGAACAAATAGAATGAATGACTCAATGAGTTATGCCCTGTTCAAATACCCACACTTACAGTCTTTGCACTTGACCACTTGTCCACTTAAATGACGTATTTCCTGTATTTGGCTCAAGTGTTCAAGTAGGCGCGAAGACTGCAAGCGTGAACTTTTTGATTAACGTACACTTGTAGTCTTGCAAAAAAATGAAAGCGTTTACAGCTTATTTTTTTAAATGATTATTTTCAATACTTTGCATTTTAAAATACACTTCTAAATGTCTGTTCTGTTCAGTGGTCGCTATGTAACTAAAAGAAGACACAATTGTTAAATTGTGATAAAAAGCAGTTGCAAATGATGTACAAAACACACATAGCCTACTCATCATTGCATCAATAAAATGTGCAACATTTCATATTTTACTACCAAATTATATGTAATATACAATTAATTTAACTTACAGTCATATGTTTTCCTTGACATCTCACGATTTCGGGGCATGCGAGTTCCTGAACATAATGCATGATGGGATATGCTTAGCCGAAGCGTGCATTTAATGTGCATTTTAAGACATGGGAGTGTCTTGCGCACTTACTTCCTGTTGCGTGCATGCGCCCTCAAGTGGCCAAGACACAAGTGTGGGTATTTGGACAGGGCATTACTCATTCAGACATTTACCGCCACCTACTGCCAGTTTTAGTTTCTTATTTTATCTACATTTTTTTTTTCTTTTTTAAAAAATATAGGTTAAAAATGTTGTCATCATTTACTCTCATGGGCATTGAAGCCTAAAAGTTGTGTGTAATATATATTCTGTTTAATCAAATAATTTTTTTTCTAAAGCTACTTTTTGTAATGTCCATTTGATGCTTTTGTCATTTAACACAAATAATGACTTTGGGCTTAATTTCACAGCCAAATTTGATATGTGATTAATTTGCGATGAATTACATTAATTGCCACATTGCATAGTTAATTAGATTAAAATTTTAATCGCATTACAGCCCTATATGTGTGTGTGTGTGTGTGTGTGTGTGTGTGTGTTTCCAGGCCAATTCATCACATTCAACTGCATTTTCAAGTCCGAATTATTTGACCACAACATTTCATACACAAGATTTCATTACGGGCACATTTTAAGAGCTAAAACAATACCTATATGGAGCCAATGCATCTGTACAGTAAATATAGCTCTGCATATCAACAGAGTATCATATTATGCCAAAGCAGGAGAATGGGCCATCACAGCAGTGCATATATGCACGTAATACCCGTAACACCTGTTAAATATAGACTGTCTCTACTGCCACTCCATGCATTTGTGTCCAGTGATATGCTGCATGACTTTCTAATAGTAAAAAATGAACCAGTGAATTTCATAATAATACTATCAGCCCACCTTGAATCAATTATATTGCAGCAATAAAAATACGATTGCACTACTGCAAAACAACAAATACTTTACATAAAATAAGTTCTTGACTTGACAAATGACATATGAGAGTATTAGCAAGGTCTTCAGAGACCAGTTGTGAGTGAGTGTGGTGAACCTGACACTAGACGTCAGGGAGTCCACGACAGTACCTCCAGCTGTCTGGTTGCTTCCTCATTCCTCAGTATCAGCGTCAGCTTTGTGCGCAGACTCCTGAAGTGCATGTCACTCAACATGGATATTCGCTTTGCAGTGACCTCATTAACTGACTGAAAAAGAAATAAAACAATCCATTTAAGAAAACTTCAAAATCAGAAGCGCATTAAAAATTGGATTTGAAACATTCCAAATTACCAAAATAACCAGCTGCTTTTCCTCCGAGTCATAAGTGACGTTAAAAGCTCCGATCGCTTTTTTAAAGTCTTTATGCGCCGAGTCTTTTGCACACCTGTCCAAAAACAAACCACTAGTTAAGCTACCGTATGTACCACGTACACAAATTTGTACAATAGAATTCCAGTTTAAAGTTTGAAACAAAAGACAAACAAAGAATCCACTTAAATACTTAAAAGGCATGAACTTACATCTGTCTTAAGTCTTCAGGAACATCTAGTCTGATTTTGAGAAAGGTGGTCTTTGATGCTGCTTTGTTGGGGTTCACAGGTCGTAGCCTCTCTAATGTGACGATTTCATTTAGCGTTGCATCGCAGGCTGCGTATTCTATCACATAAAACTAAGTGCAGGACAGAGCAACAAAATATAGTTACAATACATCACCATACAACTTCATGCACATGTACAGTATTCAGGACAACCCTTATTGTAACTCGCTGTCATGTTTCAATCATTTTAATGCCCATGTGTTCCATATTGTGCTTGTACTTATTTATACATAAACTATTAAAATGGAATCTTCTACTTCTATAGACCTTATGCGCCAGAAAAACAAGCATAAAGAATTGTGTCTTTGAACTTTCTATAGCATCGCTGTCGAAGACTAATTAGCTGGTGAAATTGTTTTTATTTATTGTAGAGTTAACGAAAGTTAAGAGCATTGTAAAGTTTGAAGCTGTTGAAGCATTAATTCATGTCATGCTATACAACACAGAACACAACGAGCGAGGCGTTGAAAAGAGGCGGGGCTACATAGAACAATACAAAATTGCTTACCTCCCCTTTCACCATGCGAACTTTGGCTAGCCACCATCCACAGGGCTCCTTATCATTGGCCCTAGAGTAAACCTGTGCAGGAGACATGTAAATGTGGTAAATACACAAAAATATGCACTAAATACACCAAAGGTTTAAAGAACGTTTTCCATGTCGAACGATCTTTGACAGCACATACCTCCACTTCATCACTCTCATTTATCTCTTTCTGAAAGCCGGTTGGAGGTGGAAACCGGACATCTTGGAAAGAAATCTGACGTTCTGGCTGCCAACTGCAGAGCAATAAAATATAAAAGTCTTTTTTTATATATATACTTAATTTTGTACATGCTGCATAAAGAAAATCACCTTCAGAAATCAAAGTATATATTCACTTATGACAACTATATATTTATATTGAAGACAATGCAAAGCTAATACTATTTTCACCTCACAAGGAATTCATGTGCTGAAGTTGGTACTCACTTGTTCTCAAAAGACACCGTGACTGTACTCTCATGAACATCTTTGATATAAGCCTGGAAGAAATTATGAGTTATTAATTACGCACTGATCATGTGTCAAAACATAGATAGCATTTTTGGGGGCATCACAGATGCCTATAAACAACGCAGTCCACACTGAACGATATATACAGTGATATTTCCTTGATTTTACATTTCTATTCTAGCCGTCCATAAATATAGGCAAATTATTATTTTTATTTAGAGTGGATCATAAATAGGAAAAAAATATATATAGTTGAATAAAAAACAGATCTTTTCTATGAATTTTGTGAATGTTCTATGAATGTTTTTTTTTTCTGATATATGAAAACAAGCATTTTAAAGTTCTCTGATATTCCCAGGTTTTCCATAAACATGGAAAAAATGGTTGATTTATAACCTTTTACATTACTATTCTAGCTGTCCATAAATACAGGTAAATTATAATTTCTGGTTTATTATTATTATTATTTAGAGGGGGTCATAACTTCAAAAATAGATCAATTGAATAAAATACATTTTCCAGCCTTTTCCATGATTTCTTTTTAGGATTTTATTCATTTCAGTGACTCTTCACAGGCGTGGAATCAAGCATTTTAAAATGATTCTTTCCAGGTGAACATGAAAAAAAATGGCTGATTTATAAACTGCTGTAACATATTACAAATTAATTCTCCCAAACGGTATAGACAACGCCATTTTAAAGCATTCAGACTCGATAAATATATAAATTAATTTTAATACCATTTACATTGTCAGTTCAACAGCCATACATATATTATTATGATGTATAACGAAATACATGACATCAATCGCCCCTAAGTGGAGAACTCAGTGTACCATACACAGATCCAAACAAGCACACTGACAGATTCTGGTGTCAACACAGCTGATATGTATTAATACTATACATGATATCGAATAATAGCGATTAAATCTTTAAAGCATGATCATGCACACACTCGTCGAAGAGGCCTCGTGGGCCTACTGCACCATCGTGCATTGAGATCTGCATTCACGACGGACTGGATCAAATTTTACAAACATTATTTTCATCATTAACTGTATGTTAGGCACATACAGAAGGCATATAAGACGAGATCTGAAGCCCACCTTGTAGAAAGCTCCACTCGCTCCTCGCACTTCCACCGCGAGCTCGTCCATGACGCCAGTAATCTAATACACAACTGATCACAGCTGCAGCAGACGCGCGCTCTCTTTATCACACAGCGGTCTTGTGCTCGGACGGTGTCGTAACTACCGTGTGTATCGATGTTTGTGCTCGTTTTCAAAGAAATGAAAGCAAAACATTGATGTGTAGACGGTCTGCAGCAGCCGCTGTTGAATGCATCGATGTAAACACAAGAGCCTCCCTATTTCCCCCGTCACGTGACACGGGCCTCTTCCCTTCACTCGAGAAGACACGCCGCCGTCACGTGACTTATTTTGCACGCCACTTTTTTTGCATGTAGCTTGATGCTATATGTATTATTTTCTAAAGCTACAATTTTAAAAAAAATTCTTACTTTTCCATAGAACACTATGAATAATAAAAAAAAAATTAAAATAAATAAAATACACAAAAATAATATATTGACTTTGAAAGGCTTTTTATTGTCAATGTATTGCCCTGTTTCACACAGTAACACCATAAAGTTGGATTTCCTAATTAATTTAGATTTAAGTATATGGTAAGATGATCATACAATGTTTAAAAAAAATATTATAATTTGTGAAGCCAAGAAGTACATTTAACAGTCAATTTCAATAGTCAATACCATAGGCGGAGTTTTGATGATGATCATTGTTCAGTGATTTTGTTTGAGCTATGAATGTTTTTTTTTTTTTTTAAATAACAGAATTCATATTTTCTAATTTTATTTGGCTTATTTGATCATTTTAGTGTATAATGAGTCAAGCTGTTTGTTGTTAGGATGACAAATTTTAGGCTAATAACATTTTTAGGCCGCTCTGCCTCAGTGGTCTAACGGCGCTCGTCAATGTCAAAATGATCAAGATGGCTAAACAAATCAAAGAAGGCGGGTCTTACTGTCGCAACGCAATGAGATGTAGGCTAAGCAGATGTAAGAATTAGTGATACAATGAAAAACAAAAATAGCGATAGAAATGTTCAGCGACCGACAGTAGAACTAGTGATGCAAACGACTCAACTTTGTGACAAGACAATAAACGTTTTCAACATATTAGGCATACGAATAAGAGTGAATGTGGTGCACATTTTAATTTTTTTTTTTGTATGGCCCTTTATCATGTAATAAAGGGCGGAATTCCTTGTATAGGCACTTCTTCCTGATAAACTACACACACACACATCACCCAAGAGCAAGAGCACGCCCATCAACGCGCTTTGGTTGGGATATGGAAGCCGAGAGATTTTTAAACAATGGCTGTGTCCCAATTCAGGGGCTGCACCTTTTGAAGGCCGCATTTGAAGGCTGCATACATCATCGAGGCAGTCTCAGTTAAGAAAAATAACCGTTAGATTCAAAGTAAGAAAGTAATTACAGTATTTTACACCTCACAACACCTTTCAATTTTATTACAGTTACTTTTCTTAAATAAGGCAACCTTGATGACGTATGCAGCCTTCGAATGCGACCTCCGGAGGACGCAGTGTACGAAATGAGATGCAGCTCCTGTAAACAAGTGTGTTTTTGGTTGTGAGGGAAAGATTACCTTTTTCAGCTTCCCAAAGAACCTAGCATTAAAGGTGCCCTCGAATTAAAAATTGAATTTATCTTGGCATAGTCAAATAACAAGAGTTCAGTACGTGGAAATGACATACAGTGAGTCTCAAACTCCATTGTTTCCTCCTTGTTATATAAATCTCATTTGTTTAAAAGACCTCCGAAGAACAGGCGAATCTCAACATAACACCGACTGTTACGTAACAGTCGGGGTGTACGCCCCAATATTTGCATATGCCAGCCCATGTTCCCAACATTATGAAAGGCATTAGACAAGGCAGCGAGTAACGTCTGGATCGGCACAGGTGAATCAACAGACTAGGTAAGCAAGCAAGAACAATAGCGAAAAATGGCAGATGGAGCAATAATAACTGACATGATCCATGATATCATGATATTTTTAGTGATATTTGTAAATTGTCTTTCTAAATGTTTCGTTAGCATGTTGCTAATGTACTGTTAAATGTGGTTAAAGTTACCATCGTTTTTTACTGTATTCACGGAGACAAGAGCCGTCGCTATTTTAATTTTTAAACACTTGCAGTCTGTATAATGCATAAACAACTTCATTCTTTATAAATCTCTCCAACAGTGTAGCATTAGCCGTTAGCCACGGAGCACAGCCTCAAATTCATTCATATTCATTCAGAATTAAATGTAAACAATATAACATACTCACATAATCTGACGCATGCATGCCGCATGCATGGCGAACACTTTGTAAAGATCCATTTGAGGGTTATATTAGCTGTGTAAACTTTGTTTATGCACTGTTCAAGGCAAGCGCGAGCTCCGTGGGCGTGGAGCACGAGAATTAAAGGGCCAGTAGCCCTGAATCGGCTCATTTATAATGATGCCCCAAAATAGGCAGTTAAAAAAAATGAATTAAAAAAAATCTATTGGGTATTTTGAGCTGGTATTTGTAAACAAGTCCCAGTTCGGAGCTGGATTTGCAAATCGCGGGTGGTAAGTAAAGCTGCATCAGATGTATGTGTTTTGTTGGCAGTCGGCACGCAAGTGCATATAATGTAAACAACACAAACGTTTTTGTTTCTCTTTTTGTTAATAATGATGTCGCAGCTCGTAGACAATCTCAACGCAAAAGCTGCGTGCGCTTGTGACTCTGCCCATTTAGCTCTGCCCATGGCAGGCACACCTCCAGGAGCTCGGCTTTTTTCAGAAAGACTCGGTATGGCGTATATATCTTTTATAAATATGATAAAACTAAAGACTTTTTGGAGATATGAACGATGCAATAATACTCTATAGGTACTCAAGATTAACATGAGATCGGCAGAAACTGTGTGTGATCCCCCCAATCAATGATCTGGATAAGACTGAAGGAAGATTGACCTATTCAAAATATGGTGCTAGAGAGGAATCCTGCATGTGTCATGGACAGCGAGACGGACCAACAAGTTAATCATAGATGAAATGCAATGGAAAACAATGCACATGTACTGGCATAGTGTACTGGGGTCATCATGGGCACTCTGACCATACACAGTCCCATTCGCATCAAACTGGATGTTCTGACTGTCACTGTGATTCAGACATGTTCCTGGATCAACGTATTTTGTTGATCCTGGAACAACATTCCTGTCCGAAAATTTAGTCCTAACTATATCCCTGCCAGTGATGCGCGGGTCAATGTATAAACAACCCGCACCCGACCGACGTTTTCAACTAACCCGCCCGCAACTCGGACCGCAAAAAAAAAAAAGGAAAATATTGTACCCGACTCGCTTCCTGACCCGCATTTTTTTAAAAGTAGTAAATGCTCATTGTAGCATCATTGGGCCATAGACGTAAGAACTAGGGGTGCGGGGGGTGGCCTAGTGTTATGTAATAAAGGCTTGATTTATTCATTTATTTCGTTTCATTTTCTTAACAATTGATGCTGCATGTGTTTATCCAGTCTAATCGAAGTGTGCATCTCTCCCCCGACTTTCCCAACAAAAATCCCGCGGCCTTCTCAGAAAATACATAAAACTGACATTAATGAGCTATATGCGTTTAAAAGTAGCCTATTAAAATGGTACAATGGCATTGCTCAGTTCAACGTGTTGGGAAATCGGGAATTTTATCGTCAGCATTTATTCAATAGTTAATAACGCTCAACATTCAAATGGTAAATAAGGATTTCCCACTTGTATTAGTAGGCTTAGGCTATTTCGCCACGTGAATGCCCAATTGAAGCTCTCACAAGCACAAAATGCAGGGATAGAATATGTTAATAAAGTATTTATTAACGCATTTTAGATGAACAAAAACAGATAGGCTATGCCAAAGACTGAGGCTACAATATCCATAAATAAATGTTCACAAATACCCATGAAAGTAAAACTGAAACCTTTAGTAAGTAAAACTGAAAATTACAAAGGTTTAATTGGCATCTTTATTTCAAATGACCCGACCGACCGCGACCCGAATATCATTAAAAATATTTTTGGATGACTCGTAACCGCGGGTGACCGCAGGCACTCGCTCATTTTGGATCAACCCGCGCATCACTGATCCCTGCCCCTAAACCTAACCCTATATATAAGCTATCCCTAAAATCAGAGGGAAATGATAGGTGAATAACACTGATGTTGAATCACCTAATCCTGGTTGTAAGGCTAAACTTGACTTAAATTTGATTGGTTGATTGGAATGTTTCACTTGGTGAAATCACGTTCAACATGTTTTCTATAGTGGAGAGCATTAAAGGGATTGTTCACCCAAAAATGAAAATTCTGTCATTAATTACTCACCCCCATGTCATTCCAAATCCATGAGACTTTTGTTCATCTTCGGAACACAAATTAAAATCTTTTTGATAAAATCTGAGAACTTTCTGTCCCTCCATAGACAGCTACACAACTGACACTTTGACGGTTCAAAAAGTTCATAAAGAGATCATAAAACTAATCCATACACAGCAAAATCTCCAGAGTTAAATCAACTCTGCTCAGAGTACATATAGCCCATTTCTAAATAGTGTTAAAATAACACTTAAAGTTAATGAGATTCTTAAGCAATTAATTAAGTGATGATTGTGCATTAGTGATGAACACCTGCTGTTAACAAGCAGAATCACTCAAGAAAAGAGAAACACAAGAACTGACTTCAGTCACAACCTTATTAATTGCTTAATTATCTCATGAACTTCAACTCTGCTTCAGTGTTACTTTAACACTAATTAGAGAGCGTATGTACTCTGAGCAGAGCTTATTTAACTCCGGGGATTTTGCTGTGTAGGAATTGAGCGGTTTAGTCCAAATTTTTGAAGAGACTCGGTCGTTTTATATGATGAACAGATCGACTTTAGGCTTTTATTCACATATAAACATTTATCAACTCACACATTAGTTGTAGTAAACTGAAGCTTAAGTATGATTGCTTGACATGCGAGAACCAATGAGGTTCATTCCCTTGTGTTACGCAGCTTCAGCAAGAGGTTTGTTCTTGTGCGTCAAGCAGGTTCGGTTGAGCTTCTGTTTTTGCTGATCAATGTTATGTGAATAAAATAAAATCTCTTCAGAAAATTTGGACAAAACCACTCAACCACACTAAGCAACTTTCATTTTTGGATGAATTAACCCTTTAAGTTTTCCGTAGTTTGAGCAAAAGTAGCTCTTCTGTGTGATTGGACCAGATGGGCTAGCTTTTCCTCCCCATGTGCATCAATGAGCCCTGAGCGTCCAACACCCTGGTTCACCAGTTGTCCTGCATTGCACCACTTTTTGTAGGTTCTAATCACTGGAAACACACAAGACTTGGCATTTTGGAGACACTCTGACTCAATCATCTAGCCATCACTATTTGGCCCTTGTCAAAGTCACTCAAATCTTTTTGCTTGCCAATTTTTCCTGCTTCCAAAACATGAAATTCAAGAGCTGATGCTGTGTCAGAATATACCTTCTTTCTATACTATATAGGTGAGAAACAATATGTGAACTGAGTAGTTTGTTCGAATTCGTAGAATTCATAGTAGGCGAAAAGTACCAGGATGACGTACTACTTCTGGCAAGATTCAGAAATCAAAATTCGATGGACACTTTATTATGCCATGAGGCCACAGGAGAGGATTTTTGAATAGAGGTGAAGCAACACAACTTATGCCTTCGGTCATATGACAATGACAACATGGCGGATGTAGTATGTCCGAATTTCATTATACTACACACATACGCTGCATCCCATTTATGATTATTAATCGTCATGAGGTGTAAAATATTGTAATTTAATTCTTACTTTGCAATCTACCAGTTACATTTCTTAAACGAGACCGCCTCGATGATGTACGCAGCCTTCAAATGTGACCTCCGGAGGATGCAGCCTTTGAAATGAGACACAGCAATTGATACTACTATACAGGTGCTGGTCATATAATTAGATTATCATCAAAAAGTTGATTTATTTCACTAATTTCATTTAAAAATTGAAACTTGTATATTATATTCATTCATTACATACAGACTGATATATTTTAAATGTTTTTCTTTTAATTTTGATGATTATAACTGATAACTAAGGAAAATCCCAAATTCAGTATCTCAGAAAATTAGAATATTGTGAAAAGGTTCAATATTGAAGACACCTGGTGCCACACTCTAATCAGCTAATTAACTCAAAACACCTGCAAAGGCCTTTAAATGGTCTCTCAGTCTAGTTCTGTAGGCTACACAATCATGGGGAAGACTGCTGACTTGACAGTTGTCCAAAAGACGACCATTGACACCTTGCACAAGGAGGGCAAGACACAAAAGGTCATTGCAAAAGAGGCTGGCTGTTCACAGAGCTCTGTGTCTAAGCACATTAATAGAGAGGCGAAGGGAAGGAAAAGATGTGGTAGAAAAAAGTGTACAAGCAATAGGGATAACCGCACCCTGGAGAGGATTGTGAAACAAAACCCATTCAAAAATGTGGGGGAGATTCACAAAGAGTGGACTGCAGCTGGAGTCAGTGCTTCAAGAACCACTACGCACAGACGTATGCAAGACATGGGTTTTAGCTGTCGCATTCCTTGTGTCAAGCCACTCTTGAACAACAGACAGCGTCAGAAGCGTCTAAAGACAAAAAGGACTGGACTGCTGCTGAGTGGTCCAAAGTTATGTTCTCTGATGAAAGTAAATTTTGCATTTCCTTTGGAAATCAGAGTCTCAGAGTCTGGAGGAAGAGAGGAGAGGCACACAATCCAAGTTGCTTGAGGTCCAGTGTAAAGTTTCCACAGTCAGTGATGGTTTGGGGTGCCATGTCATCTGCTGATGTTTGTCCACTGTGTTTTCTGAGGTCCAAGGTCAACGCATCCGTATACCAGGAAGTTAGTTAGTGAGCTAGTTCAAGATGAGCATTTAAGGTTAAAACTTATATAATTTTCAATTTTTTTCAGAAAATGAGCACTGGTTTCACTAGATAAGACCCTTATTTATCATCTGGGATCATGTTGAACAATTTGAAGCTGTAGTGAAACTAATTTTGACTTTCAACTGTTTGGTGCCCATTCAAGTCTAATATAAGGAGAATAATCCTGCAATGTTTTCATCAAAAACTTTAATTTCTTTTCGACTGAAGAAAGAAAGACATGGACATCTTGGATGACATGGGGGTGAGTAAATTATCAGGAAAAGTTTATTTAAAAGTGGACTAATCCTTTAAGTAATATTCTAATTTTCTGAGATACTGAATTTGGGATTTTCCTTAGTTATCAGTTATAATCATCAAAATTAAAAGAAATAAACATTTGAAATATATCAGTCTATGTGTAATGAATGAATATAATATACAAGTTTCACTTTTTGAATGGAATTAGTGAAATAAAACAACTTTTTGATGATATTCTAATTATATGACCAGCACCTGTATATAGAATGCACTTTTTTACTGCTCGTAAAGTAAGGTTTAAAGCAAATGTAATACCTTCTATACAGTGCGATTTTGGATGCTGCCTAATATATCCTAACCCTTGACAGGCGTCATTGTAATGATATAATCAATGTTATTTGATCAGTGTATGTATGTATGTATGTATGCAGCTTGGCTAAATTCCACAGGTTGGTTTTCAGGTTGTTTTATATTCCAGTATCTCTCTCTAAAAAACAAAACAAAAAAACATTGTAACCTTGAAAAGTATTTGGTGCATGCAGACTTGTTCACCATGTTTTCTTCTGCTACTGCACATTGCTATTGTTACAACAGTAAAACTTTGTGTACATCAACTGCATTCTGACACATCTATTCATTGCATTTTTTCCTGTAATTTTATATTATACCACTGGATGTCAGTATTGTATAAAGACTGTTTCATGAGTCCAATCACACTGTTACACGATTTAGTGCTCTGTGTGTCTATCATTCAGACACCATGTAATAGATTGTACAATGCCAGGTTTCTCAACACTTTTATCATTAAAAATATACAAGATTCATTTGTCAAAAATCCTGAGTAATGTTTCCTTCATTTTACTCCAAGAGATTCAATAAAATTTAATTTTTAATAAAAAAGTCCAGAGGAAATGCATTACTCATGTTAATCAACAGCAGCTACAGCATTTGGTCACATCACACTCACTCTTTGTTTCTAAATTAATCATAATGCAATCCAATTTGTCCACTGCACTCTCACTCACAGCAGACCGCTGGTGTTTTCCCTGGACACATAAGAACATGAAGTCTGACTGTGTCTGACCGCATTACGCTGAAGAGGAGCGAGAATGACGTAGGCAAGAGGAGAAACATGTGGCTGGTGTGAGCGATACATCCCTGCCCTTCTCAAGCCCCTGCTGAAAGTGACGAGATCAGTTGTGTATGCTCTTGTCACCGGTGGTCTGGTAGGGTGGGCAGCTTGTAGGTGTGAGCACTGAAACTCTCTATGCAGACAGCAGGTGGCCTGCCATAATACATCAAGCTATCATGTCTGCTTGATACAGGAGGTGAGGAGGTCTATCAGTGAAAGAAACACAGCGGTGGATGAAGTACACAAAACCTGTACTTGAGTTAAAGGTGCAGTGTGTAAATTTTTTAAGAGGATCTATATGGGACACTGTACAAATTGTGAATAAAAACAGAATGCAATGATGTGGAAGTTTCAAATTTCAATATTTTATTCAGAATACAACATAGATGACATATCAGATGTTTAAACTGAGAAAATGTATCATTTTAAGGGAAAAATAAGTTGATTTTAAATTTCATGGCATTAACACATCTCAAAAAAGTTGGGACAAGGCCATGTTTACCACTATGTGGCATCCCCTCTTCTTTTTATAACAGTCTGCAAATGTCTGGGGACTGAGGAGACAAGTTGCTCAAGTTTAGGAATAGGAATGTTGTCCCATTCTTGTCTAATACAGGCTTCTAGTTGCTCAACTGTCTTAGGTCTTCTTTGTCACATCTTCCTCTTTATGATGCGCCAAATGTTTTCTATGGGTGAAAGATCTGGACTGCAGGCTGGCCATTTCAGTACCCGGATTCTTCTTCTACGCAGCTGTGATGTTGTAATTGATGCAGTATGTGGTCTGGCATTGTCATGTTGGAAAATGCAAGGTCTTCCCTGAAAGAGACAACGTCTGGATGGGAGCATATGTTGTTCTAGAACTTGGATATACCTTTCAGCATTGATGGTGCCTTTCCAGATGTGTAAGCTGCCCATGCAACACACACTCATGCAACCCCATACCATCAGAGATGCAGGCTTCTGAACTGAGCGCTGATAACATCTTGGGTTGTCCTTGTCCTCTTTAGTCCGGATGACATGGCGTCCCAGTTTTCCAAAAAGAACTTCAAATTTTGATTCGTCTGACCACAGAACAGTTTTCCACTTTGCCACAGTCACTTTGCCGGCTAAAACTATAGAGTTTTAGCTGGCAACGGCGAATTGTGCTTAGTGGTAGTGCAAATAGACATATTTATGATGTTAATAAAAAGTTAAAGATAAAATTGCAGATATAAAATGGCACATTTTATATATATATATATATATATATATATATTATTTATTTATTTATTTATATATGACATATGAGAGATGGTAGTCAGAAACGGTAGTGCAAATAAGTCACAATGACAATAGTGCAAGTGAACGGTAGTGCAAAAAAACATTTATGAAACAGACATTCTCAACTATATTTCTTGAATGTAAAAGAAAAAAACAAACAGTAAAAATACAGAAATAATACACATCTATTGGTGTGGCCAAGAACTCGCAGAGCACCCATAGCGTGCATCTCAATCAGCTCCCTAGTTCACTAGTCAGGGCACTGATCAGGGAGTCGGCCAGATTCATTTACATGGTGTACTGATACACGATAGGGAGCTAGGGAGCTGTTTGAGACGCAGGGATAGTTTGTAGGGGTCTTCGTCGTCTACTTACTTTCTGTTCATTGTCTTAGTATCACTGTGTGCTCGGCAAGACCGTTTTGTGCTTGAACGCCACCAAGTCGTGTTTTACTGTAACTTCAGCATCTCCAGGCACATGAACAAAAGCGCCACTCTCATTGGTCGGCCAATTTTTAACGCTGCGCATCAAACCAAAAAAAACGAACCCGAGGCGTTTTTAAAAAATGACGCTTTTACGCCTTGCGTTTTTTGCGTCGGTGTGCACACTCACATTGGCGCCCTTTGTTTAGTCACGAGGCGTTAAACATCGGCGATAATCGCACACAATATTCGTCCCGGTGTGTACAGGCCTTTACGCACAGAGATTGTTCCAGATTCTCTGAATCTTTGGATGATATTATGCACTGTAGATGATGATAACTTCAAACTCTTTGCAATTTTTCTCTGAGAAACTCTTTTCTGATATTGCTCCACTATTTTTTGCCGCAGCATTGGGGGAATTAGTGATCCTCTGCCCATCTTGACTTCTGAGAGACACTGCCACTCTGAGAGGCTCTTTTTATACCCAATCATGTTGCCAATTGACCTAATAAGTTGCAAATTGGTCCTGTTCCTTATATGTACATTTAACTTTTCCGTCCTCTTATTGCAACCTGTCCCAACTTTTTTGGAATGTGTAGCTCTCATGAAATCCAAAATGAGCCAATATTTGACATGAAATTTCAAAATGTCTCACTTTCAACATTTGATATGTTATCTATATCCACATACACAGTTACATGTTAAGTCACCATTTTGCGCCAACAGATTTCTACAGTAGACCTACTGCTCAAACTGCTCTATAGAGCGCGTTTCATCACTATGTTGTTCTTATTCTTCTATGTTGGTGTTTTTAGTTGAATACAGAGACCTTTCTTTGTTAGAAGTAAGAAGAAACCTTATTGCTTGACTGGCTACACTCTGCTGTCTCAGACGATGACATCTTTGTCCTGTGTCGGCCACCATAGCTTCTCTATGTGCTTTGAAAGGGAGGGGTGAGCGGTAGAATGAGCAATTCACAACCTCACTGCTAGAATTTTCACTAAAATAAAGTAACTCTAAATGTAATGTGTTGGCTCAAAAAAAAAAAAAAAAACAAACAAAAAAAAAACGCAACAGTTTGCATCATTTTTTTTTTTTTTTTTTTGAGTTCTGAAAACCTTTAAGTGAATTTATGTTCAACCAACAAGATACACTGAGTTGATTTCTCCAAAAAATTAAGTTGCAGTCATGGAACCAATTAATCTTATCTATTTCAGTTCAAATCAACAGCTATCATAGCACATGCTAACATAACTTAGCATTAGCGTAGTCATTGCTTATAGAGTCAATGTAGCCTAGTGTTTACCTTCATGTATCTACTCTTCAGCACAATATTAATGACAAAAACTTACAGAAACTCTTTTAAATGTCAAATATAACAGCATTAAACACTAACAGGTCTTTCCCTTCACCCTTATTCTCCTTATCCAGTCCTATGCAAAGCATGCTGGGAACTAGAAATCCACTGCCTAATTTCTGAAGTTACCCGAAGTTACTACAACCTAATTTTTTATATGCCAATTAATGCAGAAATATCAAGTAAGATATAATTCTTAATAGAGTAAAAGTATGTTTCCCACAATAAAAATATGGTACTAAGATAATACATACTTAAGATTATATAAAGATTTAACAAAAAAATATTTCAGAAATATGCATAAAAACAGGTGTCCAGCTGCAGTGTTACGCCAGTCTGACTTTATTCATGCCATGTTTAAAAATGCATAAAGGCCTTTTGCACAATGTTTTTTTTATGTTATCATCACCTCCCAGACATAATTAATGTTCATCCCTTACCACTGCCTAACAGCGAATTCAATATTTCATTACTAATCCCGTCACATGTCAATCAACCATTTGAAGACAAGAAATTGGAATGATTGTCACCTCGATAGACGAACAGACCTCTGAAACGTGGCTGAGGTGACAGACACCCGGGGACAAAGAGAGCACTTCTAGGCCGTTAGAATGGTGCAGAAAGTGACGGCCAGTGTCTAATTTAGCTGACTTGTCCATCACCGGGCTGTGATCAGGGCAATGTGGGGCCAGGGCCTTGTCATTTTTTTCTTTTGTGGTCTGTCTGACTTGCTTCATAGAGCTTGTCTGCCACTGTCACACATGTAGAAGTGAACCCTGTGAAAACCTGTCTGACAATGTTAGAGAAGCTCTCCTGGTGACTGAAGGTGTCTCAGCTGAGCTACAACTGCTCAAAGCTATTTTCAGCCATTTTTTTAAGGTGAGGTACCTTTGGATCTGATGGGGATCAATGCAGAGTGGAGCAGAGTGGATATCGATAGAAGAGGTCATTTTGAAGCCAAGAATATCAGAAAATGGATAAATATCTGGGGCAGGCTATATATAGAGCATACACACAAATGCACATCAAGACCAGAAGTATCACATAGGCTACTGTAAGTACATGGTACACGCATATACATGAAGAGAGAGAGAGAGAAAAAAAAGAGAAACCCTGAAGCTAGTTGTACACAACACTGACCTCTCAAACTGTCTCTTTCAGAAACACAGAAAACATGGACTTACTGCACAGCTTGACTGCAAGCTTACACGGTAACAATTCAGCTCAAACAGTCATTATTTAGTGTACTTTTTAAAATAAAATGTTATGGTTGTGTGGTAACATGGAATGGTTTTTGTACATGGTTTTGTTCCAAAGTAGTTCCTTGAAAAAAAGACTTGAAAAAATTTCAAATCATAAAAGTATATATTTTTCAAAAACTGTACTTGTAGATCATATAATATTAATGAAATAAAGGAAGTACTACTAAAAGAGACTATTTTCTTGACTAGATAGATAGATTCATTTACTCAAATAAGTAAACTTTTGTACTATATATTTAAGTTTGCAACCTTCTCTTCATTATATAAGTTATGTTTTTCCTCATTAAATAACGCATATACATAAAACTTCTCTGATTTAAATATATTCATAAATGTAGTTGTGGCCCAGCATATAAATGAGTGCATAAAAATGTATTTTTAATCTCTGCCGGGACATAATGAAGAATTTAATTCCAGGAACGAAGACTTTGCAATTACGAAATGTCTTAATATGGAATCTCAAAAAAAAAAAGAAAAAAAAAAAAAAAAAAAAGAAAAAACCTTGACTACACTTTTTCTTGTGTACATAATTTCACATGAGGTAAGTCTAATTTATGATACATGAAGGACTTTTTTTGTTTTGTTGATTTTATTGATATACTGTCTAAATGTGTCTAAATGTGCATATGAAATGCTAAACCAGCAAACAAATGTTTAAATCATCACAGAAAGGCAGCTTTTACCAACACTGCATTCTAACTAATGAAAAAGGCTGGTATTTTACCTGAGGCAAAACATGAACTAGCAGATAATAAGCATACATACATTTTAAGCTACAGCCAAGTGGATGCATTTTGCTGTTGCCAGCAAGTTAAATGAACACGTTTTTGAGGATATCAAGAATACATTATTGATGGAAACTTTGATTCATAATTGAAATGAACAATGTATTATGATTGCTATGTGCTCTGTTATCCATGTTTTGCAAGTGGCAGCCTGGAGCCAAATCAATTACAGAGCAGGAGACATTATGATGTTCATACTGCAGTCAAGCATAGTGCTTGACCACTCTCCATATTTATGCCAGTGCAAACTCAATCACAGGCTAGAATACCAAGTTATCCCAAGTTATCCCAAGGCCTGCGTGGAAAATTTTCACAGAATTCAACCAATTATTCACAAAAAGCTGCACATCTTCATTCCTTAGGCGTTACTCTGTTAAATATCTTGGCTAAAGGAGCTGCTCAGCCACACTATCAGTTTGAAGGGCACAACACAGAAAACATATTCATCATGGGTTCCTTTTGAAATTTCTAATGGGTGTGTGGTTTTTTGATGCATGAGGAAAATAAAGCCTTTGGTTAAAATTACTTGAAGAAACTTTTACATTACACAGTACCACCTTGGCACACCCATCCAAAATCAATCATAACCTGTCTGTCCTCATAAATTTAAACATTTTAGGGAGATACATATGCTTCTGTCACCTTAGATTAATACACAGATTATAAAAGAATTGTTTTCTTTAAAAACGCCAGACAGCAGGTTACTCTTTCATTCTGACAATCCAATCAAACAATAAGACAAAATATAGACGTTAAAAAGTGTGGCTGTAATTACTTCTGGTTTATTCAGCACATTTATGTACACAATTGAAAGCTTTTTAATTATTATTCTGAGTGCTACCCTTGCTGTTTCACTTAACCTAGACTCACTGGAAAAATGTGTCCGCACCTACATTTTGTAAAACTTCAAAAACGTAACTATACATACAATTTACTGCAGTTTTCAGCTGAGATGAACACTAGAGGCAGTAAAATACCAACAACTTGTTGTCAGTGTCCTTGATTCACATTGCATGTAGTTACTGTATAATAACAATGCATTATGCATAATTACATGCCCTAAAACCCTAAAACCAAACCCTAGTCCTACACCTAACCCTATAGTAAGTACATGCACACTGTAAAACCCAATAAGTTAAAACTAACACATTTTTTTAAAGTTGGTAGAACTTAAAATTTTTGTGACAAGTGGGGCGGGGCTGAGAGCCATGGATCAAGCGGATCAAGGCCAGTGTGATGCACAGATGTCTCTCACTAACAATCCCGTCACCAGCATCCCTTTCCCAACTCATCATAATGTTAATTACATACAGTTAATTTACATAAACATCACATTCAGATCTTGGTTAAATGTTACATAGCAAATAACACATGCTATTATAACTATCAGAGAGACATTATCAGAGAGTCATTACATACTTGCATATATGTAATCAAACAACATATGTGGTCTTAAATGTTTTGCAGTTCATCCTCAACCTAACCACAGGCTCTACTCTTCACCACAGTGGTAACCCTACAAAACTAACATAACAGAACCCCCCTGAATCCCAACATAACACAACATTAAACATTAACTTATATCTCCATATGTTAATCTTGTGCAAAAACACACAAAATAACACTTAATTTCAACAGTTATTTATATGGTCTGACGCAAAGCATGCTGGGAATTAGAACTCTGCTGCAGCTCAACTCAGTCATATTAAGTTCAGCTTACTACAATGAAATTTTGAGTTCATGCAACTTTTTTCTATTAAGTACAATGAACTTTCATTATTATTTGAGTGAAACAAACTCATTTAATTTACTTAATTTCACTGTTCGGTTTTACAGTGCAGTTAAATATTATTATTCAGTTCTTAAATGTATAATTATACTGTAACAAGGACATCTTAAAATCGCTACATTTACACTTTCATTTATTACCAACATGTTCTCCAACCAATACGACCATATAAGCCCTAAAGTGGCGCCCCTATTGACAACAAGACACTTTCATTTTAATGCATTGTACCGTTTATCTGCGTCATATTTCGGGTTTCGCGTAGCTCAATTGGCAGAGCATTGCAATAACAATATGCAATCTTGTGATCTTGAGATTGTGGGTTCGATCCCAGGGAACGCATGTGCTCATTAAGTGTATATGCACTATAAACCACTAAGGTTAGGTTTAGGGGTGGGTGGGTGTAGTCGTTAATGAAAATTAGTTTTGCTAAATGGAAATAGGAGAAATTGTGTAAAAACTCCACACATTGCATTTAAATGAACACGCATTTCGATTGGTTACGACAGTCATACGTCATTTCATGACGACAGACGTAACACAACACTGTCGTTATTTTTACGACAGCTAGAGGGCGCATGACTTTAAAACATAAATATAGGTTGTAATAAGGTGCTTGAAAAACAACCTATAGGGTCGTTCTTTTTTGGAGGACAGTCTCTTTATTACATTGGGCTGTGAGGGCCCTTAGGGGAGATTGTTATGAGCCCCCCAATGGTTCTGGACTCCCTGTACTCAGTCCCCCTTTTCTACCCACTAGTGATGACACAGGCGATGCGACGTGTCAACACAGTTTGCTTCCATCGCTGCCAGTTCTTTGATGAAGGTGTCACAGGTTTAATAGACAGCTCTGGTGGCCAGTTGCATGAACTGCTTTGACTTGTCTTAAAAGTTAGTTACATATTTTTTTTATTCAAGACATTGGTCCTAACTTTTTAAAGCCAGTTACTTAAAAGGTAGATTGGTATAATTTTAATTCAGACTTGGTTAACTACTAGTTGGTCAAACTAGTTTTTAAGACACAGTCTTATCATAGTGGCTGTGTTTATGCAACTGGCAGTTGGTTTGGAAGGCAAAGTTTAGGTCTTGAGAGGCTTCAAGGCTGGTGGAGGAGGCAAGCCTGGACTATGGACATGGTGCTGAGACTGAGGGGCTGAAAACACAGACAGGGTAACTAGGACAAGGCAACCACATGAGTGGCCAAGACAGTAAACACAGGGACAGCCTTCCAAACAAGACTTGTGACTGAAAACTGGTGTGAGGGTGCTGATGGATGCTCCTTGCGAGAGCTGATTTTTGGTTGGGGGAATGCGGTTCTCCTCCATCACACCCATCATGTAGGAAGAGCCACTCATGCATAGAGTTAAGTTAATAAACTTGACTACTGGCCATTCTTCTCCAGGCAAACAAGACTTTAATGGTTCATTTAATCCTTTCGACAAAGTTGTCTTTGAGGGCAATCGAATGCTATGAAAATAAGTGGATAAAACACAAAATTTCTCCACATAATTATCAATGGAGTTATTTCCTTGACAGAAAGAAAGGAGTTTATAATTAAGTTTATAATTAATTGAGTATTCTATAACATCAGGCTCAATAAAGACAACGGGCAGTTGTCCTAAACCAAAAGCTCCTATGGCCATCATGACCTTTGCTGTTGGATACAATTAAGAAATTGGCTCATTATAACAACTGTAGAAATTGAGTCCCATCAGAATGCATACCAAAACATGGGGGAATCTTTTATCAAAGCAACAAAGCAGAGGCCAAACATACCCTTTGTCTTCTGTCTCAAGGGAACAGGGAATGCCTTGAAGACCTTGTTTGACCACAGATGTTCTGGTCTTTGAAGAGTCACTGCAGGGAAATCATTAAAGCATCTCCCAAGGTAAAACAAGATGGATTTGATCATCATGCTGAGCCACTGGCGCAAGGACTGTTTAGATCAGTTGCTGACTTGTTGGCCTGCTATTACCCAGACTGTTTTTCAACCAGAGGCCTGGAGTTTAAGACAGAATGTGGATCCTAATACTTAATATTCCGTTTATGTAAATGTTCTTTTTTCAAAGCGTGATCTCTTGAATTATTCATCTGCTGAATCTATTGAAATTTGGGTAAATATGCTTTTTAGACAAAAGTGTTGTATGTAAATCAAATTTCAACGTTCCTACAAGCTGTGAGGTTATTTATTATATCCAATATTTTTATGGCAGCAAAGTATTTTGATACAGATGTCCAGATGCACCTACTTAATCAAATGCCTGTAAAAAGCTGTATGTCTAATATCTGTTCTAATCACTTTTCAGTTTATTTTTAGAAGCTTGAGCAATTGTCTTACAATGAAAAATTTGTCACGAGGAGCAGCAATAATCTGAAATCATTCTCTTTGTTTTCCTACATTCTGCCAATGGCGATTCAACACACCTGCAGTTTAGCATCACAGCATGCGCAATCAGAAAGCGCAGCCATTAAACGCATGGTCTAATCAGTGCAGGATCATCACAGGCATTGATTTAAAGTGCTGTTGAGATGAGAAGAGTGGCCTGTGCTCAGCAGACCTCTATATTTGAGGGGTTGGATAGGAAGGTTGATGTATTTTCACTTGCTGTGGTTTATAGCAGTTGGAGAATATCTGAGTTCATTAAGTTAGATGTATTTAATGTTACTTTAGCTTTCACTCTCTGTCCTTACAGTAAGCTCTCTTAGGCCTTTGGGATGTGAAGGCTGCTCTTGATGGTTCATTGCTTGTCTAATTAAAACTGTTGGTGCATGGTCCTCTGCTTCATGGGAGGAATAAGACTCAAAGATTGGCTTTGTAAAAATTTTATTATACTAAACTAATTTTTTATGCATCAAAAGTGCTAAACTTATTCACAATTTACAGTAAATCTACACTTTATAGACAATATTATTAATGAATTGGTTCTTTATAAATAACAAAACAAAAACAACACCACATACTCATATTCAGGGTTTTTCTTGAATTTTCTTGAATGATTTATGTCATAAATATATTTAGAATTTACTGTTTATACAAAAAAATGTCCCAGAAAACAAACTTGATGATGAATGACGATAAATATTAAAGGTGAAGTGAGCCATTTCTCTAGCAGCACCAAATGAAAAATAGTGACGGTTTTCAAAGTGGTTGTCTGAATTTCCTGTCCAAAACTTAAGCCGTTCATTGAGCCAGTTTTTCTATATCAGGATGATTGTTATGCTTAAACAACTTTTTTTCTACATTGATAATAATGAGAAATGTTACTTGAGCATTAACACTCTGGGGTCTGAGGCTAATTTGGGGTCTTGGAGTAGTTTTGACATGCCATGACATTTGTGCTTTTTTTGGTTGCTTATAAACATATTAATGACAAAAGTCTCATTACACTGTATTCAGCACAAACTAGGCTACTGTCACGTTTCTAGTCATTCCCGGACTTCATTTCCCATAATCCTCCCTGACAATCACCTGCACTCACTCCATCAATCACTAATCACTCACACCCAGCTGCAGCACATTACCTGGACTATTTAAGCCATTCACATCCTCACACACCTGCCTGCCTGCCCGCCCGCCCGCCCTGCCGGCGCCACCCAAGTTCCATGCCCTGTCAGCACCACCCAAGCTCCCTGCCCTGCCGGCGCCACCCAAGTTCCTTGCCCTCGAGCCAGCTCCAGCCTTCCACGAGCCAGTTCCAGCCCACCAACACATTCCAGCCCACAAATCCCTTCCTGCCACCACTGAATCCCCCAAGTAAATTTTTTAGTTTACCCAAAAATGAAAATTCTGTCATCATTTACTCTGCCTCAAGTTGTTCCTAACCTGTATAAATTTATTTATCCTGCTGTACACAAAGAAAGATATTTGGAAGAATGTTTGTAACCAAGCAGATCTTGGCCCCCATTGACTAAAAAAACATACTATGAAAGTAAATGGGGGGCAAGATTTGCTTGGTACAATCATTCTTCCAAATATCTTCCTTTGTGTACAGAAGAATAAAGAAATATATACAGATTAGGAACAACTTGAGGGCGAGTAAATGACAATTTTAATTTCTCGGTGAACTATCCCGCAGACAGTCTAATGACTGATAGTTGACATGTAGGTGCAACATTACTTAAAGTCAACAGAATGTCTAACTGAGAGATCATCAACATAATGTCTTACCCAAAAACATTTTTTAACCTAAAGTAGGACAGAGTTTCTTTAAAATTTACTAGTCGCACTGGGATGTTTTAAATGATTCCAAACATGATATAGAATTCACACTGAACATCATATATTGATTAGTACCGTTGTTAATGAACTGTATGTGAACCCGGCCTAGTAGATGATGAAAGAAAGAGAGAGAGAGGAAAGTGGAGGGAGAAGGAACAAGTATATGAGAAGGACTATTTATACGGGAACTCTCACTCAATCCTGCCCAGTGGAATATAAACCCAGCAGTAAGTTTATTATCTTACTGAGTGGTGCTAGTTTCCTGTGAAACTTCTTGAGCATAAGAGACTCCAGTAATGAATAACTGTGTACATCATTGATTGAAATGTATTTCTAATTTATTATAATTTATTATCCTGAGTGTGGAGTACAACATCCCACCACAGGAAAGAGTTCAAGGTTCGACTAGTTAGCATGTCCCTGTTAGCCTCTGATGGTAGATATCGTTACCACACTACCTGGTTCTTAAAAAGCATCTTTCTTTTTTTATGGTCATTCAGATTTTTTTCTTTTTTAAGAAATTAAGCATTTTATAAAGCAAGGACCCATCAAAATGATCAAAAGTGACAGTAAATGCATTTATGGTGTTGCCAAAGATTTCTATTTCAAACAATTTCTGTTCTTTTGAACTTTCATTTCATCAAAGAATCCTAAAAAAAGTATCATAGTTTACACAAAAATATTAAGCAGCACAGCTTTAATAATTGCATTGATAATTGTTTGAGCAGAAAATCAGTATATATTACAATGATTTCTGAGGGGTCATGTGACACTGATGACTGCAGTAATGATGCTGAAAATTTAGCTTTGCATCACAGTGGCTGTGTCAAAAATCGCCACCATATACCCTTAAATAGGGCACTACTTGTGGGGACGGCCATTTGTAGTGTTGTCCGAAACCATAGTGGATGTTATCGAGTGCACTCATTCAATCCCACAAAGCACCACATTAACGAGTGTACAACCAACGATGGCTAAATGAACCACAGGTAAACATAATCAGTCACTTAAGAAATTAATACAGGCAAATCGGAACATGGGAAATTAAATCAAAACAGAACAAGACCGTTACAGTAACCCGTCCCCCCACCCCCCCAGTCCTCGCGCCAATAAGTCCAGCTGAGGAAGCTTTGGAGGACGACAAGGGACTGACATCAGGTAGGATGCAGGTGGATATGACATCAGGAGAAACCAGGGTGGCGATTACAGTGGGAATAGCCAGGGTGGAGACAAAGGCAGGAGGAGCTGATGAAGGTAGAGACCCACACAGCAAAATCACCAGAGTTAAACCAACTGCTCAGATTACACATGGTCCCGCTCTATATAGTGTTAAAGTAACACTGAAGCAGAGTTAAAGGTAATGAGATAATTAAGTGATTAATTAAGTTTTGATTGAGCATTAGTGATGAACACCTGCTGTTAACAAGCAGAATCACTGAAGAGAAACATAATAACTACAAATGACTTAGCCTTAGATGAAATCAACTGAAGATAAAAGACATTAAATTAAACAACTCCACAAACAGAATATTATCTCATTAACTTTAACTCTGCTCAGAGAACATATGGTCCCTCTCTACATAGAGTTAAAATAACACTGAAGCAAAGTTGATTTAAGTCTGGGGATTTTGCTGTGCAGGCGAAGCGAAAGAGTCGATGAGAACGGGCGACACCGATGGATCTGGAGACAGGGGCGGAGCCACAGCAGTGGGCGTCCGAGGTGGAGCCAGGGTGCCAGAGGACTGAGGTGGAGCTGGTGGGACTGAGGACCAAGGTGGAGCCCGAAGGAGCCGGAGGGATAGAGGAATGAAAGCACAGTTGCTGTTTTAGTTTTAATCCAATACATGTAGCTTTGGTGAGCTTAAAAGACAATTTTACAAAACATTAAAACAATCTTACCAACCCCAAAATTAACTGTATAGCTGATTATGTTTTTGAGATTTTAAAGATTTCAGGCTCAAGTAAGACACTTACCATCGGTTTCTCAGACCATGTTTGAGCTGTTTTAACTGAAAGCAACTTGCACTGACACATATTTAAATATGTCAGTGTCATTGTTTTGTCTCAAGGTGCACACCAGTAATGTTTTTTTTTCTTCTTTTTTCTAAGGCACGTTTTATAAAAGCTACTTAAATATCCTAGTTAAACTAAGGCCTAATCCTGGCTTAATCTAAGCCTTGTCTGTGAAACCAAGCTATACTTTGACACAACAACATGCAAATTTAAGCTTAGCCTTAAACAAGTCAACAAGATGCAGCTTTAACTACCTACCTCTGTGGGTGTTGTGGTGCACTTTATTGCTAATAGGCTTTGGGTGTTTGGCTGTATACTGAAGAGAATATGTTTTGTGAATAAAGAAAGCAATGATGATCCCGTCAGAGGATACTAATATGCTGAGGCAAGCATTCTGATAGAGGTTAGAGGAGGCTGTAGGTCTGGTCATGCCTGTAGGCATGAAGAGTCCACTGGGTACTTTGTTCACTAACATTAACAAACAATTACATCGACAGACCATGAACAAACCTTCATCCACCACTGTTGCTTGAAGACACATACGGATAGTGGCCATTCAGCATTTTTACACTGGAACAGAAATGTACTGACATACTTTAGGGAAAAATAGCTACTGAACTAATCTGCACAATTCAGCATGGCACTAGATTTGGGTGCTTGCTTCTTGATTACCTATGGGGATATTTGTGTAGCAGTTTGTGTGAATTTTAAAAACTTGAATTTCTATGGATATGCCATATTTATACAGTGTAGTTAGTGTCCTGCTACACTGTAAAAAGAATATTTTTTTGTTTTACAAGAAAATACTACTTCAGTCATTCTACTTTAAAATTTAATGTTTAAATGTGTTACTTTCCATTTCTTTGCAATTATTTGTGAAATTTACCATTTCTGAGTGAAAATTGTAAATCCTAAACTTTTTTTCAGTTTAGACATGCTGCTGATCTGAAATGTAGACTCAAATAAATGACAAAATAACTTTTAAAGTAGAGGTCAAAAATGTTGAGAGATGCGAATGCTAGATTACCGTAAACCTCAGCTCTGTGACGTATCAAGCAAGAGTCCTAAAGCATTTTTTTTTTTTTTTTGCTGATATAGGGCTCAAGCCAGAGAAAATTAGATATTGGGGTCCGTTGAAGATGTCAGACTTAATTAGGTGTATCAGAATAAATGTGTGTTGTTACCACAAAAATAAGACTGTTTGGCCCAGAAAAAACAGGAGGCAATCACTTCCACCCTGCCATTACCATAAACTGTTTTGAATTATGCAAAGAAAGGAACATAATTAGTTCCTCTGGTGCGAAAGCAGAGACAGAGGTGGATATACTGTCCCACATCTTTGCAAACAGAAAAATAACTGCTCATAAAAATAGACTGCTTTCATGTGCGCGCATACATGCGTGTGTGTGTGTGTGTGTGTGTGTGTGTGATACACAGCAGTTCTCTGGTGCACCCAGAAAAGTATAGAACAATAAGACTTTTTTTCTGGCAAGATCAAGGGGAATTATTTTTTAAGCAGCCTTACTTAATATACTGCTTTCTCTGATACATTAGTCATTGTACAAAGATCCCCAACCCCTAATGTTTTGAAACAAAAGCTCCCTAAGCTTAACCCAGAAGAAGGATGACATGCATTAAGTTCTTTATCATTTGAATAGAGAACAATGGTTTTGTTTGCAAGACTTGCACCAGGTTGCATCAGTTTTTGTTATGCCATCTGCAGTTCTCACCCTTTGTAGACCTCAAGGATGAGACCTTGATAGTCAGATCGACATTTGGAAACTGTGTTTCACTTTGATGATACCTCATACCATGCGAAACAACAAAACAAACTTTACTGTCTGAAACTTTAAATATAGTTTTATCCAGGTGGGGTGAGATGCCTGACAGTGTGTTGAAAGGTCAATGCCAAATAAAATTGTCCATTATAAGGAAAAGGAAAACACACACATTTGGGTTTCATTTGGTTTTAAAAAACTTTTATACTTTTATATATTCACAAAGTTAAAATGTAATGTGGTGTACTTTTCAATAAATTAAAAATCAATATATTTCCTTTACATCTTGAATATATGTGAGTGTACACATCTTAATCTTTTTTTAAAGATTTTAAATATATTTTATTAGGTAAAGGATATTTTTGCAAATATCATGAAAGTATATGTAGCAAATACAAAGTTCTGTCATGAAACTCTAGATGGCGCAGGCTAATAGGTCCTTTAACTCAAGCTGCTTGTAATCACATCATTATCTATTGGACACAGCTGATTGGTTCCAGCTGTATCAGTATCCAATGAGCTTGCACGCTCAACGTGCAAATACATGGGTAGCATTTTCCTTAGCAGTGCAGCGTGCTTTCAGAAACCCTCTACCTTCCCCAGCTCCACCTGTATAGATCTGCTACGGGTAATTCATGTATGTTATTGTACAGCAGTAGCATGTCTTACTTGCTCACAAGACACGCTTACTTGCTCACAGTGTCGTGTATATATTGGCGGTAGCAAATCCTGTATTATGTCCCGTACAACATTGTCATACCCATTACCATGCCAAACACTCTTAGAGTAGTCATGAGTCATGACAGAACTACATGTTTATCCTCAGATATGTAACACATAAAACTGATACTACATTCCTCAAAAAGCACAAGAAAAACACAGTTAAAAATAAATGACCTTAAAGATATTTAATTAAAGGTGCCCTCGAATGAAAAATTGAATTTATCTTGGCATAGTTAAATAACAACAGTTCAGTACATGGAAAAGACATACAATCTCAACAAATCTCATTTGTTTAAAAGACCTCCGAAGAACAGGCGAATCTCAACATAACACCGACTGTTACGTAACAGTCGGGGTGTACGCCCCCAATATTTGCATATGCCAGCCCACGTTTCCAACATTATAAAAGGCATTAGACAAGGGCAGCCAGTATTAACGTCTGGATGTGCACAACCAAACCATCAGACTAGGTAAGCAAGCAAGAACAATAGCGAAAAATGGCAGATGGAGCAATAATAACTGACATGATCCATGATAACATGATATTTTTAGTGATATTTGTAAATTGTCTTTCTAAATGTTTCATTAGCATGTTGCTAATGTACTGTTAAATGTGGTTAAAGTTACCATCTGTTATTACTGTATTCACGGAGACAAGAGAGACGTCGCTATTTTCATTTTTAAACACTTGAAGTCTGTGTAATGCATAAACACAACTTAGCATTAGCCGTTAGCCACAGAACACTATCAAACTCATTCAAAATCAGAAGTAAACAATATAACAGTATACAATACTCACATAATCCGCCGCATGCATGCCGCATGCATGACGAACACTTTGTAAAGATCCATTTTGAGGGTTATATTAGCTGTGTAAACTTTGTTTATGCACTGTTCAAGGCAAGCGCGAGCTCTGTGGGCGGATAGCACGGGATTTAAAGGGGCCGCAGCATAAAATTGGCGCGTTTATAATGATGCCCCAAAATAGGCAGTTAAAAAAATTTATTAAAAAAAATCCATGGGGTATTTTGAGCTGAAACTTCACAGACACATTCAGGGGACACCTTAGACTTATATTACATCTTTTAAAAACATAATCTAGGGCACCTTTAATCATATGCAATAACATGCTAACTTTGACAGCCTTTTATAAAAAGATAAAAAGATGATAGGGTTTTATCATTTAGACTACAGTTCTAGCAAGAACATATGGGTTTCCAAAACTGGCTTGTAAGATCAGGTTTTCAAGATTACACCTTTTGAAAATGCTTTTTAAAATCAAAGTTTTCATTCACCTGAGGGAAGAACACAGTGATAAAGAATGGTAGAACTTTAGAAAGGAGTTATATGCATGGAAATATAATGAAGTTCAAAAAAGTGAAAGGGGGTCATAAACAAATTTACTAAAAAAAAGTTCACTAACAATTTAATCTTTAATTATCAGTTTGAGACATCATTTTTGAGTATTTATTTTTTTAGATTTTTTTCTGGACTACATTAGTTGTGCAATATCTTTGTCAACACAGAGACATATTGTCTATTTTGTACTGTCTTATCCAGTAAAAGGCAGAAAGACCATAATGGAATTTTATTTATTTATTTATTTATTTTTTAAAGAATGGCCATAGTGTCTTCAATGTGAGTAAAGATATTACCATTACACATCAAGTTAAGAGGCAGGAGCAAGTAATTTTGTAGTATTTGGATAGAATGTAACAAAAAGAGAAGTCATTTATTGTCATGAAAATGTATTATCCAATGAATTATCTGCTGAAGGGTAGGAAAAAAATCACTTAAAGAAAAGGGCCAATATTTATTTATTTGCCTATACACAAGGCAAAGGCTTGTGCAGAAAAAAAAGTCATAATACTTTTTCTTTTACAGTCAGAACTGTTCTTCGTACTTGCATACATTTGTTAGCAGCCATTCTAAAAAGCAATTATAAGGAACTTCCCTCAGGTCCAGTTTAATTTCCGTCAGTCAGTCATAGTTCCAAAATAAATTTAAGCAGTCTGCAAACCAGACATGACAAGCAGTCTGGTCAGTCTGGTTTTTTAACATTTATCAAAGTGCACCAAATGGAGACCAACAGCTAATCTTTCTGACTAGTAGTGAGTTAATTACACTAGTATTGTTAATTAGCTCACTCAACTTGCTAATTGTGAGTTAATTACATGCCTGTTCCAACTGGTCCAATCGCACATATATATAACTGCATAAGTCACAATTTTGGAGCAGTACATACTAAGTTTAGCTATCTGCTTTGCTGCTATTATTGGCGCCATTATAGGTGCATAATCAGTTTTAGATGAGCAGGCAGAGAGGGAACAAAGGGAAAGCTGGCACAGCTTCAAACCAAGAAAACTGGCACTACTGTGGTTCATTTTGATGCCACTTGCTTTAAATGCAAGTCAGGGGGTGAAGCAGAGGGCCCTCTCACTGCACACAAACAGAGCAGTGTTTGTTTCGCTTCCCAGCCTGACCTTTGGAAAAGCATTTCCGAGAGCTAATTGAATAAAGCCTAAATACTTTGTATTGCCAAAGCCCCCCAAATCCCTATAGACAGCACAATGTTGAAGACTTGCTTAATTGAATTTCTGCAGGGGCTTTAGTTCAGTTCCATAGTTTTATCAAAGGGAACTTGCTTATTTCAAAGAATTCAGTCTGTATAAGAGGCTAAATCTGAGCAGTGTCACTTTCTTCTCAATAGCAGTGGCGCTTTGTGACCTGCACACCTCGTACAGGAATAACCTGTACGCTCCAGCAGAGGCTGTCAAAATGCATCTGGATCATGATGAACCCAATGCAAGAGCAATGTGTAGCACACAAGCTGACAGATGGAGCACTTTGCATTTAAACAGCAGGTATTCCTTGTTAGTAATCGGGCAACAATGTTAAACACGACTTTATGTATATTGTTTGGCCTTATTAGGAATTCCACTGAGGAACTAAAAACAGGTTGCTTATTAGTGGACTTTTCTATTTCTTTGTTTGCAACCAAAAAGCAGAACACTGTATGTTATTGGACATAATTTTCTGTCAAAAAAATTGCTTCTATGGGTTCAAAAGAAAGTCTGTGGTAAAGAAAGATCAACCACAAGGTCAAGAACATTCTCTGAAAATCACAGAGGCAGCCCTCAAAGCTGCATTTACTTATATTCAACCCATTCACAGTTTCTATGCAATACAGAGCTGGGAGGTGTGCAAGGATCAAAATGAATGCTGTCATACTCAATTATGATTTATGGGACGCCTAAGGTCTTTATGTCAGAATTACAGTTAACAAAAATGTAGGCCATCATCTCCGAGACACTTCCTCTGTCTTTAGAAAAACATGTTCCCAAGATTTCGAAGCATTTTTTCAAAAAATATCCAACAAGTCTTTGAAATTTCATTGGAAAATTCTGGGAAACAGCTTGGACATTCTGAATAATGAGCCTAAACTCTGTTGTCCCAAACCCATAAGACCTTTGTTTGTCTTCGGAAAACAAATTAAGATATTTTTGATGAAATCCGAGGGATTCTGATCCACACATAGGCAGCAACGACATTGCACCTTTTGAGTTCCAGAAAAGTACTAAAGACATTGTTAAAACCATTGACATGACTAGTGGTTCAACCTTAATATCATGAAGCGACGAGAATACATTTTGTGCACAAAAACAGAACAAAAAGGACAATTTTATTCAACAAATGAATTCAGGAAGGAAGATGATTTGGTCATGGAAAGGGCAGGGTCCAGAGGCCACAGGCACTCCACTCTGGACATCCTGACACTATAGCCACAACATGTGTTTTTCAGTCTGGAACATGGGCCTGGCAACTCATCCTTTTTGGTGGCACAGGATCCCTAACCATTCCCTTCATAGACCTTCGAAGACACCATTGTGCATACAAAAAGAAAGACTCGAGTCTCATGAGGATCTCCTGAGATCTCTTGGCAGTTGACGGAAGTGGTGATGAAGCCCCACTGACACCACCAATGACCTTGTACACCAGAGTTGTTCAGTCCTGCTCCTGGATGGCCTCTTTCCTGGAGAGTTTAGCTCCAACACACCTGCCTGGAAGTTTCTAGTGATCCTGAGGTCTTTGATTGGCTGGTTCATGTTTAATTGGGGCTAGAGCTAAACTCTGCTCTTCAGGAGCAGAATTGGACACTGCTGTTGTACACGTATATATCCTCTACAGCAGGTGTGCTGTGGCTTTAGTGTTTACGTCTGAACGGCGGCTCAGTATTGGCCGGCTCTGGTCATGTGAGCAGCATGATGCATGCATGTGATTCTGACACAGGAGCAAAAGTATTCTCATCACTTCATAATATTAAGGTTGAACCACTGTAGTCATGTCAACAGTTTTAATGACGTCTTTTGTACCTTTCTGAACCTCAAAAGGTGCAATGTCGTTCCTGCCTATGTGTGGATCAGATACCCTCGGATTTCATCAAAAATGTCTTGATTTGTGTTCCGAAGACAAATGAAGGTCTTACAGGTTTGGGACGACATGAGAACTTAATGACAGAAATTTCATTTTTTGGTGAACTAACCCTTTAATGCATAACCTTCCCGCTTTCTGAACATCCTTTGATTCTGCTAAAAACGATTAGAATGATGCCTAACACTTAAGGCCCTGGTATACTTAAAATGAAGTTCTTTTTCGTTCTTCGTTTAGGGGTAAAACAAAGTTCGAAATGCTTGACCAGCGATATACAAACCCGATTCCAAAAAAGTTGGGACAGTGTAAAAATTGTGAATAAAAAAGGAATGCAATAATTTACAAATCTCATAAACTTATATTTTATTCACAATAGAATATAGATAACATATCAAATGTTGAAAGTGAGACATTTTGAAATGTCTTGCCAAATATTGGCTCATTTTGGATTTCATGAGAGCTACACATTCCAAAAAAGTTGGGACAGGTAGCAATAAGAGGCTGGAAAAGTTAAATGTACATATAAGGAACAGTTGTAGGACCAATTTGCAACTTATTAGGTCAATTGGCAACATAATTGGGTATAAAAAGAGCCTCTCAGAGTGGCAGTGTCTCTCAGAAGTCATGATGGGCAGAGGATCACCAATTCCCCCAATGCTGCGGTGAGAAATAGTGGAGCAATATCAGAAAGGAGTTTCTCAGAGAAAAATTGCAAAGAGTTTGAAGTTATCATCATCTACAGTGCATAATATCATCCAAAGATTCAGAGATCTGGAACAATCTCTGTGCGTAAGGGTCAAGGCTGGAAAACCATACTGGATGCCCGTGATCTTCGGGCCCTTAGACGGCACTGTATCACATACAGAAATGCTACTGTAATGGAAATCACAACATGGGCTCAGGAATACTTCCAGAAAACATTGTTGGTGAACACAATTCACCGTGCCATTCGCCGTTGCCAGCTAATACTCTATAGGTCAAAAAAGAAGCCATATCTAAACATGATCCAGAAGCGCAGGTGTTTTCTCTGGGCCAAGGATTGTTTAAAATGGACTGTGGCAAAGTGGAAAACTGTTCTGTGGTCAGACAAATCAAAATTTGAAGTTCTTTTTGGAAAACTGGGACACCATGTCATCCGGACTAAAGAGGACAAGGACAACCCAAGTTGTTATCAGTGCTCAGTTCAGATGCCTGCATCTCTGATGATATGGGGTTGCATAAGTGCGTGTGGCATGGGCAGCTTACACATCTGGAAAGGCACCATCAATGCTGAAAGGTATATCCAAGCTCTAGAACAACATATGCTCCCATCCAGACATCGTCTCTTTCAGGGAAGACCTTGCATTTTCCAACATGACAATGCCAGACCACATACTGCATCAATTACAACATCATGGCTGCGTAGAAGAAGGATCCGGGTACTGAAATGGCCAGCCTGCAGTCCAGATCTTTCACCCATAGAAAACATTTGGTGCATCATAAAGAGGAAGATGCGACAAAGAAGACCTAAGACAGTTGAGCAACTAGAAGCCTGTATTAGACAAGAATGGGGCAACATTCCCATTCTTAAACTTGAGCAACTTGTTTCCTTAGTCCCCAGACGTTTACAGACTGTTATAAAAAGAAGAGGGGATGCCACACAGTGGTAAACATGGCCTTGTCCCAACTTTTTTGAGATGTGTTGATGCCATGAAATTTAAAATCAACTTATTTTTCCCTTAAAATGATACATTTTCTCAGTTTAAACATTTGATATGTCATCTATGTTGTATTGTGAATAAAATATTGAAATTTGAAACTTCCACATCATTGCATTCTGTTTTTATTCACAATTTGTACAGTGTCCCAACTTTTTTGGATTCAGGTTTGTACTGTAAACAAGCATCTGATGCCGCCTACACTGATGAGAGCGACGGTTAGATGAATATGTAAATACGTGCCATGCACTTTCTTCTCAGTAACAAAATAAAGACAACAAAAATGAGAAAACAGCAAGCGTTTATTATAGAAAACATAAGAAAAGCGTGAAAATCATCATAACAACATGTGAATGTTAGCACGAGCTCTGCAAAGTAGCACTCCAGTCACATCACGTCTTCATATAGCACTTTATTTAATAGATTGCTTAAAATCAAGCAGCTTTACAGTATCAAACATGAAAACAGAGTTATTGCCTCAGTTTTTTACAAGCACAACTTCATTTTGTACTATAAAGCTGCTATCCAGTGTGTTCGTGTTTTCACCTGCGGATCTCTTACCTCGACGAACTCAAACACACGAAATGAATCAAAGAAGTGCTCCACGTGAGTGAAGGCGGAGCCTCAGCGTTTACGTTATCATCACTGACCAATGGTAGTACGAAGGTGTTTTGCAGCTGGAGCGAACTTTTCCTGAAGCCGTTTCGATCTTCCAAAAAGAACACAAAACGAACTTCGTTTTGGCCAGATTTTGTTCGAAATGACATCACATCAGTTCGTTCTTCGATTTCGTTTGAAGTATACTGGGGCCTTTATGATCTCCGGAATAAGACTTTTTTTGTTCTGAGGCAACATTACTCAGATGTTTGGCTCAGTCATGGGCCCATAGGCTCATGGATCTTATCCAGTCAAAGTCTCAAGTTGACTCGAGATTCATGTTGACAGTAGATGAAGCAAAGAAATATTATTTGGCATGTTTCTGAATCCTCTGCATAGCTTCTATCTGCAAAAACCACAGGCACTGCAACTCAAAATTTTTGTCAGGAGCTGTTATTATGGGTATGCTGTAGAACAGGGGTGTCAAACCCTGCCCCTGGAAAGCCACCCTCTTGCGTAGTTTACCTCTAAGCCTAATTAACCACACCTGAACCAGCCAAATCAAAGATTATTTGAAACCTAGTGTTGGAGCAGGGTTAAAACTAAACTCTGCAGGATGGTTGCCCTTCATGAGCAGAGTATGGCACACCTGCTGTAGAGGAAGAGGTATATGTATACAACAGCGGTGTCCAATTCTGCTCCTGAAGGGCAGAGTTTAGCTCTAGCCCCAATTAAACATGAACCAGCCAATCAAAGACCTCAGGATCACTAGAAACTTCCAGGCAGGTGTGTTGGAGCTAAACTCTCCAGGAAAGAGGCCATCCAGGAGCAGGATTGAACAACTCTGGTTTACAAGGTCGTTGGTGGTGTCAATGGGGCTTCATCACCACTTCTGTCAACTGCCAAGAGATCTCAGGAGATCCTCATGAAAGTCTTTCTTTTTTGTATGCACAATGGTGTCTTCGAAGGTCTATGAAGGGAATGGGTAGGAATCCTGTGCCACCAAAAGGATGAGTTGCCAGGCCCATGTTCCAGACTGAAAAACACATGTTATGGCTATAGTGTCAGGATGTCCAGAGTGGAGTGCCTGTGGCCTCTGCACCCTGCCCTTTCCATGACCAAATCATCTTTCTGACCTTCCCTGATCATAGAAGAAAATAACTCCCCAAGTCACGATATTTCCAATGGTCTCCCTTTTAATATATTGGTCATTTTTATATAAAATTAATGCCACCCCATGGTCTGACACCACACCCACTGTGACTGCCTTTGGCTACAGCTTACAAACTCCTGAATGAGTAACAAGACTTTTTTTTTTGAGGCATTATTACTCAGATGTTTGGCTCAGTCAGTGCCCATAGGCTCATGGATCTTAACCACTCAAAATCTCTAGGAGCATTGGTTTGTAGTCTCATGTGATTCATGCTGACAGTAGGGAAGCAAAGAAATGGATGTTTGGCATGTTTCCGAACCCCCTGCACAGCTTCTTCAACTATCACAGCCACTGCAGCCTGACGTGTCCAAGATTTGTGTCAGCTGCTGTAGTTATTGTACAAGGGGGCCCAGCAAAGGAAGACGTTGACAGTGGATCTTACTAGTAGATGCATGGTGCATTGCACCACAATATCAATGAGAGACTGGGTTTCTGCTTGTGTTCCCTGCGATTGTCAGTAACAATGTGATCTCACTCCTTCATACTGTCAGGGCTTGATACAGAGGACTGAAAAAAGCATCTAGTTGTTAACGAATATTCAGCAGTGTTTCAGACTGTTGCACTCTACTGCAAAACCCAGGTGTTAACATCTATTTGATTTGTTGAACATGGTTTGTTAGGTGGAATCTGTATAACTGTTCTCATTTGGTCAGCTCGAGGCCACTAGGGGCAACACACTTTCAATGATGACCTGAGGGGGTCTGTCCATAAGCCAGAAACTGATGACCTAATGGCATATGTCAGACTGTCAGAGCATTTACAGTATTTACGTTATTACATTGTTAGGTTACACACAACTGATGCAGTTTATGTGCACACTTTAATTTGAAAAAGGTTTTGACAGATACTGAAATATTTTAGTATGTCATAGTAAGAAGCATACGAGTAAATGCTGTGTATATATTATAGTTTTCTTTGTGAATTTTGTTCATTTGAAAAGTTAGAGATAATATGCGCCACCTTAAGCCAATCAGTGATGATGTTTCAATAAATTTGCCTATGTTATTGCATATTAAATACAATGATGTTTGTGCGTAGACTGCTGCATAACCTGATATTGCTGAGTTCAGCATGTTCCTGGGTCAAAATTTTTGTTGATCCTGGAACAACATTCAAATCAACCAATCAGATTTGAGGGACAAGTTTACAGATTATGTCAAGTTTAGGCCTAAAATCATGAATTGGTGCTTCTACATCAGTGTTATTCATCTATCATTTCCCTCTGATTTTTGGGATAACTTATGGGTAGGGTTAGGTTTAGGGGTAGGAATAGGGTTAAGACTAAATTTTCAGACTAGAATGTTGTTCCAGGATCAACAAAATATGTTGACCCAGGAACGCATCTAACTCAGCAAAATCAGGACGTGCTAGACTGCCCTCATGTCAAGATTGGCAACAGATTGATTGTGCCCCGCTACAAATAAAAGTTTTAATTTCCCTTTCAGTATATTCTATCTCAATAATATTCACACTGACTTTGAATAAAGCAAACCGAATCTTGCCTAATTGCTTTCCACTGGATGCTCAAATCTGAGTCCAATTGCGATCCATAATTGGGTAAATATGGATGACTTTCTTTGAGAATGAAGGCCTCACATGTGCAGGAATGAGTCATGTTTCAAAGCCGTTCCACAACACAAATCAATATCAGCATGATTAGACAGAATTCTGAGCTCCATCTGGCTGCATGTACTGTGGCCCTCACATGCTGTCCTGAGGGACAAGATTGTTTACAATGTTTAACTCTGCTTGTGTGCTTACTAGCGCAACTTTCTGGTCTACAACATAGTGAATGCAAAATGAGACAGATATTTCTGTGTTGTTGGAGGCAGGGTGTATGTTGCAGTATGTGAGTTGTTAATTAGTTTACTTCTTTCTAGCTTTGGGAAAACGGGTGCGAAGAATAGCAGGGAAGTAATTAAGTTCTCATCTTTGAGATTGAAACGCTTCAGTGCTAAATTGTGAGAAGAAGTGGTAAGTGGTTGTCTATTGGTCTAATGGGAATTGTAATCCCATAATCATGAGGAATGGCAGAAAGAAAACATGCTCTGCTGCAGAAATGATGGGAGTTGAAGAAAGATCACGATCTGGAAGTGTAAAAAAAAAAAAAATTACGTAGAAAAGATAATTTTGTAGAAATAAATAAATAATATTGCACATTTGTAACTTTCCATTTTATCTCTCTAACTATATGCAGCTTTTTTTGCTTTAATGTTTAACTAATTTAATTATAGTGTCCACAAATAACATCCGTTGTTTTAACATCAGTCTAGAATCACTTCCACCATAAAAGTAGTTCTGCTAAGTGGCTTGTCATTAGGCAACAATGTAACAATGCTGTATTCTAATTAAATGCAAACAAAGGATGTTAGGCTTTGTATAAACTACAAACTTGAGGCCGCTTCAGAGTTTTAGTCTGGAGCAAATTGTGGTCAAATGTACTGTGTTAATATGAAGAAATGTTCTGTATTGATTTATCACAGGTGTTTTCCCAGTATTTTGAATTACATATCACATTGTGTTGTGTTTTAGGACTAAAGGAAATGTACATGAACTTAACGAAAAATGGCCTGGCAGAAAATTACCAGTACCTTTTATGTTTTATAAGTCTAAAGATTTTTTTCTTACAGTGCAGATAATATCCAACTTGCAGCATGTGTATGGAAGTAATTTAATGCCAAATGTTTTCGAAATAAAAAGCTTGTTGAATTGCACTAATTGAAAAAAAAATATGCATTGCATTAGCTGTGCTTGCATTTTGATGCATTTTATTTTTAAGGCTTGAATTTTTATGGGCGAAATTCAACATAGTTGTATATTTAAGCTGTGAATATTTCAATTAAAAATATTTCACACACATTTTCATTATTAAAAATTCAATCATTTATTTTCACCTTTCAGATTTCACTTAAAAATATTTTTTGTGTTTAAAAAATACAACCTATAAAATTCGACTAACAATTTTCAGTCCATTTTATTTCGCTTTACAAATTCGCTTCCACAAATTCAGTGGTTAAAATTCGGCAGAAAATTCAACATTTCACATCCGGGAACTGCAGGAAAAGCAGTAGAGTGCCGATGCATGATCTCTATCTGCTGTTAGTCTTCTTCACCAGCAGGTGTCGCTAGCGGCTGTTTAAGACCAGATCACGGCTAGTAAGTCATCATTCATTCATAAAAACGGATTTACAGAAATGGAGCAAGCGGTAAGTGAATGTGTGATGATTATCAGGGCCAGTATGAATGCAGAAAAGCTGATAAAGACACAAAAGCTGCATTTGTGATTAATTCAGTGTCTTTATGGTTACCTGTGTAGGCTACATAAGCAGCTTTCTCTCCCGTGAACGAGATTATAATGTTATTCCCCGATGCTGGTGTACAGATCAAATGTTAAATTTGAGGTAGACATATATTTCTCTCTGTTGTTTAGTTTCCTCAACTTTATATAGCGGCGCTGTGTTGTAATACTAGGGTTTCCCTCATCCGTCATGGATTCCCCTGCCATCAGGACATATAAAAAGCTTAAAAGAGCTTAATGGACTCGTACAGTGATATAAAAGACCAAACTCGCACCTCATTTGTGATGTAGGTTATACTATATAGGTTCCAAGAAAGCAGATACTCGCATAAAGTTGTTTTGACGCTGAACGTTTGATATTCGCAAATTTAGGGACCGTCTCTAAAGTTACAACATTGGTATTCATGTTTCTACCTTCAATAGCGTTTAAAGAGAATGATTTACAGTCACAAAACCAACTGTAAAGTGTTCATCTAGGTCTCAGGTATAATGCAAACCTTTTAGATTTTTGATGTTTATTAAAATAAAATGTAACACTTTATATTAACTAGTTAATATGATCTAACAATGAACTGCACTCCTACAGCACTTATTAATCTTTGTTAATGATATTAATTCCACCATTTACTAATACATTATTAAAATAAAGAGTTGTATTTGTTAACATTAGTTAATGCACTGTGAACTAACATGAACGATGAACTGCTGCATTAGTAACAAATGTATTGCTCATGGATAGTTCACGTTAGTTAATACATTATCAACCTTATTTTAAAGTGTTTCCAAATAAACTGTCAAATAATTTGTAAATATTGCTATGTATTTCACTACTGTATGGGATCATACAAAAAATGCCATAATTTAAATCTCAATAGCATGTGATGAGAATGATTTACAGTCACAAAACCAGCTGTAAAGTGTTCATTGGTGTCAGGTCGAACAGTGATGCGCCCTACTCTCTCTCTCTCTCTCTCTCTCTCTCTCTCTCTCACTCACACACACACACACACACACACACACACACACACACACACACACACACACACACACACACACACACACACACACACATATTCAAACACACACAACTTAAAATACGTTTTATTTTTTTTTACACATTCATCACACAATTTGTTCTACTTTGTTAATTTTATTTTTCCTGCTCATATGCTTTAGCAACACAATGTAAAATTTGTATAAGCAGGATAATATATGAGCAGGAAAATAAAAATGAACCAAGTTGAACGAACTGTGTGATGAATGTCTAAAAAAAAAAAAATAAATAAAAAAAAGGATATGTGTATGTAGGCTACTTTGAGTGGGGTGTGTTTGAATATGTATGTGTATGTGCGTTTACAAGAGTTTGTGTGAGTTCAGGTGTGTGTGTGTGTGTGAGAGAGAGAGAGAGAGAGAGAGAGAGTAGGGCACATCACTGTTCGACCTGAGACCTAGATGAACACTTTACAGTTGGTTTTGTGACTGTAAATCATTCTCTTTAAACGCTATTGAAGGTAGAAACGTGAATACCAATGTTGTAACTTTAGAGACGGTCCCTAAATTTGCGAATATCAAACGTTCAGCGTCAAAACAACTTTATGCGAGTATCTGCTTTCTTGGAACCTATATAGTATAACCTACATCACAAATGAGGTGCGAGTTTGGTGTTTTATATCACTGTACGAGTCCATTAAGCTCTTTTAAGCTTTTTATATGTCCTGATGGCAGGGGAATCCATGACGGATGAGGGAAACCCTAGTATTACAACACAGCGCCGCTATATAAAGTTGAGGAAACTAAACAACAGAGAGAAATATATGTCTACCTAAGATTTAACATTTGATCTGTACACCAGCATCGGGGAATAACGTTATAATCTCGTTCACGGGAGAGAAAGCTGCTTATGTAGCCTACACAGGTAACCATAAAGACACTGAATTAATCACAAATGCAGCTTTTGTGTCTTTATCAGCTTTTCTGCATTCATACTGGCCCTGATAATCATCACACATTCACTTACCGCTTGCTCCATTTCTGTAAATCCGTTTTTATGAATGAATGATGACTTACTAGCCGTGATCTCGTCTTAAACAGCCGCTAGCGACACCTGCTGGTGAAGAAGACTAACAGCAGATAGAGATCATGCATCGGCACTCTACTGCTTTTCCTGCAGTTCCCGGATGTGAAATGTTGAATTTTCTGCCGAATTTTAACCACTGAATTTGTGGAAGCAAATTTGTAAAGCGAAATAAAATGGACTGAAAATTGCTAGTCGAATTTTATAGGTTGTATTTTTAAACAGAATAAATATTTTGGAAGTGAAATCTGAAAGGTGAAAATAAATTATTGAATTTTTAATAATGAAAATGTGTGTGAAATATTTTTAATTGAAATATTCACAGCTTAAATATACAACCATGTTGAATTTCAGCCCATAAAAACTCAAGCCTTAAAATACAATGTATCAAAATGCAAGCACAGCTAATGTAATACATATTTTTTTTTCAATTAGTGCAATTCAACAAGCTTTTTATTTCAAAAACATTTGGCATTAAATTACTTCCATACATGTGTCTGTCACTGACACTTTTATGTCGTAAATAGCTCACATGTGAGACCTGTTCCAACTCAAACTGAGGAGTTACACACACTATGATAAATAAACTGAAAAGTAGACATCCTTCAACTGTGCACACGGTCTCCAACAAATGACTTTAAATGCAGAAAACAAGAAGAATAAATCAAATGAATTCAGTATTTAAGTTTTGTGGCTTTTAGTCCATGTCTGTTAGCTACGCTGTTTTCAGCTAACATCGCTAATTAACATTTGATTGACAGCGAATCAGAAATTATATTCAAATGAGTGTATTTGCATAAACAGCACCACTTCTTGTCTGATATGTCTTATAACTAAGTCAGATGAATGCCATTAAATTGCAGTGCGTAAACAAGCACCTGCATTTTGCCACTAGTGGGTGTTGATTTCAGCTGCTGCATGCAGTTCTCTAAAGGCTTGTGCCTGCAAGTATTTCTCATTCCCTACACATAAGCCTGGCTGTCCTTACATCCCATTATGATCCATCCTCCTTATAAATTCCTAACTTAATCTCTCAAGCATTAAATTAATCAACTGGATCATATAACTAAATGAGAAAGGAAAAACAGCTCTGTACCTAGAGGGTAAAAGTCAAAGTACTGCCTGCTCCTCCACAAGCTTGAATTATCAATGAAAGTCTCTTTAGTCTGAAGATTATGTAACACCACAGCCTCTTCTGACATGACTTAAGCACCTAACAGCAATTCTTGCAAAGCATACCGGATTATTAACAATACACACAGTGTAATTTGTTTTCCATGAAAATAATAATTTGCATAATGTTTTGCTATGTTGGAAATCTTAAAGTCACCATGAAATCAAAATGGTCATTTCTTGTTTTTGTGGTGTATTCCCCACTCTCTTGCAGCGACATCTTCTCTCTTCACTCTCTTTCACACTAGGCTCTCTGAACCGTGCCCGAGCGCATTTGACCCCCAAAGCCCGGTTTGTTTGACAAGTGTGACTGCTCCGTTCCGTGCCCGGGCGCGATTTGCTTAGCCGGCCCTGGCCTGCTTGGAAGAGGTGGGCCAGAGTGCAGGTTTGGTTGGGCTCGAGCACGGAACAGTTACTACTTTTGTGCGCATTACTGTCATCATTATGGCGGCAAACATATTTTATTACTGCTTTGATAGTACATTTATCAATTCATATAATTAATTCGAGTGTATTTGGGTTTATAACGGATCTGATTCTCACTGGAATTGTAGTTTGCAAGTAAAGCTGCAAATTCCTCAAATAACCTCAGCTGCTTTCGTAATCCTCTGATACGTGCTATTGAAAATCGCTGTGCGGCATAAATTATAAATAGCCTATATATTAGGCAGTATTTTAGCGAAAGTGCATTTCTTCATGTTTTCTTCCATTCAAAAAGTTGCATCGTACATGACGTAAGCGTGCTCCGGCCTGGAGCGTTAAGTGCAGTGTGAGTGCAGGCCAGCGGGGGAGTGGGGAGGGGGGACAATCGCGCTCGGGCTTGGTTCAAGGCAACCGTGCCTAGTGTGAGTACACCCTAAGTTAAGAAATTCAAAGTTTAAGTAAGCAGAAAGAAAGTTCTAAATACTCATAAAAGTTCATTTGATTGAACTAATTTGTTTAATTTAAGTCGACCCTACTCAAATCAATTAATTATTTTGAGCATTAGGGTTTACAGTGTTCTCTGATGACATGATTACTGGCACGAGGGCGGGACAACCTGTCACTCAGATGAGATCCACCAATAGCAAACCACAACCATCCAATCAATTCGCCATGACGAAATCAAGTCCTGCCCTGCATTTCTTTCTTGTCCGGGAAGCTGTTTTACTTGGATATATGTTACAATAGGGAAGAAAAGACTATCGCAACTACCGTTGAATGCTGACTTAAATGTGGAAATTAAAACAATTTAGATATTGCAAACCCTTATTTATTATATTATTTTAATTTGGTTTGTAGCACAAATAGTTTTACCGTTTATGAACTTTGAGTGGAATCTCTGAGGCGGAATCTCGTAACGACATTAATTCTGAGTTTTAGATTCTGATGTCCTGTTTTGCGAATGAAATCAAATACTTCCCTACTATATAACAGTACGCCAGCAGAGTAGTATGTCCGAATACATAATATACAAAAACATACATATTCAATGGACACTTTACTATCCCTTGAGGCCTTGGGAGAGGATTTGTGAATGGTGGTGAAGCAATGCAACTGGCGCCATAGGTCACATGACAATGACAACATGGTGGATGTCATATATCTGAATTTATTCATACTACACACATTCATACTATATAGATCCTACTTTGGTTACACTTTAATTACTTTGCAACTGCATGTCAACTAACTCTCATTAGAGTATTAGTAGACTGTTAGGTTAGGGTTAGGTGTTAGAGTTCAGGTTGGCATGTGCTTGCAAAGTTACTTAGAATGCCATCACAATAAAGTGTTAGCAGCTATTAAGCAGACAGTCTACTGATAGTCTATGCGCTCCTATTTGTCTCCAGAATTTTGTCTGAGATCAAATTTGATCACAATGGTCATCAACCGGCTGTCAGCGAACATGTAAAACTAGCGATCAAAGACTTCAGATTTTGAGCCAGAATAAGAGGAATCTTTTAGGATTCTCAAAATTGATCTCAGACGGATAAAAATTGGAGAAAATTGCACCATTTGAACCTGGCTCAAGACATAGTTTTTGAAGTACTTGTTTAATTTTTGAACTATGGCTGAATCTTTTAAAACTTTCTCTGAGTCCTGCTGTGCTAATAGTGACTGATGGCCCCTCCTGAGCACATGACCCATGTCCATCATGAATATGCATGAGCTCAGGATAGGCACTGCCTCAGGAGTGGAGTGGTAGGAGGTGAAAAACAGAGGGATGGAGTGATTGATGGCCAAGTTTTGGGACACAACGTCAGTTGCGCTACTGAGCCAGAACGGTCCCCCCACTAAACTAAAGGTCATGATTTGAAGCCTGGGAAATCTAACACAGCCATCTGACTCAATAAGCGCTGCTGCATAAAGCGTTCTCCCTCCATCTCACTCTCTTTGCTTGTAGGAAATGACTCTCGAGTTGCTTCAAGGCAGAACATTGTAAAGTAAGCAAGCACAAATACATATAGAATAGTTTTGTCTGTCTGTCCATAAAAACGTTGGTATTACTGTATATCGGTTACCAATTATATTTACAAATCACATTACATTTATAGCACAAACCAGCATGTCTTTTCCCACTATTGATATTTTTACCCTTTTCAGTCCATTTATATTCTTTACAGGCAGAACTGCTAGATTTTCCATCTGTCATTTTAAAATGTATAGATACCAGAAAGCATTGATTACCCATAAGCATTGAACAGTTGATCTACTTCAAGAAAATTTCATTTGTATTTCCAGAAGAAAATACTAGTGCTTGCAAGAGAGCAAAACAGTGTTAAGGTATTAGGTAAGCTTATTATATGTGTAAATGAAATGCAGCTACAGAGTTTTGTCCTTCAGCATCTGAATTGCACATACATATTTAGGGTTCAAAACAAACCCAAACCTGAATGTTTGAGGAATATCAATATAGTGCTGCCTTGCAAACAGTTTAATAATTAATACATATGTTTAAATCATTTAAAAAGACATATTTAGACACTGAACTACTGTAAATGTACTGCAGGAGGTAGTGCAGCGCTCAGTGTGTCATGAGCTGTTCTTAGCAGGTGAATTCCATCTGCATTCCCTCCTCACACGCTCTGCACAGCAGTAATCTATTTACTGTTAATATCTCAGCAACACTTTCCAATATGAAATGCATTAACATTCTTTATGCAGAGCCATTCTGGGCCACCAGCTGAGCCGTGACTAACATATTTTCTAAATATGTGAACATAAAGATAAATACATTATATGTTTGTTAAGGACAAAAAAACATTTCTTTTCTTTTCTTTTCTTTTCTTTTCTTTTCTATCTATCTATCTATCTATCTATCTATCTATCTATCTATCTATCTATCTATCTATCTATCTATCTATCTAATCACTTGTGGAACAAAGTACATTCTAAAAATGTTGGGTTGTTTCAACCCAAATTTGAGTCAAAAATGGACAAACCCAACCACTGGGTTAAATTTTTAAATGAAAATTTTAACCCAACAATTGGGTTTTCCATATTTGACTCAAATTTGGGTTGAAACAACCCAACATTTTTAACAAGCAGAATAACTGAAGAAAAGAGAAACACAAGAACTACAAGTGACTTCAGCCAAAACCATTTAACCCTTTGACGCGTACGATCAACGACCCTTTGACGTGGTGTGATTAGAACGTTCAGTGCATCACATGATCAACTGCCAAATTCAAATGTGCGTGTGCGCTTTGGCTGGCGCTAGACCAGAGACGGACGCGCGCAGCGCTTTTCATATATTACACATATGCAGTGTTTTCAACCAAATAATGTTTATTTTAGGTTTCAGACATTTAAATACACATGGCGCAAACTAACATGGCGGCGCCCATCGCGCATATGGCTCAACTAACATGATCGTTATAAAAGTGTTTAAACAGCAAAACACATCCACTTGCACATATTTGGCAATCAGAATATTAGATATTTCATGCTATAGTTAACAAATTTTGAATAAAAAAGGAAAAATTAAATGAAAGCAGATCATCAGTCATACAGCGCTGCGGTGTGTCACGTAACAAGCAATGACGAATCACCATGGAAACCATAAAGTGATACGTTCCAAATAGCGGTTGCCTTAAAAAACTCACGCTGGGGGGGTCAGCCAGAATATTTTAAACTTACGTGTGAAAGGGTTAATTGAAATCAACTGAAGGTGAAAGACATTAAATCTCTCAAGATCTGATTAAAAGATCTGATTTACTTATTACTAACGATATTGATTTTAACACTATTCAGAGAGGGACAAAATGTTATCTGGGCAGAGTTGATTTAACTCTGTGGATTTTACTGTGAACTCAGCATTTTTTAGAGACTTAAAATTATGGGAAAAATTGGCTATCTATACCAGGGTGCATTTCCCAAAAGCATTGTTAGCCAACTAACATCGCAAGTTCCGTCGTTACTCACATAGTTTAACCATGTGGTATTTCCCGAAAACATGTTCAAACGAACATTTGCAAACTTGTGTGTTTGAAACGACAGCTCTCAAGTTTCTTGTTTTTTTATGACAAGTGGACTTAATAAATTAAGTACAACGTATATCTTTTATTTTGAATATATACAAATGTCATTTACATATTTTAGTTTGTCACGAGATTTTAAGCACCAAGTTTTTTGAAGAGTGCGCATGTGCGTACATGCTCTGGTACGTAAGAATGAGCCTATGATTGAATCTGTAAATAAAACAAAACAACTGAGAAAAATTAGAATTAGTCCTCAGATGCCATGTCCATAATGTATAGCAAAAAATCTAGCATTAATTCAATATCAAACAGATTCATTTAAAGAAGTTATTACTCCACCACCTGTGTGACATCATTAACCCAAGTGGCTGAACTACAGGTTTGCGACAATACAGTTTCGGGAAACAGTCGTGACTAGCTAGCTGATTTGTTCAACGATGCATCATACTATAGTAGTGAAGCAGCGAATTACGTTGTTGTACGGGAAACGCACCCCTCTATGGCTCTTTAAATGTGCCTGTGGTGACATTTCTGAAAAAAAAAAAAGATATTTCGTTTTTCTTGCGTATTTCATGACAATTTCATTGTGAAATGTCCAGTGAGTGGCACTAAAAGCATGTTCAGTTTTATCCAAACAGATGAATCTGGCAACATTTAATTATGTTGTTTTTTGTACGTATCACGGCAGTTCAGAAATGAAATGACTGGTGAGTGGCGCTAAAAGGTTAATGCTCTATCATGTTTTAAAATAGCATACACCTACATTAAACCCTAAACCTAACCAATAGTGTTAAAAGCAAACATGAAATAAAAACACATTTGCTGAAGCAACCATGCCATTTTAACTTAACTAATCTCAAGTACAGTGCTGTACCAGATGAGCTACCAAGCAAGTTTACTGCATCAGAAATTCATACATACTGTGTAGTTGGTTATATCATGCAGATGTCAACATGTATTAGTTTACAAATTCCACACTATTGTAAAAGTCTTTTGAGGCCACAACATAGAATTGTGCAAGGTATGTAAGCTTAAGGAACCCCGGACATGACATGCAGGAAAACAAAATAGTGGGATAAATCATGCGCATGATTTATTAATTTGTTCCCTCGATTTACTAAATCATGCGCACTATTTAAATTTTTTTCTTGCATGTCATGTGCGGGGCTCCGTAGAAGCTTGTTTCCGCCACTAAATAAAAAAATAAAAAAAGGTAATTGTGACTTTTTATCTCACAATTCTGATTTTTTCCCCCTCAGAATTGCATGTTATAAATTCGCAATTGTGAGTTATAAAGTCAGAATTGTGAGATATAAAGTCAGTCTTTTTTGTGACTTTATTACTCGCAATTGCGACTTTATATCACCCAACTCTGAGAAAAAAGTCAGAATTGCAAGTTTATATCTCGCAATTCTGACTTTTTCTCGCACTTGCGACTTTACACCACCCAATTCTGAGAAAAAAGACAATTCTGAAAAATAAGAGATAAAAAGTCACAATTATCTTTTTTTTTTTTTTTTTTTTTTTTTTTTTCATTTTATCCTTGGTTGAAACAAGCTTCCATACCAAGGAACCCTCTTTATTACTCAATTAGTCTTCCCGTGTGTGAAAAGGAATAAATGTTGTTGGTGTTTTACTGGATCTAGTGTTCATTTCAGCTGAAAACTGCAGTGAATTGTATATAGGCCTATAGGTATATTTTAGGAGTTTTGCAAAAATGTAGATAGAGGCACGTTTTGGGATATAATCATTTCTTTCTGTGATATCTATCAAGAATTTCTTTTAAAGTAAAATGTCATTCAATTTCAGAAATGTAACAGTGAAAGGAGTGACACAATATAGAGACATGATGTTATTGGATATGATGCCTTTCAGTGCATTTCAGGCATGAATATATAAAAACAAAATTTTTCCTCAGAATAATAAGGCCTTTTCTGTCTGTTGTTATGCTCAAAACACCAAAAGATTTCACAGTATGTTTAAAAGAGAGAACTGTCTTTTCTTTCCAACAGCCCACAGATACATTTACTGAAAACTATAAACCACAAACTCATCTGCGCAAACCACAGACCTCTTTCAAAAATCTATGCAATTGAATTCATATTTTGCTTTCAGATGGCACACCATCAAATACAGTTACATGAACACCCATCACACACTGTGAGACACAATAAGCCTTTACTAAATGGAATCGGGCTTTTCAGAATGAACTCTATGCGTTCTGAACATTTCAATAGTACACTTTTGTAATCTACATAAATTACAGAACATGAGTAGAGAGAACTCTTTACCTGAATATGCAGCCTTTCTTTCTTTCTTTCTTTCTTTCTTTCTTTCTTTCTTTCTTTCTTTCTTTCTTTCTTTCTTTCTTTCTTTCTTTCTTTCTTTCTTTCTTTCTTTCTTTCCTCTGCAGGCAAATTCTCTGGTTTGAAATTGGTGTTTGTTGAAGTCCTGAAGTGTTTCAGGTTTAAACTAATAGACATCTCAGGAAACTGAGCTAAAACAAACAAACTACTCTTTGAAATTCTACGGCTCCTTGGGTCTCCAGGGGGGATATTGGTTTTACTGTAAAGGCGAGGTTCCCAAAGCATGACTGTGATTTTTCCTATGAATATCAATATGTGTTATGCGTAGGCTTATTCTTCTAACACCTGTCTTAAATTTTTTTGTGTGGTACAGTATGGTACAAGTCAAAGTTAAATGCTCTTTAAATAAATAATTAGATTCTTATGCTGATGCTCTCCCTCGTGGCCTGTTCCTCTGTTGTGCTGTCTTTATCTCATTGATTCTGATGACCTCCTCAGCCTTGATGGAGGGAAGATATGGACTGTTTTTCTCTCAGTCTTTTCATTCACACCGAGTGTTTATATCCAAGTATCCAAGCTTAATGACACACTGTGAACTCAGTGACCTGAGCTGTGAAGCCCTGGATGTCAATGAAGAACACTGGACCCATGAGTCACCGTGCACCTGCATTAACACAGATAATGAAGCCGAGGCACTTAATGAACGGTATTGTACCGTAAGTCTATTGTAACATAAATAATTGGATGATGTCTATTTTTGGAAGCTTTTAGAATATCACAGGTTAAAAGAAACCAGTTTGTTTTTGCATATCCCTGTCTGTGAGTTCCTGTGTTATGAGTTAGTTCACTCCACACATACATGTCGCACACATTTTTCTGTCTTTTTACAGGAATTTTAAAAATGATTGTGAGTTTTCATTGATTATAACAGATCCTGATTTGGATGTACCACAAATACCCAAGAGAGCTAAAGTGGTAACAAAAAAAGTGTAAACTACATGTTAAGAAATTATATTTTCTTAAAAAATTGGCTCTTTAGCCTGAAAAAAAGGTTGACAACCCCTAAGTTAAAACCTAAGGTACAATACATAATCGTAGTATTTGTCGTACTAATTGATTGATTGCACTTACTTATGCATACATACATTATTGTAGTAAAATGGTAAAATATTGTTAAATTGAGGTGGTAATTTTTTTTTTTTTTTTACTTATTTTTGATAGTTTCATGAGATCCACCTCTGTTGAACCTGTTGCAAAAGTTAAAGTTATGCTTGAAAGTTTCTAAATTATCTGTCTCATTAATCTGAAAGACTAGTTGGGTTGTGCCATGCCATGCACAATGTTGCATAAATGCTTCATAAAGCTGTCATGTTTGTTTAATGCATGTTTTACCATCAACTGAACACACATACATAATTCATAGTTGAGGTTACTCCATGCTTCATTGAAGGAGAGACAAGAAAAAGGGCCAGTCAAGAATCAACGATTTATAGAACAGTATAAGAGAATTGTATTTTATACTATTATTATTATTATTATTGTTGTTGTGATAATGAACTGAATCTTAATAATAATTAATGTGATTTTTTAAAAATAATTTCAACTACATTGGTACTGTTTTTCACTAAGAAACATAATCCATAGGAGTGTAGAATACTCATTATAAAGTATATATATATATATATATATATATATATATATATATATATATATATATATATATATATTTTTTTTTTTTTTTTTTTTTTTTTTTTATTATTATTTGTAATCTGATACTTCTTCCACAAATAAAAATGTCTCCCTTTATGTCTTCCAATGTAATATGACTTCATCTATTTTAGGTTCTCTCTTCTCTCTTGCTCTTTGCATCTTACCAGTTTATTGTTTTCCCATGTTAAGTTGGAAGTGATACGAGAGATAAACTTAGCATCCGTATGTTGCCATGGACAGCTGTGAATTTTCTGTGAGTTTTCTAGTGTTACTTAAAGGGTTAGTTCACCCAAAAAAGAAAATTCTGTCATTAATTACTCACCCTCATGTCGTTCCACACCCGTAATACCTTCGTTCATCTTCGGAACACAAATTAAGATATTTTTGATGAAATCCGATGGCTCAGTGAGGCCTGCATTGCCAGCAAGACAATTAACACTTTCAATGCCCAGAAAGCTACTAAAGAAGTATTTAAAACAGTTCATGTGACTACAGTGGTTCAATCTTAATGTTATGAAGCGACGAGAATACTTTTTATGCGCCAACAAAAACAAAACAAATAACGACTTTATTCAACATCTAGTGATTTCTGGCGACTTCAAAACATTGTTTCATGAAGCTTCAAAGCTTTACCAATCTTTTGTTTCGAATCAGTGGTTTGGAGCACGTATCAATCTTCCAAAGTCACGCCCCCTAGTGGTAAACCATTGAAATTTCGAAAAACTTATGATGTAATGAAGCCTCGTTTACTGAAATCACATGACTTGCAAAAACTGTCCTCATGTGGTACCCCCCAGCATTGGTGCAGCCATCAGTGCCAAACTTAATGAAATTAGAGGGAAGAAAACACAAAAACATCCGAAAACCTTACTGCTCTTTTATGATTGATAGCCATAACAGTGTGTTCAAAGTATGTTTGTTTGTTGTGTGTGTGTGTGTGTGTGTGTGTGTGTGTGTGTGTGTGTGTGTGTGTGTGTGTGTTTGTCTTCTCAAATTCAGTTTGATATCAAGTTGGAATTCCAAATTACTCTTGTGGAATATAATTTGATTGTGTCTCTTTGATTGTGTGGAAATAAAAGTAGTTCTGATGCAAATTTGTGCAAGTAATTGACTGAAATCATATATGATTTGTATATGCAGAGATATTGTAATACTGAAATCATGTATGATAATTATATGTAGAGATATAATAATATTTTTGCTGTAATATGAGGAGTTAGGTGGAAACATATAAAGCTTGAAGAACAGGCACACAATTTCCCTATTAAAACATTTAAAATCTGTATAAAATTAATATAAACAAATGATGCAAAATTTAAATAAATCCTATATGACTAGCATATGATTCAATATAAGAATTTGAAAGGATTTGTATAGGAAATAACTGATATTCATACACATTTTCTACTAAAACCATACACCATTGCATACTGTTGTCATGTAAAACTCGAATAGACTTTTTACAGTGTTCAGATATGACCTAAAAATTCCCTACAAGTTGTATGTGTGATTTTTAGTATGAAAGTGGCCATAATTGGTCTGATTTTGTATATGACATGCATTGGACTTTGGTAATTCTGGCCGATTTGTGTAAGGAAGATATATGGTTGCTGTACTATATGAACCATATAGGTTATTTTCATGTGGGTGGGCAACAAACTCAAGCTCCTCAGACATTTCTCTTTAAAAATTCTGAGTTTAGACTTCTAATTTGTGACCGGTGTTTTGTTTTGCTCTATCCTCTGCGTTTCTGTGTTCGTCAATACATGTTGTTTCGGGTTAAAGGTCACTTTTTGACCGGAACTAGACTCGCGTACGGCCGTTACAGGAATGCAGTTATTATAATTTATAAAGTTATACATATGGACATTTTTCCTTACAAAAATGCGTAAAAAAAAAGGTACCATTCACTTCCATTATAAAGCTTGGAAGAGCCAGTACATACAGGATTTAATATAACTCTGATTGTTTTTGGCTGAAAGAAGAAAGACATATATATTCGTGGGATGGCTTGAGGGTAAGTAAATTATGGGATAATTTTCATTTTTGTGTGAACTAACCTTTTAACATCATTTATCATAGTCATTTTAGCGATTTTACACTCCACCTAAAACCATGCAAACATTCTTCTGTAGAAAGCAAAGGAAATAGTTTACTGCGATTGACCAATCAGAATCAATTATTCCAGAAAGCTGTGTAATAATATAATTTAAGAGCCATGCATGTCACATCTCAGGTCACTGATGAATCCTCATTAGTCAAAGCCATTCAAGTGCTTGTCTACTTGTCTTGATATAATTTGTCTTCAATTATACGGTAGACGCTTTGAGTCAAATTCATCTGTTCATCTAAACTGTGCTGAGTCTAATCCTTCTCTGTCTTCGTGCCTTCAAAATGTGTTTTGCTAATTGATGAAAGCATGCAGATTTTGCGGCCAAATTGTTTTCCTTGTTCAGGAAGCACCAGAGGCGATTCAAGCATGAGGACTCAGTCCCCTGCAATCTCTTGATACACCAGCGACATAATGTGTTTTTTTGTGTTGTTGTCTTCAGGATTCAGTTTCCTCAAAACTGTCAGCCCAGCAAAGAAAGAACAAATCAGCTCTCTTGGCTGCCATCAAAGCAGAACATCCAACATAAAGAAAGAAGGAAAGAAAGGAAAGGGAAAACAATAGAGAGTGATTTACTCCCAGTGCTCATTATAAACATAGATTTGTTCACAAACACAGTAATTCACTTACCATATAAATGTGAGATGAGGCTATAACAAAGGGCAAAACACTCATCAGCGCAAATAAAAAATCGTTAAAAAGAGCTCCTTTTCCATTTTTTAGGGCAAACATGATCTTACTACATAAAAAAAAAACTACAAATAGGCACTTTAAGATTAATAGCTAGAGTGGCTCAAATTGATGTTTCTATTTATCAGATCTGAATTTACGACCTCGTAACTATTGGAGTCCATCTGAAAGCATTTCACTTAAAAAGTTTGCTGTTAGGGTTTGATGGCCTTGTTGTTCCATCGATCTTTTCTTTTTTGGCCGTTTATTGTGTTTTCATTTTCATCCACTTACTGTACAATGCTGCATTACTGTTATTACTGGCCTCACTTATAAAGGGATCCAAAATGCTTTCTGTCTTGTACAGGGGGAGTGACATGTGTAATAATCTATGATGGGCTCATTCTGTCATGGCCTTTAGTAGTGGACGAGAGCAGAATGATGAAATGAGGGAAGCCGAGGGCTGCGATCCCATGAGCTGGCATGTGACTTGTGCGACTTCTTGTTGCAACGAATCCTGAATGCACACGCGGATGGAGACAACGAGCGAGAGAGGAACTGTAGGGAAATCAGTGAAGAAGAAGATTATGAATAAGAAATGAGAGACAAACAGAATCTCAAAATACAGTATATCATTTAGAGATGTTAGTTGCACATATAAATGTTCTATGTTGGTGGCTGTGATTTTGCTGAGTAATCATGTTCCTGGGACAACATCCTAGTTCGTCCTGAAACAACCTTCCTATGAGCTGATAAGATTTTTAGTTCACCCTCATAAACTGCTATTTTTTTCACAAAAGGAAGTTTAAAGAATTCTGCTTTTTTCCTATACAACAACAGTTCATGGAGAGTTTTCCTTATGAACATTTTCTATTTTCGGATGAACTAAGTTATAGTTCACCCAAAAATTAAAATTCTGTCATCATTTACTCACCCTCAAGTTGTTCCAAACCCATAAGAGGTTGGTTAATCTTCTAAATACAAATTAAGATATTTTTAATGAAACCTAAGAGGTTTCTGTCCCTCCATTGAAAGCCTAGATAACCATAACTTTGACACTTCATAAAAGTTCATAAAAACATTGTAAAAGTAATCCAAGCTGTTTAATCCAAGTCTTGTGAGATATGATTACTTTACGATGTACAGATTTAAAGGTGCCCTAGAATCAAAAATTGATTCATAGTTGAATAACAAGAGTTCAGTACATGGAAAAGACATACATTGAGTTTCAAACTCCATTGCTTCCTCCTTCTTATGTAAATCTCATTTGTTTAAAAGACCTCCGAAAAACAGGCGAATCTCAACATAACACCGACTGTTACGTAACAGTCGGGATCATTAATATGTACGCCCCCAATATTTGCATATGCCAGCTCATGTTCAAGGCATTAGACAAGGGCAAAACGTCTGGATGTGCACAGCTGAATCATCAGACTAGGTAAGCAAGCAAGAACAATAGCGAAAAATGGCAGAAGGAGCAATAATAACTGACATGATCCAGCGAGAGATTTAAAGGGGCCGCGCAGCCTGAATTGGCGCATAGTTAATGATGCCCCAAAATAGGCAGTTAAAAAATTAATTTAAAAAAATCTGTGGGGTATTTTGAGCTGAAACTTCACAGACACATTCAGGGGACACCTTAGACTTATATTACATCTTTTGAAAAGACGTTCTACGGCACCTTTAATTTAGGCTATTATTTACACCTAAACAATGATTGACACTCACAGTACATAGAGAAAATCAAACAACGCTGAGGCTTAAACTTTTGTACTTGATGTGCAAATAAACACATACATTTACCTAACGTACGCCTGTGTGCATTGCCAGCTCAGGGATTGCATTCGATAATTCGATAATCCAATGCAAAATTGACTATGATCCCTTAAGCCGGGCACACATTTAACAACTAGCTAAAACATTCTAAGACTGTGCTCAACATACAAGCGATTGTTTCCTGCGACTGAAGCCGATTTATATACTTACACATGGAATTTGAACACTGATTGTAATCGCAGACTGAATGCAACTGGATCTGATTGGACGCGTTTGGGCGCGATCAGTCATAAGTATCAATTTACATTCATAATCGGCCTTACAATCGTTAAGTATGTGCGCGGCTTTACTGAATCAATGTACTTTTTGTTTGTTATTCTTTCTAATGTTACGTCACGGGTTCTGTTCTTTTTAAAGAATGTCAAAAGATGTCGTTGCATTGTCCTCTTGGCCATTTTTGAAAAAAAAAATAAAATAAATTGCAAAAATTACAAAAATTTGCATGACCTTCTGCGCAGGAATTGGGTTTGCTCTATAGAGATCCAACGCAACTACCACTTTCAAGGTCCAGAAAGGTAGGAATGACATCATTAAAGTACTCCATGAGACTCCAGTGGTTTAACCTAAATTTTATAAAGTGACGCGAGTGATTTGTTTGAGCAACAAAACATAATTTACCACTTTACTTACATAAATATTGATCTGCAAAGTGCGTTCACTAGACTCGCTTGTCAACACAATACATATGCGCGAGTGTTCAGGAGAGCATCACGACGCATGCGTTTTGTGTTCACGTGAGAGCTGACATTGTTGCGTGAACACGCCTTGGATAATATTCTTTTGTAAATAAAGTGGTAAATAATGTTTTTTTTTTTTTGCACTAACAAAATCATAAAACAAATTGCTTCATAAAATTGAGTTTAAGCCACTGGAGTCACATGGATTACTTTATTGATGTCTTTCCTACCTTTCTGGACCTTGGAGTGGTAGTTGCGTTGGATCTCTACTGAGGGACAGAAACCTCTCAGACTTCATCAAAAGATCTTAATCAGTGTTCTGAAGATGAACAAAGGTCTTACAGATGTGAAACGACATGAGGGTGAGTAATAAATGACAGAATTTTCATTTTTGGGTGAACTAACCCTTTAAATTCCCCTTATTAAAAAACAACACACTTTCAGCGTGACTGTAAAATTGTACAATTTAGCGATGACATTACCTTGAAATGATGTGTAGCATAATAATTACAATAATCGGTACATAAAGTATTGAATGAAAAGTGCTTCTGTTGCTATAAGAAAACATCTGAAACATCTGTGTGTTTGACAAATATAACATCTAATTTACTTCATCGGAGATAAAGTATACAAGCAAGTGTCCAATTTCATGCCTCCATTTTGACTCCGATGTTGGAAGATAAATAACCTTAGCAAATTCATACACTAGATCAGGGATGGACAAACTCTGTTCTGGAGGGCCACTGCTCTGCAGAGTTTAACTCCAACCCTGATAGAACTTGCCTGTAGCATTCTAGTAATCCTGAAGGCATTTATTAGCTGGTTCAGTTCTGGTTTGTTTGATTAGGGTTGGAGCTAAACTCTGCAGGGCAGTAGCCCTCCAGGACTGAGTTTTGCAGGCCTGCACTAGATGGTTGAGTACATACAGTATGCATAGTGTATAAGTATGTAATTATAACTATGGTTTTGGGAAACAGTGAATCATTGAACTATGTTAGTAACGACTGAACTTTCAATCATGGTTGGCCAATGCTGGGTTCAGTCTACACGATGTGTTCGTCGGTTACGATAGTCACTGCGATTTTGACTCCTAAATTCTTGTTGTGTCGTGGACAAGAAACTTATCAGACTGTACATTTCTTCCCGACCAATCATCACTTGCCATCTTTAACGACGTGCATTATGTCATCGAGAAGGCGGAACCAGTGACTGACTTCCGGAAACAAGACCGTAAACAAACAATGGATACTGAAGTGACGTGTTAGCTTAATGCTAATTCCAGTATACACCGGGTTGCTGAAGCGCCTCGGCTATTGTTTAACAACATTTATCATTTTTTCCACTGTGTCATGGTAGTCTCTCAAGCAGAGGTGGGTAGAGTATCCAAAAACTGTACTCAAGTAAAAGTACAAGTACTTATAGAAATATTTACTCAAAGTAAAAGTGAAAGTAATAATCCTAATAGTTATGTAACGCCTGGATGGATCCGTTCAGAGTCAATAAACTTTGGAGTTTTCAGAACGCTTTTAACCTGGTGAACTTTGTTTATAAATCACTAAATCGGCGCCGGACGGCTGTGACTTTCGGCAGGTTTGTGGGCCTGCGATGGTAAACAGAAAAGTCCAACTTCCTCACTTTGGTGACTTCAAAAGGAGCACCCCCCCAGAGACTGACCAGATCCACATTCCAACACCCCACACACACAGGGACACACAAAAACACACACACAGACACATACAGAAACTCACAAACATACATTTTTGACTGTATATGTAAAATACAAATTATGCCAACATATACCCATCCTGTATTTTGAAGCGTATGCATGTTTCCTAGTGTTTAAAGGAGTGTATTTGTGCTAGTGTGCATGGTAATAGTGGAATTCTGTCTGTAAACCATAACTTCTTCCCTATGCCTTTCCGACCTATCGAGTTTGATCTCGTTTTAAAGCTCCGGACTTGAGCTATTCATTGAGACATGTCACAAAACGGACAAATGCATTTTTCTATGTGTTTAATGATCCTGTGAAGAACGTACTCCATCTCAAAATCCGATCGGATAATCATCAAGTATGCAAATTCAGCTAGGAGACCAAACAAAGCAACTTTGCCCGCCAAATAGTGCTGCGCATCTATTGGTCGCTACAATTCAGGAGGTGTGTTAGCTTGGGTTTCCATAAAGACAACGACACACACCTTCACTCGTTCTCTTCTTCTTCTCCTTTGTCTCCCGACTGACTCACGAGCACCTCGTGCACGGACGCCTCAGGTGACCGCGCTTCCCAACCACGCGCGCAGTTCGGGAGGACCACTTCCTTAGACTTTCTCTCTCTTCGGTTAAGTTACTTAAGCTTAAACCTCTTTTGAAAACCCCGCCGGAGAAACCCTCTCTGAAAGGACCAACCCAGCCAGGCGCATTGAAACTGCTACACACGGACTTGAACCAATAAGCAAGTATTATCATTTATCTGAATTTGTCTAAACTGATTTCTGTGCTGGCTCTCTCTCAAAAAGGTTTAACAAAGAATTTGCCATCCTTTGATCATCTTTCTTTCCATGTCTTTTCTTCATTCTCACTCTTGTGTATATATATGTGTATACTTCTGTATATATTTTAGACGTAGCCTATAATCTCTGTAGCCGTAGCTGCATATATTAAACACTTAATTCATGCTTGATTGTTCTGTTGTTCTTTCAACTGAAGACCAAGTCACTTTAACGTTTTTCGATCGCTTTATGCTTTAGTTATTTTCATGGCCAGAGAATAACTCTGTTTATAATATTCTGTGAGGGACTTAGTTTGCTGGACAAACGAACAGTTTCTCTAAATAATTATTAAACCAGAACTAATCATATATGTAATTGATTATAATTCGTTGTAATTGATTCACAATATATGTTTAATTCCCCGTTGGGTCGATATATGAATCATAATTTATTCATAACCTTATGAATTATTATATTCATATTTCATCCATAAATTTAGTAATAACCACTACATTCGTTACAGTTACTTGAGTAAGAGTAAAAAAGTATCCAATAAAAATCTACTCAAGTAGCTCGTTACTAATTACTAATTAGCTCGTTACTAATTACTTTTATTATATATATATATATAGCTATATATATATGTGTGTGTGTGTATATTTTTTATATATATATATATATATATATATATATACAATATACACACACACACACACAATAGCATGTTATTATTTAATGTTTATTATTTAAATAGATATTTAATTTATTATCATAATTAGATATCTTTGCAACAAACAAACAGAGAAGAGACCAGCTTTATTTATAGCATCTGTAACCCGAATATATCGTTACTATATTAAAGGATTAGTCCACTTTTAAATACACTTTTCCTGATAAATTTACTCACCCCCATGTCATCCAAGATGTTCATGTCTTTCTTTCGTCAGTCGAAAAGAAATGAAGGTTTTTGAGGAAAACATTCCAGGAGTGGATTTCAATGGCTACCAACAGGTTGAAGGTCAAAATTACAGTTTCAGTGCAGCTTCAAGGGCTTTAAACGATACCAGATGAGTAATAAGGGTCTTATCTAGCGAATCGATCGTTTTCGGAAAAAATACAACCGTTTATGCTTTATAAACAAAATATCGCCTTGAACGTAGCCTACTTTCCGCTTCCACATTCTTCATAACGCTTACGCTGAATGTCCTACGCCTTCCCTATTCAAGTTACGGAAAAAAACGAAACTGGCGCCGCGTTCGTTCCGCCGCGTTCGTTCCTTCTCTCCATTGCTTAATTCCACCTGACAGCACCAAGACAATCGTCTCTATGTCCTTTTGCCATGTTTGAATGCGGCCTACACATACTATTGGAATTATCGTAGATTTGAGTTTCCTATAGTTAAAAATTGGACATGAACACCCTCTCAAGTCATATTTATTACTGGAAAGCTCGGGGATAATTTTGATACCTTAGTTCCCAAGATGGGCAGGCCACAAACATGGTGGAGGGGTGAACGATTGCTGCTGTGACTGGTATTCTTTATAAGTTTTTTCCACAACAGCTCCATCACCTTGTCTTGTCATTAAAGTAGTGCATATTAACATGAATGTTTTACACACAGCGAAAATAGCCTGTATTTTACCAAAATTCCAGAATCGTCAGCCAGATCTAGATAGAGCAGTGAATAGCGTGTTAAATATAATTTTGGCTTTAATAAGATTTTCCCAATAAATAAGCAAGAATAAACAATGTTTCACCCATGATTCATCTTCTTTATGACAACAAAGCATTTAAATGCAATGAGCTTGTAATCAAGACTTCAGAAGTGGAAAGCAGGAAATTTCCGATAGCAACTGAAGGCAGCATTTGAAAGTTGTGTACGGGAGAGCTTCTGTGCTCATATTGATCAATGTCACAGATGTGACAGATCGTGGATCAGGGAAAAAGAATTAAAAATTATGTTGTGAACCGTCGCACACTATATGAGACAAAATGATCGACTCTTGTATCCCAACGCCCATTGTCTTTCAGGAACCACCACGACACTATACGTCAAACAGATCATGCCAAAATTGGGCTGAAATATATAGTTTAGTCTGAACCCGGCATAATATTGCTTTTGGAAACGTAGTACTCCTGACTGGCTGTGTTCTGTTAATGATTGTGTCATGTCACGACCCATTTTTATATTTTGATGTGGACAGACAAACCGAATCTTGTCACATAGCATCTGGTTAGTGTTAGCATAAGGATGTGTTTGTGTTGAAGGACCAACAATACATGGTCTCACTTGGCAAAATCACCAAATCTATTTGATTTTAATGTTCTTCAAAAATACTTAAAATTATTCAATCAGCAAATGGTGGTTTAATCCATTTTCTTTTATCTGCAACCTGAGTTTTATAATGTTACTTTTATTGACCACAAGGTGACACCAAACACTCACAAAAATACCCTTGAGATTAATTTGGCCGCTACTCAGAGTTTAAATTTACTGCATCCTATGGATTTAGTTCTTCACTAGGCCTATATTTAGCTTAAGAAAAGCAGAAAGAAAATTATTAACACTTACATGGGAATGCTGACAATAAGCTCTTTCTTGATTTCATCCAAACCTCAAAGCTATTTTTCCCCCACACTGCAGTTAGACATGAAATCTTGTGTGTGTGTGTGTGTGTGTGTGTGTGTGTGAGTGTGTGGAGAGAAAGCCTTGTGTCAATACATCAGTTATCACAGCTGACTGCCTCCTCTGCTTCCCCTTTTTGACACCATGCCATTTTCTGACTCTCAGCTGCTGAAAGAAATGAAAGCCGCAGATGAGAAATAAGGGACTGCCGCAAAATGCATAGAATCCTGTAATGAGTGTTTAGTGCATTGCAGAATCAAAAGATGCGCCCTTTTTCTGTAGGTAGAACCAACCGCATCTGATGCGCCCCCTCCTACCATTTCAGCCCAAAGTGGGGATGCTTGCCAGCAAATTCCCATTCTCGGATAATGAAGATGTAGTCCCTGCTCACCTGGCTGTGCCTGGAAGGTGGGAGGTGACAGACGGGCGACGCAAGCTTCCATATGGCCCCGGCAGCCACAGAAAAACCCTCACCTCACCTTCACTGCCCCCATCAGCCACTCTGATCTGAGACCTCCTCACCTCCTCCCTCTCTAATTGCACCGCTAACGGTTTACGGCACAGTCACTGCTCCTGGATCAGTGGAAAAGGCCAGGCTCCGCTTGAAGCCCACTCCATTACAGGTCTCAGTTGGAAATGTGGAGGTAAATGAGAATCAGATGATGGATCGGGGCATGTGGGGGGATGCTGTGGGCGGGATATATCACAGTCAGTGTCCTCAGCATATCCATGTCACTCCACCTCTCATTACTGTAATGAACTCAAGGGAGTATGTGGGCACTGCAAGGGACCCACAGGCTGCAATCTGTTTGATTAGCGCAATTTACAAATTACTTGAGTCTCCGCTACCGTCCTCAGACCATGGCATTCATCACAGACTGTTTCACTTACTAGATTACGATTTGAATTAAATAAATAAATAGCCTAATGCATGGCTATGCATAAAGAAAAGGAAGCTGTGTATAGCGACGATAATCGGCTACCGCATGCCTCTATAGATAAGGTGAGATTTGCATGAAAGGATACAGCGTTTAATGTTCCGTGCATCCTGCAATTATCGTTAGTAAGGCCAATTTATGGCTGGATCAATAAACAAGCAGATAGGATTTGAAACATAATTATAAAAATAAATCATTTTTGAGACCAGTTCTTTTTTTCTGCTTGTTTGTAGCAGCAGCATAGCTGAAATATGCAAATTAATGTTTGCATATGTATATATATGAGTCAGTGTTTGCTTAATATGTAAAAAATACATTTGCACGCTAATGCCTGAGGTTGATTTTCTCTATCTCTCTCTCTGTAGGTTTTAAAGGCATATTTATCAAAATGGGTGACAACAGATGTTAATGTTCTTGGGTAAATGTACGACATTCTCTGTGTGTACAAACTTCTTTTTGTTTTGTTTGAAAATGACACTTGATTATTTTTTCTCTTATACAAACCAATGGTACTACTGCATTTTAAGTGTCACTTAAAGGTGCCATCGAACGTTTTTTTACAAGATAAGTAATATAAGTCTAAGGTGTCCCCTGAATGTGTCTGTGAAGTTTCAGCTCAAAATACCCCATAGATTTTTTTTAATTCATTTTTTTATCTGCCTATTTTGAGGCATAATTAGAAATGCACTGATTCAGGCTGCGGCCCCTTTAATTGCTCGCGCTCTCCGCCCCCTCCCGAGCTCTCAATTCTATCACTGCATAAACAAAGTTCACACAGCTAATATAACCCTCAAAATGGATCTTTACAAAGTGTTCATCATGCAGCATGACTAATCGCGTAAGTACAGTATTTATTTGGATGTTTACATTTGATTCTGAATGAGTTTGATAGTGCTCCATGGCTAACGGCTAATGCTACACTGTTGGAGAGATTTATAAAGAATGAAGTTGTGTTTATGCATTATACAGACTGCAAGTGTTTAAAAATTAAAATAGCGACGGCTCGTGTCTCCGTGAATACAGTAAGAAACGATGGTAACTTTAACCACATTTAACAGTACATTAGCAACATGCTAACGAAACATTTAGAAAGACAATTTACAAATATCACTAAAAATATCATGTTATCATGGATCATGTCAGTTATTATTGCTCCATCTGCCATTTTTCGCTATTGTCTTTGCTTGCTTACCTAGTCTGATGATTCAGCTGTGAACAGATCCAGACGTTAATACTGGCTGCCCTTGTGTAATGCCTCGATCATGGGTTGACATATGCAAATATTGGGGCCGTACATATTAATGGTCCCGACTGTTACGTAACAGTCGGTGTTATGTTGAGATTCACCTGTTCTTCGGAGGTCTTTTAAACAAATGAGATTTATATAAGAAGGAGGAAACAATGGAGTTTGAGACTCACTGTATGTCATTTCCATGTACTGAACTCTTGTTATTCAACTATGCCGAGGTAAATTCAATTTTCAATTCGATGGCACCTTTAAAGGGATAGTTCACCCAAAAATGAAAATTTGATGTTTATCTGCTTACCCCCAGGGCATCCAAGATGTAGGTGACTTTGTTTCTTCAGTAGAACACAAATTAGGATTTTTAACTCCAACTGTTGCCGTCTGTCAGTCATTTAATGCATGTCAATGGTAACAAAATCTATGAGAGTAAAAAAAAACATGCACAGACAAATCCAAATTAAACCCTGCGGCTCGTGACGACACATTGATGTCCTAAGACATGAAACGATCGGTTTGTGCAAAAAACCAAACAGTATTTATATAATTTTTTACCTCTAATACACCACTATGTCCAACTCCCTTGAGCGTGTGCATGGTATCCGGTGCATGAGGTGTGTACGTGCTCTGCTGTAGTTTTCCCAAGCGCCGGAAGTGATCTCTCATGCGTATACGTCACTTCACCAAATTAATTCAGTTATTTCAATAGGTCCTTACAGCCTACAACCGTAAAAGAAACTACACCCACAACGACACCAAGCAAATAAATATAGTAACAATAGGATGAAAACGACAAATTATTGTCATGATTTTTGTCACAATATACGTTTTATTGTGTCCTGAAAGCACACAGTCTCTTGCGCTCTCTCTCTCTCTTTCAAACGTACTGTATAGTACGGACACACACTCGCACAGAATCATTTTGTCAGTGCTGCTCTGACAAATTAATCAGTAAAATAGCAGTTCTTGATGTAGATAAACGTATAGTTTCGCTATTAGCAGAGACACTGCTGCCGTGGCTCACATATGCTGCTCTCTCTCTTATCTGCGTTAATATCTGTATAAATGGTATTATTCTGCTATCAAAGCTCAAGCCTTCATTACTAGTTCTGAAATGAAGTTTTGGAATTAGCAACGGGATGGGATGAGATGCGTTAGAAATTATTCCCACACAAAAGAGTGTTTTAAGGACAAAAACCTTACAAATGTCTTGAAATACAACATTGGAACAATGTCTTGAGGTGTGGTAACCATAGTATAGGCAGAATAATTGACTTTCAATTGATGTATGGTTAGGATAGGACAATATTTGACCAATATACAACTATTTGAAAATCTGGAATCTGAGGGTGCAAAAAAAAAAAATAAAATATTGAGAAAATCGCCTTTAAAGTTGTCCAAATGAAGTCCTTAGCAATGCATATCCACTTACAAAAATATATATTTGATATATTTACAGTAGGAAATTTACAAAATATCTTCATGGAACATGATCTTTACTTAATACCCTAATGATTTTTGGCATAAAAAAAAATGTAGGCCTATAATTTTGACCAATACAATGTATTGTTGGCTATTGCTACATAGGCTACCCATGCTACTTATGACTGCTTTTGTGGTCCAGGGTCACATGTTGGCATGTTTCATTGCATTTACAGCAAATAAAACAATTGATTCCAAGCACAACTATGCACCATGCTTACAAAAACTGGGCTGGGTTTCCGATAACGTTGTCTCTTAGCGCGCTACGAACTCTAAAGGTAGACCTTAACTGAAGATGTACCGTTTCTAGGCGTGTTCCCCGAACTATACCTTATGAGGTTGCTTAAGGTATATCTTCTTAAGTGCGACGTTACCAGGTGCTGTCCATGGCGGCGGTGCTTAATTGGTTGATTTCGATGGCTCGAGAATCGCTAATTCACTCTATACAGGGGCTGCTTCACTGCATTATTTGAGAATTCAGTGTTCTTAATAAAAAGAAGCACTTTAGAAGTAGAAATTGCATTTATCAGGACTCATGGGATGTTATAAAACTATTAATCCAAATTGCACACTAAATCTATATTGTAATTTATCTATATTCTGGGGGCACGGAGCCCCCATCAGCGTGAGTTTAAGGCGACCGTTATTTTAGAACAAAGTTTTAATTCCTTGGAGATGCGTCATGCAGCTGACAGACATGTAGGCAGGGGCGTAGTTTGCGGGGGGGATGGGGGGGAGGTAACTTATGAGGAAGTGAATGTGTTTTGTCGCGCGATGAGTTTGCACGGCAATTCAGAGCTGTTAGATTTACGAAATCTTCCCCGAAAAAGTATGTGGCCGGTGAACTGGGAGAAAAATCGAGAAAAATTTATTGTTTCAAACACAATGTGTATCTGATATAAATAAAACACTCAAATTATATAACTGAAAGGGTTATTGTTGCAGCTTCCGTAGTGTATGGAATTTGGAATACATCAGTGTATGGAATTTGATTTTAACAAACAATAAATGTCTTTTTTATGCAGTAGCCTACTTAATTCAAATGTATATTTAAATGTCTGAAACCTAAAATAAACATGATGAGGTTTAAAACAAAGAATAGTTGTGATACACGACAAGCGCGGAGCCCGCGTCGGTCTCTGGTTCAGAGCTAAAGCACATTTGAATTTAGCAGTGAATCTTTGCATTTTATTCTTTGCCATAATCCTAATTGAACACTGTGTGTATTACAGCTTCAGAATTATATTCGTATTGACTGTCAACAGTGATAAGGTATAGCTAAGAGTGCTCCAGACCAACCTTATGAAAGTATGACTTACAGAAGGTATACTTAACTAAGAACGTTTCGGGACACACGTATTAACGTTAAGGTACAGCTTAAGGTATAATTTAAAGGTCCCGTTTTTCGTGGTTTTTTGAAGCTTTGATTGTGTTTATTGTGTGCAATATAACATGTGTTCATGTTTCGCGTGTAAAAAAACACAGTATTTTTCACATAATTTACTTATCTGTATACCGCTGTTTCCACTGTCATAAAAACGGGCTGATGACTTCCTTGTTCTATGAAGTCCCTCCTTCAGAAATACGTAACGAGTTCTGATTGTGCCAGCGGTTCCTGTGTTGTGATTCGATAGCAGTTTAGCGCATCTTGCCCGGAAAGGTCACGCCTCTTACCATAATGTGGAGATGCACGCGTTCAGTGTTATTGTAAACATGTCTTTAATTTTACCCTATCAATTTGAGCCGGAATCAGACCCGGTGATTGGACTGCGGGATGAAAATAACAGCGTTTCGACGACATGGCGAAAAACACACTCTACAAATGCAACTCTTGTGTATTCCTGTGGGCGGAGGTTAGTCAAAAAACTGTTTTAGTGACGTCATTAAAGAAGGAAGTAGAGGGATGTAGTCCAAACTGGCCGTTCGATGTAGGCGACTTCTGTTAAATAAAATATCTCGCTTGGCATTGAACTTTGAGCTTTAACATTTTACAGATTTTATTTATACTCTAACAACAACATTACACACTAACTAAAGTTTGAAACATGGGATCACGAAGAACGGGACCTTTAAGAACGACGTAGAGTTAAGGTTTCGGGAAACCCAGCCCTGGCCGCATACATATATATATATATATATATATATATATATATATATATATATATATATATATATATATACATGGTAGTGAAAGCCAATGTTTGCCTCTCAAACAAGAGCAAAATGGAGAAAAAAAAAAAAAAAAACTAAAAAAAAAATGTGTCTAAAAAATAACCATGTATTTATGAAAAGAAACCCCAATTTGAGCCCAAATGCATTTGCACATGAGCCTTACCAGGCTTATCGCTGTGGCACTGTGAATGCCTCATGGCAAGGTCAACAGACCAGCACAGTCAGCTGGATGCTTTTTTTCCGCTTGCTCTGCAGGGTGGATGAGGTGTCCAAAACCAAACATGACCATTGGGCAGTGTTTACATCCTTAAAAAAGGACATTATAATGAATTGTTTAGAAGGCACATTTTTCTGCCTCCATAACTTCAGCGGATAAATACAGACAACACACTGCTATTATGTCTTCAGGACCACTGAAACTGTTTGAATATGGGGCTAATGGATCTTGCGAATGCACTATAATCACCATATAGATGTCTGGAACATATAGCTTTTATTGTTAACCAATCTGTCATTGTATGGCAGTATTTTCCAGTAACTGGTTCTCTGGTTTGGTTAATTCAAGGAAAACCACACCATTCAATTGCAGAGTGAATGAATCCAGTAAATTATGCTCAGCCCCATGAGTACATTCAGAAATACACTGAACAGACAGCTGTCAGTGACATATTGTATATTTGTAACTACCGCTCAACTTGACATCCATTAGGGCTTAATTTACTTTGCCCATGACTGTCAAAAGCAAACAGAGCAGGCCAGAATATCTCAAATATTATGCTTGAAGCAAACCAGATAGAGAATGCAGTGATGAAAACTAACAAGGTGTAAAAATAATAGTTTAAAATAAATATATTCAGTTTAAATCCAGTCCTTGAAGAAAATGATCCATGATCCTTGAAACCAAGATCTCTCCCGACACACTGATGTACAGTAGAGAGTCGTTCAGGATCATATAGGTCATCTGAGAGAGGATTTTGTAAATTCGTTTCTGCAGTGAGCTCTTGTCTTCTTGTCAGCGCTGCCATCAGCTGCCTGCCACAGGATGTTATATATTGTGGCTTTGTAGAGCATTATGCAGGAAAAAGGCATATTCAATAACATGACTGGCTTATACCACAAGGTTATACCACATTACAGAAATAAGAGATACTTATTCGGTTAAATATCTGAACAAACCTGATGTACTCATACAAATGATGCAATTGTAAAAGGCAATGAATACATTCTTGAAATATGCTTATTAACAAATATGTAGTAAGTAGAAAACTCTGTCCAGCTTTATATTAAGTGGCCTTAGCTGCTATGTACTTACATCAAAAAATAAGTACAGTGTACTGGGTTCATATTGAGTCGCAAAACACTTGTGCTGCTATTGAGGTGTGATATGGGTAAGGTAGGGAAAGCTTTGTGTAGGTTTAAGGTTAGGTTAAGGTGTAAGGGATGGGTCATCAGTGTAATTATAAATGTAATTACATAAATTAATTACAGATGTAATTACATGCAGGTGTTTTTAAAATATAAGTACAATGTAAAAACATATATGTCCACAATAAGTGCATTGTATCAAATGATTATTTTCAATGTAAGTATATAGTCGTTAAAGGGTCATGAAACCCCCCTCTTTCAGCTCAAGTCTAGCTCACAATCTTTTTGAAAAATGCAACTTAAATGGGCGTGGTGGCTGTGAGAGGAGAGGAGAGGAGAGGGGAGGGGGGAAACTCTCATCGCCAGTAGCCCATGCATATCGACTGTCACTAAAAATCAGTGGTAAAACGTGAGGGAATACTACAATTTTTTAAAAAACTGGAAAAGTTAAAATCTAATGAAATACACTGACACTTTATTTTTGTCTTTTCAAGAGTTACTGAATGCCCTGCTACATATATCCTACAGTAATCGTAATTCTATTTAAAACATATTATTGTACATGTGTAATTACAGTCATTATAAAATATGTAGTTGTTTATATACACACTATACATGCATATATTTGAAAAAAAAAAAACGCTTAAAAAAAAACCTTGCGTACATAGCATAGATCTACGCGCCGAACCTGCAACACGCTCAGTCAGTCAGGCTGCGTGTCGACTGGAGCAGAGCAAGCGACCAGAGCATTTTTAGATTCATTCCTATGGAAGTTGAGCGTCACATTTAACTTACGCGCGGCTCAACTTCCATAGGAATGAACCGAAAACACTAGCGCTTACCCGCTCGCTCCGCGCCAACGGACACGCACCGTCAGTCAGTCAGTCTCTCTCGCTGTTTAGTGCCGTTAACCGTCCTCGTCATTGGAAAGATCCACGTGGTGTCATGAATAATTAAGAGAGTGTCTTCTCATTGGATAAAAAACTCAGTCTCATTAATAATTATGAAACACCGATGAGTCATCAAAGCACTATCGTGCTCTGCCACGTCACAGCCTGTGACGTGGACAGGATGAAGATTTTAAACCCGGAAGACGAAAATAGCGTACTAAAACTAAAATTTAACCATTTCCCCCCTACTATTAAATCTAACAGATGCTAACATTGTCTTCAATGGTGTTCAACACACATACCTCTGTTAAAATCTCAGAAATTTTGGTTTAGGGTTTCATGACCCTTTAAGGCCACTTAATATAAAGTGGGACCGAAAATCAAACCACAGATAAGATCTTGTAAGTATCTCAACTGTTTCTCCAGTCAGTAATGAGATTAAATGGAGAGTTTGCTTCTCATATTTTTTCTTCAAAAATGCACATAATATCACATAAGAGATTTCAACAATGTCAAGACACTTGTGAACTCTTCTGGGAACATACACATAACAATATTACTCATTTAAATAATTACTGCCAAAGGCATGCACAAAATAAAGGGACAAGGCCTGGTTGAGTTAGATATTGTGCTGAAACTCACGGTTATGGCAAGGGGTGACATTTCCGAAACACACATGAAGCGGTTGACCAATCACAACACAGCTGACCAATCAGAGCACATTGCGCTTTTCAGAAGGAGGGGCTTCATAGAGAGGGGAACTGAACAGAGAGGTAATGACAGACTGGGAAGAGAGGTATTACAACAATGTTAAATATATGAAAAATACAGTTTTTTTTTTTTTTGGTTTTTTTTTTTGTACCATTTAAATACGAAAATCTGTTCTAGTAGACCCTAACAACAAACAAAAAGCATAATATGACCTCTTTAAAAAGTGCAAAAAAAAAAAAAAAAAACATATTCTTAGCAAGTGTCTTTTTCTTGTTTTCCATTACAAATCCCTAAAATCAGAAAAATGAACCTAATAAGTAAAACTTTGTAGGAACCTCTTTTTATCAAAATCTTACTCTTGACTGTTTAAAATATTCATTTTAAACCCACTGTGCTCAAAAAAATTCAATCAATCAATCAATCAATCAATCAATAAAATCTACTTTCATTAAGCCTCAGTCCAATATGACTGGATGTCCCTTTTAGTATGCATTACCTTGTGCTTATTGTTCATGTAAACATCTCTGGGCTCATGATACAGGAACAGGGTTAGATAACAAACAAACAAAATCCTGGGTTGGTACAATTCCCAAGACTGCAGCTTTGGCATTGATTCTATGTTCACCATCCAAGTTTTTTGTCTCAGTCTCATTTGTGATGTGTCGGGTCATCAACAGGAATCAGGCTGTTGTGCCACACAATGCACAGAGAGATTCAAGTAAAACATTTCAAGGGCAAGATTTCACGCTCTTATTGAAAGATGGTATAAATTATAGAGGACATGGCATCATTTGAGTACTTGTCAGAAGATGAACTTGAGCTGAACTCGGTCCATGATTTCTTGAAATTTAAAGGCTGTCATATTGAGAGCTGTCATATGATATCTTATGTGTATCTTAAGTTCTATTAAAGTGGTGCCTTGGTAAAGAGAGAGACACTTTTACTTTAAAACATATAGGCTATATATGATGCAACACCTCAAGGACATGCTTGGTGACGGGTCACAGGTCGGTGCCGGAAAGATACGCACACCGAAGGAAATGACAATACTGGACAAAGAAACATAGGAAACCAAGGGCTTAAATACAAAGAGGATGATTGACTAAAACAGAACAGGTGTAGAGCTAATTGTAGAGCTAATTAATAACCAGTGAATCTAACTAGGAACTCAGGCAGGTAAAACAGGACTGGAACACAGAGGAAACAAAACCAAAACTGACTACACATTACAGACATGTCCAGATCATATTTCACCTCAAAATCAGAAGAGATAAATACGAAATTATACCTGTCTTAAAGGTGCCCTAGAATCAAAAAATGAATTTACCTTGGCAGAGTTGAATAACAAGAGTTCAGTACATGGAAAAGACATACATTGAGTTTCAAACTCCATTGTTTCCTCCTTCTTATATAAATCTCATTTATTTAAAAGACCTCCGAAGAACAGGCGAATCTCAACATAACACCGACTGTTACGTAACAGTCGGGATCATTAATATGTACGGCCCCAATATTTGCATATGCTAGCTCATGTTCAAGGCATTACACAAGGGCAGCCAGTATTAACGTCTGGATCTGTGCACAGCTGAATCATCAGACTAGGTAAGCAAGCAAGAACAATAGCGAAAAATGGCAGATGGAGCAATAATAACTGACATTATCCATGATTACATGATATTTTTAGTGATATTTGTAAATTGTCTTTCTAAATGTTTCGTTAGCAGTTTCATTAGCATGTTGCTAATGTACTGTTAAATGTGGTTAAACGTACTATCGTTTATTACTGTATTTGCGGAGACAAGAGCTGTCGCTATTTTCATTTTTAAACACTTGCAGTCTGTATAATTCATAAACACATCTTCATTCTTTATAAATCTCTCCAACAATGTGTAATGTTAGCTTTAGCCACGGAGCACTATCAAACTCATTCAGAATCAAATGTAAACATCCAAATAAATACTATACTCACAGGAATCGATGCATGCATGCAGCATGAATGACGAACATCTTGTAAAGATCCATTTGAGGGTTATATTAGCTGTGTGAACTTTGTTTATGCACTGTATAACTGCACTTATAGTCGAGAGCTCGGGGGGGGGGGCAGGGAGCGAGAGATTTAAAGGGGCCGCGCAGCCTGAATCGGCGCATAGTTAATGATGCCCCAAAATAGGCAGATAAAAAAATGAATTAAAAAAAATCTATGGGGTATTTTGGGCTGAAATTTCACAGACACATTCAGGAGACACCTTAGACTTATATTACATCTTTTGAAAAGACATTCCACGGCACCTTTAAAGAAAATGAGTCCCAATTTTTTGTACCAGTGCTGTTATTGTTAACTAAATTTATTAATAATAATTTTTGCTAATTCAAATAAAACTGAAATAAAATAAAATAAAATATTAGATGAAAAACTTAAAAAAACTTACTAATTGAAATACAGCTTAATTAAAATTACTAAAATTAAAACTGAAATATACATAAATTGAAGCTAAATAGAAACAAAAATATTTTTTAAAAATTACAAAAGCACATAAAATTACTATATATATATATATATAGGCCTAGTAGTATGCAAACAGTACTAAAATAACACTTATTGTGACATTCTTCAAAGAGATGTAAATAATAATAATAATAATAATAATAATAATAATGATAGTAATACAATAAATATATTAATGTTACTTAAATTAATGTTACTTTATGCAAAGTATTTACATTTATTTTTAGCAAAGTAATTGTCCAAATGTATTACAGAAATTATTTCTGTTGAAAATGTGAAAACTTTATCTAAATGGAATAATTACTCAAAACATAATTCATTGTTTTCCTTTTGATTGTGGGATGAAATGTAACTGGTTTTGCAGGATTCTGTTGAACGTTTATTTACAGTGTTTTCGGTAGCCATGAATTGAAATCTGGTCACAGTCAAGCGCAGTTTCCGAGATTTCACAGGAGGCGAGACAGCATGGCCTCTTGTTGAATAGCTGTCTGCTGTGATAATTTCACAAAGCTCCTCAGGTTCAGAAAAGTGGCTTGGCTCCAGAAACAACACTTGTGGCAAAAGATTTTCATCTATTTTTCATAACAGAGATTGGGCACTTTGTCACAAAGAGTGTAACGCCTCTCCAACTGATACAACAAGCGTTTCATAGTGTTTACCTGTCTAGTCAGTCCACTTCATAAACAAATAGTAGTGTTTCTGACATTAATACTTGTGGACTGTACCATTTCACTGACTCACAAGGCCAGGTCCCTTTGGCAGATTTATTACACCTACATCTACATATCATCGTGCTCTGAATCACTGCTCTGACCCGAAGCCTCGAGCGCCCCCTCCGAACACTCGCTGACATGCATGATGGTCATCTGTCACCGTGGGCCTGAACCAGAGGGAAACCTCTGGGGAGATGTGGCTTTCGGTTCAAGAAGCTTTTAGGACCACATTGCCTTGAATATATTCAGCAGCTTGCTTCCATCGCCGTTCCTCTGGAGCACTCCTGAATCCCTAAGCCGCTGAACGTGAGAGTCTTCCCATAGCATTCCGTGTCACTTCTTGTAACAAATAGCTTGACGCAGACCGTTGTGGCTTGGTGGAAGTCTTCAGTGTCTCTTGTCGCTTTCAGTTAGCTGCTTTGCTCATATGCAGGTCTCATCTAAATTAAGGTGGGGACAAACAGAATTAAGGATGCAGCAGATGCCTGCTAATGCTTTACTGGGAAAGGGTACGGATGAGGCACAGAACGAGAAAAGCAAATGGAGGAATTCCTTTGAGTTCCATTTCCTCACACATTATTGAATAGAGGTCCACAGTGAGGTTTTCTCTGTTTCTTGGGCTGTAAAATGCAAGTGTACTCAAACTGAATTTTAGTGCCCTTCATTAAGAGTCTTTGCTGGAGAGTGAAGTGCTTGTTGTCTTATACTAATGACAGCATAACATAGGGTCAATTTATGTCCCCTGTAATTGATTTCCAGGGGCATTTTATCACCCTTGTAAGGGCATTTTTATAATTATCTTATTAAATGTATCTTTTATGTCAAATACTTAAATTTAACTAATTATTTCAATAAATCAGAACACTATAGACTGTTGCCAATAAAATGTTATCATCACACGCACACAAAAAACAATTTTTATGACAAAATCATATTTATTAAAATTATATGTTATGATAAAAATCACATTGTTGATTATTGCTCTTAATATTGTAATGTAAAGTTTATAGTTCAGGGAAGGAGGCGGGAACCTTTTTTTATCACATTTTACTTTAATTGCAATGGTCCTAATAGATTTAGTGTAACTGTTGTTACACCCCGCCTATGGGTAAAGGATGCAAACATGAAAGAGTAGAAGCAAAGATCTTTCAAGGGTTTTAATGACATAAACCAAAACAGCAATCAAAAAAATAGGGACATTTACTTTGGGAGCTGAACTGGCCAAAAAACAAACAAAATGTTCTTATTTTAAAACCCCTTACCTAAACCCTAACCAGAAGAAAGAAAAATAAAATATACTAACCTAACACCCTAGCCAAAAACACAGATCAAAAAAAAAAAAGGTTTACATTAAACAAAAGCAGAATCAAACCCATTACAATTATGTAAAAACTATTTACAAACCCAAACAAACAGACAGACGTAAAAAGGGAATCCAAATCAGTGTCGGTAAACAGGCAATTTGGTCAAAATACCAAACAGTTTCCTACTTAAAATTTCTAATTCACTTTCAGAGAACAAACAATGATCACCCTAGTCTTAAAGGATTAGTCTTCAAATAAAATTGTCCTGATGATTTACTCACCCCCATGTCATCCAAGATGTCCATGTCTTTCTTTCTTCAGTCAAAAAGAAATGAAGGTTTTTGATGAGAACATTCCAGGATTTTTCTCCTTATAGTGGACTTCAATGGAGCCCAAACGGTTGAAGGTCAAAATTACAGTTTCAGTGCAGCACAAACACAAATTATGGCCTTTTACGTGCTTCTGCTTTCCGTAGTCTTCAAAAAGCTTACGCTGTATATCCTACCCTTTCCTATTCTACTTACGGAACGAACGGAACATGCAATGCGATCATTTGTGTTTAAAGCACATACATTTGTATTTTTATAGAAAATGACCGATCGTTTCGCTAGATAAGACCCTTATTCCTTGTCTGGTATCGTTTAAAGCTTTGAAGCTGCACTGAAACTGTAATTTTGACCTTCAACCGTCTGAGGCCATTGAAGTCCACTATAAGGAGAATAATCCTGGAATGTTTTCATCAAAAACCTTAAATTCTTTTCGACTGAAGTAAGAAAGAAAGAAAGAAAGAAAGAAAGAAAGTGGACTAATCCTTTAATACTCAGAATCTAAACACACACAGCCAAAACCCATCAATTCTCTCCTTACAATAACACAATGTCCAGTGTTCTTTCTCTACATTACTGTAATTTAACTGATGTTGATCGAATTTCTTGGAATAAAAGCATATGAGGTGGTCGATTCCCTGATCATTCTCTTTAGTAGGACAATACCCGCACCGGTTCCACTGGCATCCACTTAGAGTTTAAATGGCTTGGTGAAATCAGGGGCAGCAAAACAGGAGAACTACACAACAACGTTTTGAAAGAATCAAAAGCAATTTGACAGAACAGTTAGAATGAAAGAAACATAATTTCGAAAATTATCCACGAGAGGCTTTACTACATCTGAGAAGTTTTACAGAAGTTTCTGTAGTATGATGCCAGAGTTCCCTTTTAGATTTAGGATAGGGGAAATCAATGGTGGCACAAAAGCAGAAAAGCATCTGGAGTAGAGAAAGTGGAGATTTCGAAGGCATGATCAATGAATGGCACCTCAATACCCCTTAAGCAAATCTAACTTTCTGTCACAAATTTTGCCTGACCAATACAATCATCTATTCTAAGAAGTGGAAAATAATTCACTTTTTGCCCCCTTATATTGAATTTGGGGGGCATCTTTTTTCTTTTCCATTTTGGTGGCATTTTATTCTGACTCTGAGGAACAAACTCCTGCTGACATCACACAAAAACAAGTAACTAAATGTGGAAACAAAACCAAGACCTGTGTAAAAAAAAACACACCAAATAATCATAATTCATGACCCAGTGCATGCTGGGACAAGGGAAAATGGGACTACACCATAAAACCAATTTTCAGTGTAGACCTATTAGAGCAGTAAAAAAGAATGCATTGATTCAGCTCACCTGCTGTGCTTGTTGGTTTGACTGAAAAGAAAGAAAGAAAGAAAGAAAGAAAGAAAGAAAGAAAGAAAGAAAGAAAGAAAGAAAGAAAGAAAGAAAGAAAGAAAGAAAGAAAGAAAGAAAGAAAGAGAAATGAGATGCATTACTTGAATTCCCAAAATAAATAAACAAATAAACAAACAAACAAACAAACAAAAACATTCTCCAGCATTATTTACTTGATTTTTAGATTGAGCATCAGGGCCAAACCAACAGTCTGTGCATATTTTGTCTAGTTGACATTGGTTATGAAGTGCAGGCTGAAAATAGCGGTCTTTGTATGTGGTCAGTAGGAGCTGCTCAAAACAGAGAAACTTTCCCTATTCCAGCATGTTTCTCCATACATGACCTCATTCTCTGTCGAGGGTGCAGAATGGCGCTATGCGGTAGCATTATGCAATCATACCTGGGAGAATGGAACAATCCATTTTTCATGGAAAAGTGGGTAGAGAGTGGTCGGTCGAAGAAAGTGGAGATTGTTGGCATTTCAGGTTAATCCTTCAAAGGACTGTTCAGTCAGTGCCGGCAGGTAATTAGAAAAAAAGAAAGAAAAAAAAAAGCCACAGAAAACTTGGTATTACAGAATAGTTGGGTAATGTTTGTAATAGTATTTTTTATATTTTCATTTGTAAATATATATTTTTTTCATTTGTTTGTTTTTACAGAACAAGTTTTGTCACAATTAAATTTCAATGCATGCTGCCAGTATGGGTATTATATATATATAGACATTATATTACTAATAGAAAAACACTTGTTAGGAATTGTGAAATGTCTTCTCTTGAGAGATTATTATTTTGATCATCTGGAAAAAAAAAAAAAAAAAAAACCTCTGGGTAGGTTTTATGGTTCTATATGTTCAATCTCTTCTGCTGATACACAGTGAATTAAAACTAAATGGGAAGAAGTGTTAGCTACTGATATTGATGAAACATGGGATGATATTTGATCTTATGCTAAGAAAATATCTGTTTGTACACGTACAAGAGAAATACAATTTAAAATCATACATAGACTTCATGTTTCCCCTAGGTGCAGGCATTTTTTTAACTCCTCTCTATCGCCTATGTGTATAAAGTGTAAAACTGAAATAGGTACTTTAACACATTGTCTGTGGTCATGTTTTGGTGCTAGGGGAAATGGAAAAGATCTTTAATACTCAGTTGGATTTTGACCCAGACTCACTGGTGTTGGGTATACCTAATGGACGCATTGTTTCATCTGCTAATAAGAAATTGTATAATATTCTATCCTTTGCTGCCAGAAAAAAATATTTTACTTAATTGGATCAGTGATAAATCTCCATCACTTAAAGGTTGGCATAAGATTATTTTTGAGTTTATTCCCCTGGAGCGTCTTACCTATGTACTACATCAAAAATAATGTACTTTTTTATCCTTTTCTTTGTCCTTTTGAAGTATTTTTTTTTTTCTAACCTGTTATATTATGGTGTAGTCCTGTTTTATAAAACTGAGCTATTTATGTTCTTTTTTTAAGTTGTTATATATATATATATATATATAGATAGATAGATAGATAGATAGATAGATAGATAGATAGATAGATAGATAGATAGATAGATAGATAGATAGACTTGAAAAGTTCTGTACAAAATGGCTTTCAAAAGATTTTCTCAATTTAATTTATTGAACTTTTTTTTTTTTATTGTAGCCAAGAAATTAAGGATAAAACGATTCAACCTGATGGGCCATTGATGCTGCATTTTCAGACATCATCATTAACAGATTGTTCAGTCCTGCATTGCATTAATGCTTTCATTAGCCAGTACAATATTTATTATGTGATTAATGAGTTCTCAAGACAAGATAAGCTGTTAATGCCTATCAAGTATTTGAGTGCTGAAACTGCAACCTTAGTTCCCTGTAACCTCAGAATCATGTCACAATGCTGCTAAAAAGGATATTTAGAGGTTGTTTTTATTTATCCACGATAATTCAGTGCGACCCAAATAGAGTCTGCTTGGATCAAGTGGCCTGCACTGTAATTGCAGATCTTCAACAATGGGAGAAAGGTCAGGCCTCAAACAATAGGACGAAAACCACTCTCAATTCCTTCTATATATAGTTAGCCAATTTTCCACATGATTTTCAGTGTCTGCTCTTTCCCAAAGTGTTTTTTTCTTTGTTTTTCCTTCCATTATAAAAACAGAAATGACACTTTCAACACCATATAACCCCCCCCCCCCCCCCCCCCATTTCCCCAACAAAAGAATGGAGGGATAGATAGATAGATAGATAGATAGATAGATAGATAGATAGATAGATAGATAGATAGATAGATAGATAGATAGATAGATAGATAGATAGATAGATAGATAGATAGATAGATAGATAGATAGATAGATAGATAGATAGATAGATAGATTACAGTTTTTCTCAGTCGCTTTGGTGCATTTCTCACATCACTATTTACATTTGCACAACAGTTAGTTCAACCTCCACAACATTTAGTCATTTGTGAACATTATAGTAGCAGTTTCTCATTCCTTTGAACAAATTGCAAATGCTTTTGGACATGCATCAATCGCTTTCATACAACTCTCTGCTGTTTTATAACATTATCATTTGCTTATGTCATGTCAGTCAAAATTAACTGTACTTGTGAATGCTGAATAGTCATTCCATATAAAACTAATAGTCCTCATTTCATTGCTTGAGTCATTACATACAAAAATGTTGAACTAGTTGTCAAAATCTGTCAAGCAAATTTTACATATTTTTTTAAATCTTTTTTTCCCCTGAAAATGTCTCCTAAATTGAACAATTTCTCTCAGATGAATCTCAACTTTCACTGATGAGAAGGTGTGTGTGAAGCATTAGTTGCAACCAATGATAAGCCACTTCTCTACAATCCCATAAACCCCCACTTTACAAGCATATACGAACCAAGCAGGACATAGTGTGTACCATTTCTACAATATTGTGACACAGAAATGGAAGGTCAGCCTCGTGGAAGAGGGGTGAGGGTGCGGGGAGGAAGGGGAAGAAGAGGCCAAGTACATAGGCAGATCCCTGATGAAATCAGGGCTACAATTGTGGATCATGTTGTCAATCACGGCCTCACAATGGCTGAGGCTGGTCGAAGGGTGCAGCCAAATGTTGGGAGAACCACTGTAAATTCAATTATTCAAACATTTCGTTGGGAGAACAGGTGTGTATAAATGGACAGTAATTCAGCATTAAACAATCTGCACTGCACTACTGTCATTGTGTCATACATGAAGCTTGCAGTGGGACAAGAACTTGTCACTGTACATTTTACATTTAGACGTACAGCTTTACTGCATCACACATTTAGTGTATTGTAGTGTACAGTAGTGTTACAGTAAAGATTTGCAATATGTACTGCAATATTGTTTACAGTTGTGCACAGCTCTACCCAAAGGGAGTTTATGTTTGTTGCAAATATGGGTGTATTTTTTCTTTTGCACAATGCTGTGAACAAATTAGAATTGAAAAGAGCATATGCAGTAAAAATGTGAAACATACATATTCAGTGTCTTGTACTCAGTTACCTCACTAAATACAGTAATGTGTAATTTTACTGTATTTTTCAAATGGCTGTGCAAATAGTATATAGTGCTGTCTTGAGCATTTTCAGGTAGTGTCACCAAGATCTGACTTTTTTGCATTGGAAAACATTGACAGAGTAAACTGTCATAATGAAAACATGACAAAGCCATTTGACTATCTTGTTCATAAACAATGGTGTCAGGACTTTTCATCTTGATGACACTGACACTTTCATTGACATGAATACGTGCTTTTGAGGAATGACCTATCCATTTTGAGCAAGTGACACGCTTTTGCAGGTTATCAGCTAGGTTTTGCAGTTTGTACTAATTGTTTTGAGAACTGCATTAACTGTTGTGCAAATGTAAATAGTGATGTGAGAAATGCACCAAAGCGACTGAGAAAAACTGTAACAGATAGATAGATTAACAGACAGATAAATAGACTGATAGACAGACAGAGAGACAGATAGATAGATAGATAGATAGATAGATAGATAGATAGATAGATAGATAGATAGATAGATTAACAGACAGATAAATAGACGGACGGACGGACGGACGGACGGACGGACGGACAGACAGACAGACAGACAGACAGATAGATAGATAGATTAACAGATAGATAGATGAACAGACAGATAAATAGACTGACAGACAGACAGACAGATAGATAGATAGATAGATAGATAGATAGATAGATAGATAGATAGATAGATAGATTAACAGATAGATAGATGGATGAACAGACAGATAAATAGACTGATAGACAGACAGATAGATAGATAGATAGATAGATAGATAGATAGATAGATAGATAGATTAACAGACAGATAGATGGATGAACAGACAGATAAATAGACTGATAGACAGACAGATAGATAGATAGATAGATAGATTAACAGACAGATAAATAGACGGACAGACAGATAAATAGATGGACAGACAGACAGACAGATGATAGATAGATAGATAGATAGATTAACAGACAGATAAATAGACGGACAGACAGACAGACAGACAGATAGATAGATAGATAGATAGATAGATAGATAGATAGATAGATAGATAGATAGATAGATAGATAGATAGATAGATAGATAGATTAACAGACAGATAAATAGACGGACAGACAGATAAATAGATGGACAGACAGACAGACAGATGATAGATAGATAGATAGATAGATAGATAGATAGATAGATAGATAGATAGATAGATAGATAGATAGATAGATAGATAGATAGATAGATAGATTAACAGACAGATAAATAGACGGACAGACAGATAAATAGATGGACAGACAGACAGACAGATGATAGATAGATGATAGATAGATAGATAGATAGATAGATAGATAGATAGATAGATAGATAGATAGATAGATAGATAGATAGATAGATAGATAGATAGATAGATAAACAGACAGATAAATAGACGGACAGACAGACAGACAGACAGACAGACAGACAGACAGATAGATAGATAGATAGATAGATAGATAGATAGATAGATAGATAGATAGATAGATAGATAGATAGATAGATAAACAGACAGATAAATAGACGGACAGACAGACAGACAGACAGACAGACAGACAGATAGATAGATAGATAGATAGATAGATAGATAGATAGATAGATAGATAGATAGATAGATAGATAGATAGATAGATAGATAGATAGATAGATAGATAGATAGATAGATAGATAGATAGATAGATAGATAGATAGATAGATAGATAGATAGATAGATAGATAGATAGATAGATAGAACATCATTAGCAAAATCCTTGTGATGGCAGAAGAGAGAGGGTCATACAGCCTGATCTCAAAACTTTCACAAGCTAGAGTAAAAAGTATATGTGGAAATGTAGATGAATTTACCATGTTTCTACCACTGCAGAATTAGACTGCTCACCAATTATTCCTACCGTGCCAAACCCCCAACCCGGACATACAAGCATAGACATAGCCTAGCCTATATAAAATAAATATTAAATATAAATGCCAATCTAAGTTTATAAACTGTGTAACCTGTCTTTAATGAAAACACGTCTTTAACTCCTTTCTTGACAGGGATGATACTTTATTGGCTGCTGGGACAAGTTGAGCTGAGTGAGAGATGAGACAAGAAAAGCCCACATTAACATTCTGCTGGCAGCAAAGTGTCGTGCTTTCGCCCATTGAAGAACCTCTGCAGAGTCCTGCAAAGCAGCGACTGTGAAAACGACGAGGAGATCTGTGAATACTTTAAGTCAGCTCAGCATTAGGAAGATCTTTTTTAAAGCCAGCACAGCACTACCGTCCAGCACCTGTCAAGATGCTTTTTAAGTCTCATCCTCATCATTTCTCAGAGAAGACTTCTGCACTACAATCATTACTCCAATCATACTCTCTCACTCACACACACAAAAGTGATTTAGTTTTTCTCAAGAAAACTTTTGGGTTGTAGGCATTAACATTGTAGGCTGACCTGTCTGTGGGTTGTTGTATTTGACATGCTTTGTGCATGTCTTTGTGCACAGCCAAACTGTTCTGTCCCCAAATGTACTTGATTCGAATGTGCTTGAAGGAATTTGATTCGGAAATACAGAACTGTTGATGTTACCATATATTGCACTTTTAAATCAATAGGCCTTTTTCACAAGAATAGGAAATTACATCACGCAGGGTAAAGTTATTTCCGCTATATACAGGTCTGCAGCTATTATATTACTACGCTCTTTTTTCAAGAAATGCTTCTTACCTTTTCCTTTTCTGTCATTTAAAAACAACATTTATTCCCAGTATGAAAAGAGATCTTCATTCCACTGCCCGTTTTCAAAGCAAAAACACGTTCTGTGTGAACGAGCCCTAATGTAGTGCAAAGGAAAACAAGTAGGAAATAAAAACATTACCTAATAAGCACTACATCATGACGATAGATAGATAGATAGATATAGATAGATATAGATAGATAGATTCACTGACATGGCTGGATGAAATTATCTGACTCAAAGCACTGAATCAGCTCTGTCAGAGTTTAAATGAAGAGCTCAAGGGGTGATATATTTGAGCACACAGAATAATAGTAACAGTCAATAGTAAATATCAAAAGACATCCAAATGATTTCCTTGACTCCATCCTGATAAAATCAATTGGCTCCTTCAAAGACATTGCGCTGAAGCTTTTCAGACTCTCAACTCTCTTCTTCTGAAGTTTGCTGCGACATCAGTGACAATGAGAGGAAGAGAGAGAAGGGAGGGGAATATGTGATGCCTCCTCTCTAATTTCCTCTTCTCCCAGCAGCGCTAATGGTCTGAAATGTTCAGTGCTAAAAGAGCGGCTCCCAGCAGACATCGCTCAATACAGGGGCCAGCACCATCTCCTGCAGTTCATCTCTCTCAGTCTTGTGTAAATGCATGAGATTCCAGCCCTCCTGCTCTCCCTCCACTGGGGAGTGGGTTTATGGGTAATTGAGGACACTGGAACTCGCCATAATTGGAGCTGTGCGATAATGGAGAGGGGCAATCTGTATGCCTTATTCAGGAGAAAACACATGGAGCAAGAGCTTTCACTTAGACATACAGAAAACATAGGAATAGGGAGCCATTTTCACATGAGTGTTTCATCACTACGGAGGATAGACACTTTTCTTTCTTTCTTTCTTTTTTTTTTTTTGGTATTATTAAATCATGTCTCCAATAATTTGAAGGAAAAGAGCCAAGGGCATAGAGATGTTGAAAGGTGTGTGATAAACACAGTATTATTTTAGAATTACAATGATGATTATTGTTATTGTTATTATGTTACATTTGACAGTAATTAAAGGGTTAGTTCACCCAAAAATGAAAATTATGTCATTAATGACTCTCCCTCATGTCGTTCCAAACCCGTAAGACCTCCGTTCATCTTCAGAACACAGTTGAAGATATTTTAGATTTATTCCGAGAGCTTTCTGTCCCTCCATTGAAAATGTATGTACGGTAGACTGTCCATGTCCAGAAAGGTAATAAAAACATCATCAAAGTAGTCCATGTGACATCAGTGGGTTAGTTAGAAGTTTTTGAAGCATCTAAAATACATTTTGGTTCAAAAATAACAAAAACTATGACTTTATTCAGCATTGTCTTCTCTTCCGGCTCTGTTGTATATCTGCTTTCACTCCACAGTGACGCTGCTTCTTCTTCTTTCCTGTTTGACAGCGGTTGGACAGTGATGCTAATGACGTGTTATCCGGTGTGCCCGAGCTTCGTTTACAGTCTGAGGGAGACGCACGCTGTATTCAAGCTATTCTACATTGTTTGTATTTTGGTATTGCTATATTTTTTAAAATGGTGCGTAGGTGTGCATGTCGCGGATGTCCTAATTGCATCACTGTCTGGAGCAGAAGGGGGCGGTAATGCACCAATAAGCTGGATGCCAACCGCCATAAAACAGGAAAGAAGAAGAAGAAGCAGCGTCACTGTGGAGTGAAAGCGGATATACAACAGACCCGGAAGAGAATACAATGCTGAATAAATCATAGTTTTTGTTATTTTTGGACCAAAATGTATTTAGATGCTTCAAAAACTTCTAACTAACCCACTGATGTCACATGGACTACTTTGATGATGTTTTTATTACCTTTCTGGACATAGACAGTATACCGTACATACATTTTCAATGGAGGGACAGAAAGCTCTCGGACTAAATCTAAAATATCTTAAACTGTGTTCCGAAGATGAACGGAGGTCTTACGGGTTTGGAACGACATGAGGGTGAGTCATTAATGACATAATTTTCATTTCTGGGTGAACTAACCCTTTAAGTCAGACAATATTAAAGCGTTCCTGGAAAGTGCTAACTTTATTTTAAAGGTTGCAATCAAGAATCTTAATTGCCACTGAACTGAACCTTGACCTTCACTTTAATTGTCATGATCACCAGTGAGAGTGCCCTTTCAGCCACTAGAGGGCACTCCATCCCGGACTCTCATTTCCACCTTTTACATGGACTACATATCCCATACACACTCACCAGACTCATTATCATTGTCATTGCACCCAGCTGTATTATATCACATCATTAGTGTCTGTCTATTTATACGGAGTTATTTCTGTCTTTGGTTGTGGTTCGTTGTGTTAATGTTACGTGTTCTTCTGATTCTCGTGTTTGGTTTTCTTTGTGTTATTTTGTACCTGTTTGTTTGGACTGCCTTCATGGATTTTGACCCTTGCCTGTTCATTGGATTACGACTTTGGATTACCCTTTAATAAATGCTTCTGCCGCAATTGGATCTACCTTCTTGTTTCTGTGTGAACCGTGACATTAATGTCTTTAAGTGAGCTGTCAATTTATCATGTTAATTTAGTGGGATTAACAATAAATGTAAAATATGAAAATACATTTTAATGAATTATAAATTCTGTAATATGAGATTTTCAAACCACTGTATAATTCACACTTTAAGTGACACCATCATTTTCACAAAAGCACAGGCTATAGGCAATAAATTATATTCGGAAGCATTGAATGAATTGCCTCATCAATCGTACACACAGACACACGCACATTAGGGTTGTGACAAAACACTTAGCTCATGAGACGAGACACAAGATTGGGTTCACAAGAATGAGACGAGACAAGACTTTTGCACAGTATTTAAAAGAAATCCTCAATGACAAAATTCATGACTGCAGTTGGATTTTTAAAAATGTTTTAACTAATAAATTTAGTTCTACTTTAGTTCTGAATTATCAAATGCATTGAAAGATGACAATAAACAAGCATTGTAAAAAAGTTTTGCCACAAACTCAACTGACTGGCTTCTCTCCTGTATGATTTCACATGAGTCTCTTCAGACCTTCCTATACATGAATTATGAGCTTCCAGAACTTCTGATTAAAGGTGCCCTAGATTCAAAAATTGAATTTACCTCAGCATAGTTAAATAACAAGAGTTCAGTACATGGAAAAGACATACATTGAGTCTCAAACTCCATTGTTTCCTCCTTCTTATATAATTCTCATTTGTTTAAACGACCTCCAAAGAACAGGCAAATCTCAACATAACACCGACTGTTACGTAACAGTCGGGATCATTAATATGTACGCCCCCAATATTTGCATAATGCCAGCCCATGTTCCCAACATTATAAAAGGCATTAGACAAGGGCAGCCAATTAACGTCTGGATCTGTGCACAGGTGAATCAACAGACTAGGTAAGCAAGCAAGAACAATAGCAAAAAATGGCAGATGGAGCAATAATAACTCACATGATCCATGATAACATTATATTTTTAGTGATATTTGTAAATTGTCTTTCTAAATGTTTCGTTAGCATGTTGCTAATGTACTGTTAAATGTGGTTAAAGTTACCATCGTTTCTTACTGTGTTCACGGAGACAAGAGCCGTCGCTATTTTCATTATTAAACACTTCCAGTCTGTATAATTAATAAACAACTTAATTCTTTATAAATCTCTCCAACAGTGTAGCATTAGCCGTTAGCCATGGAGTACAGCCTCAAATTCACTCAGAATAAAACGTTAACATCCAAATAAATACTTTACTCACATAATTCGAAGCATGCATACAACATGCATGACGGACATCTTGTAAAGATCCATTTGAGGGTTATATTAGCTGTGTGTACTTTGTAAATGCGCTGTAATATAGTCGACAGCTCATGTGGCAGGGAGCACGCAAATTAAAGGGGTGGTGCTCCCTAAATCAGTGCATAGTTAATGATGCCCCAAAATAGGCAGTTAAAAAAATTAATTTAAAAAAATCTATGGGGTATTTTGAGCTGAAACTTCACAGACACATTCAGGAGACACCTTAGACTTATATTACATCTTGTGAAAAAGCATTCTTGGGCACCTTTAAGGCCATGTGTGACCTCCTAATTAAACATCTTTCTACAAATTAAACATGGAAATAGAAACAGTATAAATATCAAAAGTTGTGCACATAAGGGAGCTCACGTTTTACTTTCGTTTTTGAATTCACAATTGCACATATTCTGTGTATATGGAGAGGCAGTGCTGAGCGTGCTTTAGACATTTAGATAAGACATTTAACAGACGCTTAGGCTCTGTTGCACAATGAATCCTTCGCCATGGTCTTGTCAGTCATCTTGCCTTACTCTCGTCACATGATCAGTGAACTGTGATTCCTGCTGCACTGTGTGTGACTCTGCAGCTTGTGCTGAATGAGCAGAGCAGACGTTTACAATAGTTTACAACAGAAATGTCGTTATCCAACTGAAATAACTGGTTTTTATTTAGAAAAGAAAGCAAAATGACAGTGGATACGGTTGGCACCGTAATGTAATGTAATGAATGTATGCTAATTTCACCCTCACATTACGTCAAGGCGATATCGCGAGACAGCTTTTCGCCTCAACGAGAAATATCATCACATTTTAATGTCACGCCTATATGTCTATTTGTATATACGCCTATATGTATATTTATATTAACTGCGGGGAAAATGATTTCACTGTAACTTGTTATCTGAAAATTGGTAACAATGAATAGAGATGGGAAACAGATTTTAATGAGATGTTAGCTTAATAGATGGGATGGAGGGAATGTTTGCAATGCCATTTTCCCCCTTCTGGTACACTTCATTGTTGCTATTTGGCCAGTTAAACCACTCAATCTTTTATTTCTCTACGGATAGCTAATGAAAGTCAGAAGCCATGTGTGGGCATTAACTACACATATAACCACAAAAACACATATTTCCAGTGACCCTTTGTCTCTGTTTCTTAGCAGGAGGAGGGCCACTTAAGTGTTCCGCTCGCAATGCTTAAAGTGTGTTTTTATGTCTAATTGGGCAATTTGCTCCTTCAATATTGCCTCTATAATTGAACTCTGCTCACAGAAAATGAAGTTTGATGTGGTATGTCACCCTTAATAGCGTTTCTACCAACTCATGAAGAAAAGAAAGAGTATTAAAAAATAAATAAATAATCGAGAAATGAGGCTGACAAAAAGGTTGGAAAAAGTTATCTCGGCAAAAATTCCTGGATCCTTAATTTGAACATTGGTCCTCTGATACCAAGCCAAATTGCGTTGCAGGCATCTCACTGCATTCTCCCTCTCCAGGGTTGCCTTTGTAACCTTGCTGATTGATTTTTCGCAAATGTCACGGTTTACTTAAAATGCCTTCTCATACTTTATGCTTTCCAACAGCAGTTATAAATCTAGGGGCTAGAACTGGAAGTCATAAATCCACCGATGATGCATAACCTTCAAAAAATGTCCCAGGAAGTTTGATGAACTGTATAAATTAGTGTCCTCTGGGCTTCTTTTTGTACTTGGAGATTCACACAGATATCAAACTAATGTATCATTTGTTTGTGTCGGTGTCTTTTAGGGACATAAATCAAAACACTGAAATGTAGTGGAAAGAAAATACTGACCATTACAGATCTTTATTGCTAAGAGCAATAATGTGGTCTGTTTCAGCTATACGGAGATGGAGGAGTGTCATAACACAGTTTTACAAAGTTTTACAAAATTGATGTCAATAATTTCTATTATTTTAAAGCAATTTTAATATTTTTATACAGCAAGGATGCAGTGAATTATGGTAGCTTGTTTCTGCCACTGAATAAAAAAATACAAAAATTGTGACTTTTATCTTGCAATTGTGACTTTTTTTCTCAGAATTGCATTATACATGTATAAACACACAATTTTGCGTTATACAGTCAAAATTGTGAGATATGAACTTGCAATTGTGAGTTAAAAAGTCAGAATTGCAAGATATAAATTCTTAATTCTGAGAAAAAAAGTCAGTCTTTTTTTCCCCTCAGAACTTGACTTTATAACTCGCAATTGCAAATTTATATCTAACAATTCTGAGAAAAGAAGTCAGAATTGTGAGATATTAACTTGCAATTGTGAGAAAAAAGTCACAACTGCAAGATATAAACTCGTTATTGCAAGAGAAAAAGTCAGAATTACAAGAAAAAAGACTTAATTGTGAGTTTATATCACACAATATTTACTTTATAGCTCAAAATTGTAACTTTATATCCCACAATTCCAAGAAAAAAGTCAGAATTGCAAGATACAACCCAGATTATTATAACCCGGAAGCGCTGCACTGTGTTTACTATATCAACAGCGTAGGAGACTGACAGGAAAGAGAAGAAATTGTTGAATAAAGTCGTTATTTTTGTTTTGTTTTTGTGCACAAAAAGTATTCTCGTTGCTTCATAACATGAAGGCTGAACCACTGCAGCCATTTGGTCTATTTTAACAATGTCTTTACTACCTTTCTGGGCCTTGAAATTTGGAATGACATTGCTGTGTATAGGGAGATCAGAAACCTCGGATTTCATTAAAAATATCTTAATTTGTGTTGCAAAGATGAACGAAGGTCTTACAGGTTTGGAACGACATGAGGGTGAGTAATTAATGACAGATTTTTAATTTTTTAGGAGAACTAATCTTTAAGTCAAAAAGGCCAGAACTGCTCTTGATCAACATAGTGCTGTTTCCTTCAATGAAGACTTTGCCATCCACATTATCCAAACAACTTGTTTATAAACATCATCATGGTTTAATATTTTTAAATTCTTTGGTTTATCATAATTACTTACTAACATTAAAGCAATTTTTTAAAAGAAACCTGCCTCCAAATTTAATAACTATAGTGATGGTTTTTACAGTACTTTTTTAAAATCTTTTGTGCCAGTGGTGCTTAGGTACTGTTGCCTACTCTACATCTGCACTCTACTAGAGCATCTACTATTTCAAAAGCACCCAGACCAGTACTTGTGCGGGTTGCCATTTTTAGTACTATACATTAACATTAATTTAAACAATTTAGGGATAAGGAGCACATTTTTAAACTACATTATATACTATATCTCAAAGATACAAAAACTGCACAGTGTTGCAGACTTACAACACAATCCCTACTTTAAAAAAGACAATTAAACATTCATGGCCATTATCACAGGTGGCTGTGTCCTTGGAAAGCCATACTTTTTGAATTATGTGTTCCATTAAATAGACAAATTGGGTGCAAAGACTCTTTTAAAAGTGCTCTTAATTGCCACCCTGATGCAGTTTTTTTGCGATCTCAGGCTGCACATTGTTTTGTGTGAACCTGTGACCATACATTAAATCTTGTTTTATAGATTGTGCCGGAGCACAAAGCTCTTCATCTTGTGGTAATATCCTGAGTAAGCAAAATCTAGTTATATGACTATATCTTATTTTACTATTGCCTGAATATTATGCATGCTGCATGAAATATGGAACAATATGTTTCAATGTGCTTGCTAATAGCTTGACAGCTTTTTATCTACCACAACACCACCTGCAGTGTTAAAAGACTGTGGGTGGAGACAGACATAATTCATGGAGATATTATCACTGCTTTATAAAATACTAAAATACTGTGCAACCCAGGATTAGTGCACAGTTTTAGACATGTTCCAGGGTGGAACTTATTACAATACATTTTTACATTTATACATTTGCATTTATCCAAAGCAATGTATACATTTTATAAGTTCAAGCATTCTATGGGAATCAGACCCATGACATTAGTGTTGTTAGTGCAGTGCTCTACTGTTTAGTAAAAAAAATATTGCAGGTAACCACCGTTTGAGTGGAACAGTAACAAAATCACCCTGGTAAGGGTGAGAGGGAATGTGAGAAATAATTCTGTAATACTGAACTGGGACTGTTTTAGGTGCAAGACACCTAATAATTTCAAAGACTCACCTTTCTTATATTATAAGGAGTCATGAATCATATAACTACAATAAATCTTTAAAACTTGAAAGTTGTGGTGAATTACCTTGGCATGCTAATTGAGCTGGAAGCATTTGGCCTCTGAGTGATTTTATGTCTCTGTAAATTTCCTTTCTACTAGGGATACTCCGATCGAGCAGCTGCTTATAATCACATTCTATAAATCGACTGTCATTTAAAAGTTAAACCAATGGAAACTGGATCTCAGGTGCCGTGGGTAGGACTAGAATTGCAAAGGGAAAATTTCAGGTACATTTCCAGAAACTTTCCATGGGAAGTTAAGCTGAAGAATTTTGGTAATATAGTCTGTGTTCTAGATTGCTGCAGAGTTTATTTATTTGTTGCAAAGGGTAAATTAGAAGATTTTTTTTTTATAAAATTGCCAATCTGAACGTTAATCGGACCAGGAATAAATGTTTTTTTTTCTTCTTTGGTCCGGACCAAATGAACCAAACGAACCGAACTACATGTGTGAACACACCCTAAATGTCTGAGTGTGTATTTACATGAATTTGATAGAATGCTTAAAGGAGCCCTAGAACTTTCTTTCACAAGATGTAATATAAGTCTAAGGTGTCTCCTGAATGTGTCTGTGAAGTTTCAGCTCAAAATACCCCATAGATTTTTTTAATTAATTTTTTTAACTGCCTATTTTGGAGCATCATTAACTATGCGCCGATTCAGTGCGCGACCCCTTTAAATCACGCGCTCCCTCCCCCCGAGCTCTCGACTCTATATACAGTGAATAAACAAAGTTCACACAGCTAATATAACCCTCAAATGGATCTTTACAAGATGTTCGTCATGCATGCTGCATGCATGGATCGGATCATGTGATTATAGTATTTATTTGGATGTTTACATTTTATCCTGAATGAGTTTGAGGCTGTGCTCCGTGGCTAAAGTTAACATTACACATTGTTGGAGAGATTTATAAAGAATGAAGTTGTGTTTATGCATTATACAGACTGCAAGTGTTTAAAAATGAAAATAGCGATGGCTCTTGTCTCCGCAAATACAGTAAGAAACGATGGTAACTTTAACCACATTTAACAGTACATTAGCAACATGCTAACGAAACATTTAGAAAGACAATTTAGAAATATCACTAAAAATATCATGATATCATGGATCATGTCAGTTATTATCGCTCCATCTGCCATTTTTTGCTACCTTTCACTACCATTTTCTGCTTACCTAGTCTGATGATTCAACTGTGCAGCTTCAGACGTTAATACTAGCTTGTCTAATGCCTTGAACATGAGCTGGCATATGCAAATATTGGGGGCGTACATATTAATGATCCCAACTGTTACGTAACAGTCGGTGTTATGTTGCGATTTGCCTGTTTTCCGGAGGTCTTTTTAACAAATGAGATTTATATAAGAAGGAGGAAACAATGGAGTTTGAAACTCAATGTATGTCTTTTCCATGTACTGAACTCTTGTTATTCAACTATGCCGAGGTAAATTCAATTTTTGATTCTAGGGCAACTTTAAGTTATACGCATACCCTGGGCCTCTCAGCAATGAATTATTATTAATATTGTAAGGACACTTAAAAATACATAGTGAAAAGCCTGATTCTCTCAAAATGAAAGCCTGAATATTTGAGAACATTATTTCGCACAAATAATCATACTCGGCCAAGTGAAGGTAGGCCTTTTTTTGTTGTCATGTTTGGTGTCTGGACTGTTTGTTGTTCTAATCAAAACAGAGGAAGCTTTTATGGTATGGTCATATTGCTAACCGCATCGTCTGTTGTCTCTGTGCTGCTGTTGTGATTTAAACAAGACAAGCGTTTTGCAGCAAAAGCCCTCTCTGTTGCATCACTAATTTGACAGTCAGGGAAAGACGCATTTTAACATTAGCTGCAGTCTTGTACATCTACTTCCACTGATGAATAAAACAATATGCCGCTCTTCAGCAAGAGACAGTAAATAATTTCTCATTATGCAATACCAGAGAGAGAAGGAGATGGGAACAGAGAGAGACACGCATAGGTCAGAAAGAGAATTTGTCTAAGGAAAAAAAGTCCTAGCAGAAACGCCCCAGCAAAAACTGGCAGCACTTTGAATCTGTTTGTTTGCGCTTGACAGTCAGTGATTAATTATGGTACTAAAATCTCCATGGCTAACCTGGTTTTGGCTTCTTTGGAAGGAGAGACAGATGCAAAGAGGCAGAAACAAGTATTTTTCTGCCATTGGATGGTCATAAACTAGCAACAGATGTCTTGCAGAATAGTGACTCACTTTTTTTTTTCTTTTTTTGCAAAACTCACCAACGCTATGCTAGAATGCTGTGGGTGGTTTTTTAGCGTGTTGCTGTGTGGTTTTTAGGTGGTTACTTGTCAAAATAAAAAGAAGGGTTACATGAGTTAACACAAACTTTAAAAATTTGGGTCAGGGGTTTGTTCAAATCAATAGTCAATAGCTGTGTTTTATTCACGATAAAACAAGGCTATGAACGCTTCACCCAACAGTCACTACACAACTACACAAAATACTGTGGGAAACACTGAGCTCTCTCCATTTACTTCCTAAATCTGAGCCACTGAAGACAAGGTGGATTAATTTTGTTTTTGAAGAAAATGCTCCCTCTATTCTAACGAAAATCGTTTATGTCTGCGCGAATCATTTCACACCGGACTGCTTTCTGAACGAATGTCAATACAAAGGGACAATACAAAACAGAGGTTGTACTAAAAATGTGTTACTCAAGGATATACAAGTACAAACTGTTCATGATCCAGCTTACAGTCTCCAGAGTGATACTGGATTAATAAAGGTGAGAGCACTTCATTACAGTTCATCGGACTCTCTGAGTTGATTTACAGATATAAAGTTTATCAGTTTATTAAGCACCATCCAAAAAAGTATAAGGTCTTTATATATTTGTTTACTGTTAGTTGTAACGAGTGTTTCTGTGTACTTCGCTATGTATGTTGATGATAATGCAAGGGAGAGAGAGAGAGTTTATGGATAATATTTTAATGCACACTTGCACTGTGTTTTATTAAGCTCTTACATTGATTTTCTAGAGTGAAAACAGATCCTTCATATTTTGTGCGAAGTACAATAAACGTTATAAAACTCATCTGTAAAGTTTTGGCCATCATTCGAATGGGATATGGTACAACAGTAGCTAAAACAAGAAAACAATATAAGTTATAACTGTAATTAACCCTTTCGAGCGTGAGTTTAAAATATTCTAACTGTCCCCCCAGAGTGAGTTTTCTTAAGGCGACCGTTATTTTAGAACGTTTGCCTTTAATGTTTCCATAGCGACGCGTCATGCGTGTCACGAGCGCTGAGCGCAGCCACAATAATACTGTATGACAGATGGATCGCTATTATTTTGTTTTTCCTTGTTTATTTAAAATATTCACAAACTTGCTTACCATGTTATCAACTATCTGATATTCCGATCCTCAAATATGTGTAAGTGAATGTGTTTTGTTGTTTAAAAGCCTTTATAAATGATCTTTATCTTGATCTATAACGCGAGATGGGCGCCGCCATCTTAGTTTGCCCCGCAGTTCACAGAGTCCTGTCAGTCGGATTTACAGCAGGTGAATTCATCATTTTCTCCCGAAATATATGCAAGTAAGTGGCTGGTGAACTGGAAGAATAATAGAGTAAACTTTGTAGTTACTTAGGCCCATTATGTGTGTCTGATATGAATAAATGTCGGAAAATTGTATATGAATGGATTGTTATTGTTCCTTCCACTGATGTCTGACATCAGTGTGTATTTTATAAACTCTAAATATATTGTTTTAATGGTGCTTATGCGTATTTAAATGTCTGAAACCTTAAAAGAAACATTATGTGGCTGAAAACACTGCATAGTTGTGATATATGACAAGAGCTGCGCGTGTCAGTCTCTCAGCCAGAGCGCGAAAGAGCAGTTTGAATCTGGCAGTTATGTGACGTCGCTGAACGTTCAAAATCCCATATGTGGGACCGTATGCCCAGGGGCACTGAAATAAAAATCCCATATGTGGGACCGTACCGCTCAAAGGGTTAAACTTAACTATACCTGGGGCCGTATTCACAAAACATCTTAAGGCTAAAAGTAGCTCCTATCTTGCCGATTTAGGAAAAACTCTTAAAAATAATGGGCGTGTCAGTCCTAATTTTAGGAGTCCTAAATTTTTGCTTTAAGAGTTTCACAAAGCATTTTAGCGCTAAAACTAGCTCCTAAATCTGCGAAACACTAGAAGTAGTCAAGAGGACTCCTAAATCACTAAGACCAAATCACAAACAGTCCTAATCCACCCAAAGACACTATACACCATTGAGGCAATAGCGACAGAGCCTTAGGTGCTGAACCTTTTCTTCATAAATGCAATACATTTTGATTTATAGATTTGAATCTACGATGAGACGCCAAAAAAAAAAAAAACTTTAACAAATAAATATTGTCTGATTATCTGTGGCAATGGTTTTCATGAGTTCACACTGACAAATGATTGAATAGAGTAAAAAAATATCTATAATAAGCATATTTGGCGTGCTGTCCAAGGAATTTAGCCAAAACCCAGAGTTCTCCTCATTTCCCCAGCCGAGAGTGAGGAGCGGGGTGGCGGAGGAATACAGAAAACTGTCAAAGTAACTATAGGCGAATTACCTCCTCTCGAGCTGATTAGAAAGACTGTTTGAATGTGTTCCTCGCAAACTTTGTTTATAAAACATAATTTGTCACTTGAATTCTGCATTACCTTGAGATAAAAACATCCAAGAGGTGGACAATTAACTGTATACTAGTTTAATTAGTGACAGTTAGCCTACATTTTAAAACCTTTATGGCAACATTTTATTTTGACTATGGCAACATTTTTATTAAAAATTTATTTGAATAATGCAACATTTGTATTTTAAAACCTTTATTTTAATTTGGAAACATGACACCTCATTCTACAATATTTCTATGATTAAATCGCTGACTCCTCCCCCATCAGCCAATCACTGTGTGTATTCTCCATAGCAACGAGGTCAACCCCGCCCTTACTCTTAGCTTAAGGGCCCTATAATACACCCGGCGCAATGCGACGCAAGGCGCAGCGCAAGTGTGTTTGCTAGTTTGCGTCTGGCGCCGTTTGCGTTTTCCCGTTCAGCGCCACGTCCTTAAATTAGTAAATGCATTTGCGCCAGTTAGTGCGCCCATGGGCGTGCTGGTCTAAAAAAGAGGTGTGTTCAGGCGCATTGCCGGCGCATTGCTATTTTAAGGAGCTGAAAATAGACTGCGCCATAGACCAACTCAAACCTGGTCTAAAGTCTAAAGTCAATGGCGCAATATTTTTTTGTTAGAGAGCGTTGGTAGAAACTGCGCCTCTGGGCGCATCCACAGTGCGCGTTGACTTTGTTTATTACACACAGGGATGCGCATCACACAAACATGCCAAATATTAAAAACAAAAGGATTACAGTGTAAAAGAATATTGTGTAGGCTACATAAATATAAAAATGTAATGATGAATAGTCATTGCGTGTATTAGAATTAGCCTACCTATTTTCAATTCAGCCTATTACTACTTATAATGATGAACGAAATTGGCTAATTAATTGAACAATCGTGCCAATACACACACATAATATTAACTGACTCATCGCGTGTACGCCATGTAAATAGCAATCCGCCATGGCGCGAGCGCATCTTGCTCTTAAAGGGAATGGGAGATGACACTCTGATTGGTTTATTGAATGTTACGCCCATTACTCATTAAGAGAATAGGGACAACCCATTTTAAAAATGCGCCCCCGTGCACGGACCGTTTTTCCGTCGTTAAAATAGCAAAAGTGGATTTGGACACGCCCTGAGTGCACCTGCGCCTTGCGCTTTACACTTTGCGTTTAGATCGTTAAAATAGGGCCCTAAGACTTCAGTCTATTCCTTAGTAAAAGTTTGTCTCAGCAGCTTTGTGAATAGGTTTTTAAGAGAAAACTCTTAGCTAAGAACTTTTACTGCTATTTAGGAGAACTCTTAGTGGTAAGATAAAATGTTTTGTGAATACGGCCCCTGTTCTATCTCCATGCAGCATGTATTCGCAGTTTCTAACATGTTTTCTAAAATGTTTTGTGAATACGGCCCCTGTTCTATCTCCATGCAGCATGTATTCGCAGTTTCTAACATTATAGTGCGTCCTGACTGACTCCTGACACCTGAGCTTTTGCAGCTCCGCCCTCTTAGGCAGCTCATTTGCATTTAAAGGGCACACACTGAAATGGCACGTTTTTGCTCAACCCCAAAAGGTGGCAATTTTAACATGTTGTAAAAAATTATCTGTGGGGTATTTTGAGCTAAAACTTCACATACACACTCTGGGGACATCAGAGACTTATTTTACCTCATGTAAAATGGGGCATAATAGGTCCCCTTTGAAGTCTAGTTTTAGCCTTGTTGTACAGACCAAAATTAATTGAATTGGAACATTTGAATTTAATATAATAAAGTTGGTTGAACAAGAACAATTTTTGAGTGTACTCTTGCTTCACACCCTTTAGTCTGATCCATCTTCCTTTTTGTCTCCTGATATATGGTTTTACTTTCTTCCACAAGGCCTATGAAGTGTTTGAGCTTGAAAGGTAGAAGCAAAGAACAACCGCTATCAAAATGGGAGTAAATAGTTTGAAGCTACCCAACACTATGGCCTTTAACTGACTGTCTGTTATCCAAGTCATTGCCAGGTGGTTGAATATAATAAGCCATTTGACAGCCAAGAAAATTTCTCCCCCAGTGGTGGCTGCTGATGGCTGAACTCTTTAATTGTCACACAGCTGTCATTTTTCTGCTATGCTTTGCTTCTCAGGCAGAGGAGGACTGTAGGAAAGAATATAATATAAGGTGTTACTCGGTGAATTGCCAAGGGGATTTTGCATCTTGAAATCTGTTTTAAAAACTCGACTTAAACCTGAGAATTATTTCTTTTCAAGGTATGCACAACATGTCTTACTTTTAGCATCACTACTGTTGGGCTAATCAACAGACCGTCAGCTGGTTAAGTTTTTTAGAAGCACAAATTCGCATATTTGCATTATTCATCTTCTAGAAGGCAGCTCGTTCAAACCTTGGTTCCCAAGGTAACTATGAACTGGCTGAGGTGAGCCAGCCACTTCAAGTTTAAGGTTAAAATATGCTTGGGATTCTCTTAGAGTCTGGACTTCTCTCTTGAAGCTACAATATTGATCTGTCAGCGTGTGAAGAGGAGCTCAATAAGGCTGTACACGAGATGTTTGTTCTCCAGAGACAGCTACAAAGACTGTGTCTTTCAGAGTCAACAGCTCCAAACAGCGGTGCTGCTACTCAGTGGATCTGGCCCTTGATGATGTAATTCTCATGTTAGTCTTGAGTCCAGATTAGATGTTTTATTCCAGAAGTGTCAGAAGGTTAAAAAAAAAGGTTTCAAGTGTTCACACCATTTCTTAATTTAAGAGAGCACTACATTGACTGCTTTTTCAACAGCTTCAAGCCTTCAAGTTTTTCCCATTCATTCTCTTCCAAACTTTCTAAATATTTCTCATTGAATTACTGTAAGGCAACAAATGTATGGGAATTTGAGAAAAAGACAAACATTTTTTAGTAGGGGAAAGATCATCCAATGAATCGTTGAGAATGATGAAGAAAAAAAAAAAAGAACTATGAAATAACTCCCTTATAAAAATACTTGAAGGTGCACCACATGACCAAAACTGTATCATGTGATGGGCAATTTTCTATCATGGATACAGTAATTCCGTCAATATAGATGCTTTAAAAAGATGTGAAAAGCACTATACAAATAAACATTTGACATGAAAGTACTATGTAAAACTGCTTATATTAATTATTTTCCTGCCACCTTTTTTGATCATTTTTTACAAAAATTTCATGGACTGCAGAATATTTTTGATGTATGAATATCTGAACATACAGTATATCAAAAGAAAGAAAAGAGCCTCCGCTTTAAAAAACAAAATAATAATAATAATAATAATAATAATAAACTAGCTTCATGCATTCTTCTTTTATCAAAACTTGAACAAAAGCAAAGTAATTTTTTTTTTTTTTTTTGTCAAAGAGAACAATGATCAAAACATAGACCAAGTAGATTGAGTCCATCAACACCCCCAAAGCTGCACAGTCATTACCTCTCCCTGGGTCAAAATTTCATTCAGTAGCATTAGGCAGTTTTGATTTATATGCTGTTTAATGTTTGATGTTTGCTTTAGTTTACATGTACGCAAGCAATGCTTCTATCACTTGTTTCTGCTTCTTCTTTGCCAGTTGTTTGATCTGGAGATTCTGTACTCTTTCCAAAGATGCGTAATAGCACCCCCTACCATATAACATGAAAATACGGATTGTGGGAAAATTCCACCAATGGCGGGGAAGCTTTGAGTCATAAATATGGAAAAATTCCATCAATGGTGGGAAATTTTTTTAACTGATTATAAGTATAAAATGCAATTCTATGTGTATTTCCAAATAATCATAGTTATAGTTTTGGAGTGTAGAAATTACTTTTGAGCACTTTTGTACTCATTCTTTGGTGAAAACAACATAAGTAATGGGTTTAAAGGATTCCTTGAACCTCAATGATAAACATTTTTTTTTTTTAATGTAATTGAATTCCCACTTTTAGCATTTACAGAAACATATTACCACTTAACAACCTCAGAACTCAAGGCGGGTCTGTCTTAGAATATGTTATTGATAAAAATCAATTTCTCTAAGCACAACGGGGGTTTTACTTCCATAAAAAATGCATTCTGTTTACTCAAAAACAACCTTGTTGGCCCTGGAACAACACTTCTATCAACTGATAAGATTTTAAACTTAAGGCCACAACATCCTATAAACCCACATTTCACAAGTAGGTTAGGGATAGGTTTGTGGGTAGGCATAATCATCTCAGGTTACGTATGTAACCATGGTTCCCTGAGAACAGGGAACGAGATTTCCTTGCCATGCTTCGGGCTGCCTGCGGAATAGTCCCTCAAGACGACGGATACTGACTGCTTCCCTAGGCGCTCCTTTTATACTTCTGGGTCGCGCCATATGACGTCATAGGCTGTCGCCGGCCAATAAGGATTGGAGTTGTTGGATAGTTGGCTTTCGAACACCGAGCAAGTAACTTTGCAACTACATGTCAACTAGCAGTCAGACTGTAGACTGTTGCTTAATATCTGCTCACATTTTACTTTGATGCTCCCAAACATTCAACTGTTTTTTACTGTTTAGCCAATAAGATTGTAAGGTAAGGTTAAAATTTTAGACGTTGGGGCATGAACACCATCCATTTCTCACTGTTTGTTTGATGGTAATGTTATTCCTGGACCAACAGGGGATGTTGGTTTCATACTTTGGTAAATCACATTGTACAGCATATATTGTGAAACTTAACGTAATCTTCTGTTCAATCAGGAGCTGTTTTAACACATTTGCCTCAGGTAGAGCATTTAATGTAACAATTTAAACTCTGTAGCATCAAGGAAATGTAAGTAAATGGCTCTGGGCTCCTGTCAGTTTGCCAAGATGGTTTTACAGTGCAGTGAAAACAGAAGTATATGAATAAGCTCTCTTCAGGCCATTCTGCTAAAACAACTTAATTAAGAAAAATGTAAATTTTGAGAGATGATGTTCAGATTGCTCTCTCTTCCTTAAAGAGTATCATAAACGAACAGTAATGTAATTTCCCTGAGCCTTCTTGACTTTTGATTACACTGGGCACATACTTGATGAATATATCCCTGAAGTCAATTAGCATACTATTGTTAGCGTATCATTTCTTCATTTGCTATGTTTACCACATACACATCACTTTAACCGCTTCCTTTTAATGAGCTCATTATACCACATGACTAATTAAACTGTAAACCGATGCCTTAATGAATCAATGAAAACCCCCTTAGTTATGTGCAAAGATAAAATCAGCAACTAACCAAAACACTCATGCATGACCATATGATGCAATTAAGTGGCTTAAAGTTAGTCTTACTGGATGTATTGAACAATGCCCTCACAGGCTAGTGTTCTTACCTCATTACTTCAAGAGGGCTTTAACATCACAGCTAATGGGGATGTTTATATGTTACGAAGGAAACTGGGATACAATCTGGGTCTTAACCTTAATTACATTCTTACCTGCAAAAGCAGCATTTAATATAAGCCATCTGCATTGGTTACAGCAGTTGAGAGCTTTCCCAGTTGAGTCTTTTTCTCAGTAGTTAATTCTCATAAGCCAATATAATGCTGCTTTAATCCCATGAGAGAATGGATGATTGGGTCTATTGATTTGCCATTTTAGTCCCTGTACTTTCTGTATGTTTCTCATGAATTCACACTGTACATGTGCAGAACATGCTACTGTCTTGCCATTTCTGTTTTTTTTTTCTCTTCAATTTACACTCATTTAGTTTGTCACGGTATTTCAAAATGTGATACGGCTGATGATCACCATATTTTCTTAGCATGAATTCTTCACCTTTTCATTGTCAGCAGTAGTGTTTTAAAATAACAGCATCTCTCAAGTGTACATCTGGTGAAGTGCTTGTTCGACCAAGCATGTGCTTGTTCAAAAATTGCACAGCCTGGGTCAGATTATCCCCAAACGATTGATCGCACTCTTGTGGAACAACAGCGTTTCTTAAGTCATGTGCCCAACGGGCTTGAAAGAGCCCAAACTTTTAGCCTGCCTGCAAACTGGGTCACTGATGTACCCCAGGCTCAGTTTGGAGGAAGTCCTCCCAGTCAAGGCTGTTGTGCCCAGAGTGCAAGTCTCCATTTCCACGCCCAAGTCACAACTGACCAGACTGGAGTCTCATAATGCAATAATGTTTGTGTGACAGTAAGGAACAGAGCAGAAGGATGGATATGAGTTTTGACACGCATGCCTAAGCCGTTGCCCCTAGGCAGGAAGCTGCAGTGATTGTGCGTGCGCTCAGACGGCCACGCCTAACCATGTGCCCAGACTTCATTCAACGAGAGAACAGCTGTCGCCAGCGGAGCATCGGTTGGAGGAGCTTGCGCGCTGGCACCATGTGTCTGACTGGCAGCGGGTGAGTGGTCCAGGCACACAGCACAAACAGACCGGCCCAAAGTGTGGCAGACATTTTGTTTTTATCCTGAGTCAAAAAACAGGAGTCGCCCAATTGGCGAGACCGCCCAAATTCAGCATGCAGCGGCACAGAAGGGCCTGAGCAATATTTCATAACTGTCCTACTGAAAAATAAAGACTCGCTCTCCTCTGCTTTTTCATCTCTCTTCCTGTCACCCAGTGAATTTCTCTGTTTGTGTTCTCACTTGGTTTTGCTTTGCATTGCTTCTTACACACATATGTGGCATCTTCAGTATTTGAATAATTGCATTGCAAATGGGCATATCACATGACATTTTAGAAAAAGGTCAATATATAAAGAACAATAATAACATGACGGTTTGGTACATACCACTGTTTTGAAGTCACAGTTCGGTACAGAAGTTGGGAGAAAACTAAACATAAATTGCTTTAAAAAAAAAAAAAAAATTATTAAACGGTGTGTTTTTTTTTTTAACAAATGTGTCTCTGTGTTTAAATAAATTAAATTATAATTCAAATTTGCTTAAGGACAAAATATTTATCTTAGTTAATGCTGTATATAGGGAGCCCTTACACATTACTATAATATTAAAGGTTACAATTAACATCAACACACACACGCACACACACAAACGTGTAAATTGCACATAAGGCAGAACTTTTAAATCTAATTATGAAATCCAATTCATTTTTTAAATATAATCATTTACACAGTGGCTGTCATAACTTGTTTTCATGACAAATCTATTTAAACATTCATTAAATAATCAATACATTAATTACAGGTTAAAGGTCACCTATTATGCTAAATCCACTTTTACAAGGTGTTTGGATATAAATGAGTGTTGGCAGTGTGTGAACACAACCACCCTACAATGATAAAAATCCACCCACTCCTTTTTTTTTCAAAATCCCCAAAGCAGTCTCATTAGACAAGCCGTTTTGATCAAAGACTATAGAATAACACAAGACACGTCATTCCTATTGTTTTGAATGGGAGAACGTGCAACGCGCAATATGGCGGAATAAGTCCCACCTTCTAAATAAGAGCCAATCGCCAATTGGTCATCCCAATTGGTCATCTCATCACTGCAGTGGCTGTTAGAAGCTCCGGTTTCTATAGAAACAATCAGACGTGCGCCTCAGAAATGAGGCACAAGAGATGCGCATTTAGGACTGCGCATGAGCATTAGCTTGATCCAGCCTTAAAAATACCATTTTTTTTGTCATGATTCGAGCGTTTAGAAACAAAATTAATGAGACAATTCTTGTCAGATTTCATTGGTGATTTTAAATATGAAACTTAATCGAAAGCTTGGCAAACAGCTTTAGACAATTTGATGTTTCCCCATTCAAAGAGAAAGGAGCTGCACTTGGATGCCCGAGAGGTGTTTCAAAGATGGCCGCCAAGTGACTTGTCTTAAAGGAACTTTGGCTGTTTCTCAATATGCGTTCTTAAGCGATCTTGCATCCTTGTGTTCTTGCTCTACGTCATCATCAACCGTCGAAGTTCAGTTCCAATACTCAAGAACGCAAGAACAGAGGACGCATGAAAGTACCAGGATGTGTTCTTGATATCGAGGATGCATTGAATGCAGACTTGAGAGAATCGAACTGTTATAAAATCCCAGAAGACGCTGGGGTTGGGGGGGGGTTGATTGGGGGTATGGGTTGGGGGCGACATACGGAAACCTGCAAGCTTTAAAGTTCTCGTTCTCACTTATGAGATTCCCGCTACAAGCTCGCAAATACGTGGCGGCTCGTGAAAGTAAACCATTTGTTTTGCTTAATTTTAATAAAGTATAACCTGAAGAAAGCCTGCAGTATTTTTATTGGAATATAAAAAATAATCGTAACATTGACAAAGCATGTAACACAAAGGCTACTCATTTTCATAAATACACGCGGTGAAATAAAAAGATATAAAATTATATGAAAACAATGTCTATAATAATATGAAAGAAATCTTTTAATAGGTTATGACATTTGTTTGTGATGTTATGTTGTATTTATTGTGCATTAGCCACTTATAAGATGCTGGGACGGTCAGTTGAGCAACAAGATCGCGGCACATCTCAATTCTCAAATGACGCGTTCTCTGTCCTCGCGTCCTTCTGAGTTCGTTCTTTCAAGGTCGCCTGGCAAGACCGGACTCCACAAGAACGCAAGTCCGTTCTCTGCGTTCTTGGAATTGAGAAACAGCCTTTGTTTTGATTCTCTGAGGAGTGTGACGTTACATTCCTCATGCCGCGCCCACGGCCACTTACTGTCAGTCCTGTATCCATGGATTTCATGTGACGTCACTGTATGTTATCGCCGCCATATTTGTGTCCGGTCACAGCTGCGGTCACAGCTGTTTAAGTCTATGGTGACAGCAGCTACAACTACCACAGGAAGGCCAACAAAATGCTCTCAGAAGGTTCACAACAAGTTTACAATATATCTGGGATATGTTGTGTTATTAGCCGTTTTAACAGTCGTCAGAGAATCCCCGAACTACAATTTTATTCGATCCCAAAGGAGTTTGATCGGCGGAATTGTTGGCTTCAATCAGAAGGGACCACACCACTGGAAGCCAAACAGCAATGCACCACATTAATAACTGCTGGGACTGTCATTTACATAACATTATAACGAGAACACTATTGTAATAAAGCGTTGTGAATCCTCTATGTTGTTGTTTCAACGTGTTGTTGTGGGAAGAGCGCGTCTACTGGAGTTAAACATTAATTACACAACTTGTTTAAACTTCACTTGTGCATTAGCGTCATTTTTTAAATTAAGTATAAATATCTGATTAATCGCATAAAGGATGTGTTTCGCTATGATCATATAGCTTCAGTGCAAGGGCTCAAAAAGTAAGACAAAACATTAATATGACTGGGACTGTCTTCTTATACATGATATTATAATCGTATATACTTGTAATATAACGTTGTGAATTCTTTGGGCTTATTTGCTGTGTTTCGGAGTTTTTGACTATGTTACTTAAAGTTCATCTGTGTGTGATTTTGTGCAAATACTAGTTGTAATATTTTTATTTTGTATAAATGTCTGAATTATCTTATATAGGATATGTTCCGTTGAGTAAACCTTCAGTTTATGGGTTTTGATTCTCTTCAGCTTCAGCGTGCGCAGCTCAAAACAGCAATGTTTACTACTGTAATATGTTTTCAAAAAAATGACTGCATTATTTTTAATAACTAGCACTTATATTGTTCTCGTATTATTTTCATAAACACATGGTTTGGTTAATAATAAGGATCACGAACAATAACAGATATTTTCCTCAAATCATCTCATTTTGATAATAGCATTACTGATTGAGCTAACATTGCACGTGCTGAATGTACAACTGTAAACTGAAGCGCTTTGCTAGGTTAATTAACTCAACGGAACACATCCTATATATGGTAGGGAGAGTGGGGTAATGTGAGACATCGGGTAATGTGAGACACCCCCTGTATCTCGGCAACGGAACACATTTGTGGTTATGTGACAATTATGTTTTCAAGCCCCTCACATTTCCCCTTGGCCATGAAGGAGAGGACCTCATGGTGCTGTGCTAAGCATGTTTTTTTTCACAAAAATATTTTTTTTGCATGTAAAAGTAAATTTTCTTGCGGTCAACTTAATCAACTGTTGTGCCAAAGCAAAATGATTCAGGTAGAAAAACTTATATCATACATGTTAATGAACTATCAACATATAAAACCATGTGATGATGCTAGCTGAAGATTAGCCTGAATTGCTAAGAGAGATCATTTTTTTCTAAAATGTAGTGGTGGGGTAAAGTGAGACAAATGCTTTGGGGTAAAGTGAGACATGAGGCACAAGTTAAATTTAGTCTTAAAAATATTTTAATGTAATATTACATTACATGTGTTTTATTTTTTATGTCATAAACATTGTAGAAAAGCCATCATGCCAAGGCAAAACACCAGGAAAGACAACCTGGGGCAAAAAAACCCTCGAGGAGAATCATGTGGCACATGTTGTGGTAAAGAAGCTGCCTCAACCTAAAAGGCCTGGAGAGATGGAGAGAGCAACTCCTCATCTTTCCCTGTAACCTTCAGGGCTGGATTGTAGAGTAGGCCTAGTTGTAGAGTATGACAGTAGGCTGATGTTCTAATACAGGTGGGTCTAGTCCTGTGTTCTGAGTCCCAGGCTGTTCTAGCTGGTTCTGATTGTGCTTTGCTCTGACCTCCAGACACTAGTTGGCTCTAAGGGTGTGTTCACACTTGTAGTTGGGTTCGTTTGGTTATATTTGGTCCGGACCAAAGAGGAAGAAAAAACATTTAGTCCTGGTCCAATTAGCGTTCAGATTGGCAATTTTATCATCGAACCAAAAGATACCGAACCTTGAGGCATAGGGATACATTCACAATGTGATTGGTCAGATTTTATGACGTATTGCCTATTTTGAGACGGAACTTAACAAAAATCCCAAACAATGCTGTGTGCTGAGGTAAATGCGCTCGTTGTGTGTGCATAGCAGCGCATAGCCTGCGTGTGATGGTATTTTGGCCAGCTGGGAACTCGTGAAGAGCTTATAACATGTGTAAAGTAGTCAAAACAGCGGCAGGAATCCATCCGTCACACACACAAACGAGACATGCGTCTGATGCCTGTGATGGGCAAACTCGCGACTATGACAAGAAAAACCGACATGCGTGAGGATTCTGTCCTTTTTAGGGTCTCTTTTTAGGACAGCGTTCACATATGTTCAAATAAACCGCACTAACTGAGCAATCGCACCAGGGTTTGTTTTAATCGAACAAAACATGACAAGTGTGAACGCACCCTAAGGGTCCTGTGTTCTGACCCCCAGATTGTGTTCTGATCTAACTGGTTCTATCTGTCATTTGAATGTTAATTAAAATATTTTGAATTATATTATGTTGTATTTGATTTTGTTCAGAGTTACTTTCAAGTGTTTAGAAAAAAAAAAAATGCTTAATTGACCAATCCCCATGATTCTGTTACTAGTCCGACATTAGTTCTGGAATGTGTGGTTGTCAAGCTAGCTGTCAGGATTCGAACTGTTACAACATGTGTTGTTATGGTAGTTTCAGAGTGGAAAAAGTAAGTGGATCAGTTTACCCCCTTGATTTCTCTGGTCTGTCTCAGTTTACCCCTAAGCTGGGGTAAAGTGAGACACAAGATGACTTTTTTTAAAACAATCATATTTTCACTGACCTTCGTCCTGAATACATTCTGATAATTTCTATGGCTAGGAAACATCCTGAATTAATGGGAAATGTGTAAATTTTACTGATATATCATTTTAGCTCGCTTAGAGGGGAGCAAATGTAAAAAGTGTCTCACTTTACCCCACTCTCCCTAATATATATTTATACAAGATAAACATAAAATTACAACTTATATTTGCACAAAATCATGCACGCATGAACTTGAACTAGTAACGTAGTCAGAATAGCTCCTGTTGTGTATGCGTTCTTCCTGTAACAACACGCCGAAACACAGCAACTAGAATTCACAATATTTTAATACAATAGTGTAGACAATTAAAATGTTATTAATATGACAGCCACAATTGTAGATAATGTTTTGTGTTGCTGTTTGAGCACTCGCGCTGAAGCTAAAGATGACCATCAATACAATGAAGCGCTGCGTGTTAGTTGCCATCTCGGACACAAATATGGCGGCGGGCATAGCGGAAGTAACGTCTTTGAAACCCATGAATAGCATAGATACTGAATAGGGTATGCATCGACGTCACTTTCCCGCAGAAAGCGCGCTCCCTTAGCTGGACTGAGTGGCAAAAGAACCTGCTGCGTGACTGGATTTAATAGGGGAAACTGCGAAAACGTGAGTAAAACAAACAATTACACTAAAGGTTGGAATTTAATGTGTTCCTTACAACTTGTCAAAGAAACCTAATCCATGGATACTGATATGCAGCCAGGAATCGTGTTTCCTGACATTTATATGTGCCTCATTTCGACGACGGGGAAATACATAAAGCAAATCTGCCTGTGAATATTTTATATAACCACAATATAGGTTTAAATCCGCATAATCACTTATATCAATGTTATATCGTCATATTGTCCAGCCCTAAAACATATATAGTATAGTTTTTGTCAGTGTTTATTTAAAAACACATAATTATGCAGAATATAATATGGAAAATATTTAATTGATGAGTTGTCAACATAATATATAACAATACAATATATATGGTATGATTTTACCTCAAAATCTAACAATTTGACACAAAATGATAACTGCAAATCCATGTTTCTCTGCTGGAGTCCAGCTGTTTCTGTGAATTGCAGTGATCCATTTGCTTCTTTATTTCTGTAGCTTTCGGCAATCTTTGAATATATACCTCAGGTTTTGTGTCAAAGCTATTTGTACAGTCAATCACAAAGCTCTTTCCCGTTTTGAATGTGTTTTGTGTGTTTTTCGCGACATTCACGCTGAAAATATGCTGCTGCTCAGTCTTTCGCCACTTAGCGGGCGTGACCGCAGTCCTAACGGTCGACGGTGACGTCACGTGCACACCCTCTATTCCGCCCTCAGCGGGATGTACGCTGTTTTCTCCGCGCTTGAGCAGCTGTAGCAACAACAATGTCTGGTAAGTAATTGAGATGTTTTGTTGTTGGCTGTAAGAGTGAACATAACAGTCTTCATTTACATTTACTGACATCTAAGCCGCTGAACGCAGTGGATTAGTTTTTTTTAAGGGAATGCGCCACAGAACTAATACACATTCTGTAACGTTGCCTGCTATCTACGTTCACAGACATAACTTACTTATGTCTGTGAACGTTCATTATTAATAATCATAATATCATTATTTAAAGCAGATTCTTACGATTAAAATGCACCCAAAATCAACATAATATATTGCGTTGATCACAAGATATTACTCACGGAATGATGTAACATACTTGGCTAAAACTTATCTCTTATCTTTCTGGGATGCACCCGTACCCATCCAACGTGGAATAACACAAATTACGTATCATCTTAAAGCTTAGAATCTCATCTTTTTAATGCATCTAACCATTTTGAAAAACTCCTAACGACTGCTGAAAAGTGACTCTAAACCGGAGTTTACCGCCCGTGGGCGCCATCTGGCTGCGAAAAAATTAAAAACAATTTATTCAACTTCTATACTTTATGCTATCACCACAAAATTTGAACCAGATGCAGCTCACATGTAGGAGAGCATCACCATAAAAATAATTTTAAAAGAATTTATCTTATTGCCTTCCTGAGTTATTCTATTCTTATTATTATAAGACAAAAAAAAAAAGAAAAATTAGTAAAAAAAAAATAAATAAATAAATATATATATATATATATAAATATATATATATATGTATATAAATATATATATATATATATATATATATATATATATATACACAGGTGCTGGTCATATAATTAGAATATCGTGAAAAATCCTGTATAGGAACTCACTCGGCTAATAGCTGCCCTGATTGCTGCCTCGCGCTAGGAAATAAATTAATTACTGTTATAAATACAAAACGTCACTAAAACCTATAATTTTCACAGTCATTTTTAATGTCAAAATCCAAAAATGAATTCTTATGGGGGGTCCCTAATGACTTATGGAGGGTCCAGGACCCCCCCAGACCCCCTCATTTAGAACCCTGGTCATACGTCATTTCATGACGACAGACGTAGCATGACACTGTCATTATTTTTATGCCAGCTAGACGGCGCATGACTTTAACACTCTGAGGTCTGAAAACGCGCCGCAAGTTTTGCAGTTTTTTTTCACATTGCAGCAAAACAGACTTAAAATACTCCGTCATTTTTTGTCATAGAGACATAAGTAATATATCAATTGAAACTATAGAATATCTTCTTTTATTTGTATACACTCAGAGTAAAAACACAATGTTGTGCTTTTTGTAAAATAAAGAAAACTAACATGATGCGTGATTTCTCCTCTCCCTCTGAACGAAGTCCAATCTGATAGTTCTCAGAAAATGAACTGTAACTTAGTGAATACTAATCACAGAAAAATTAAACTTATGTCTAAAAAAAACGTTAAGATGTCAGGTTTTAAATCATGCAAGTCAAATCGAAAACAAACCTTCTGTGTTTATGTAATCTGTATGAAAAGAGAGCCATGTCAGAAGTCCGTGATTCAGCTCATTATCTGCTAATGCGGCCACGCCCACGGAGCGAGCGCTATTCAGACGCAAATTCAGAGGCAATACATGCATTCATCGTCTCAATCGTGTATTTATTGTCTTGAAAAGTGTTTATCTGGATGTAAAAGTCATGGTTAGGGAGCTCTAGAAGACATGCAGTTAGTTCCTGTTTTCTTTTCTTCTACAGATGAATTTTAGATGAGTTTTTGTTTCTTTAGCGCCCTCCGGCTGCAGTATGAATTGGAAACTCCATTCATGGAATAGCCTCTTCTTCTTTTAGATGAATTTGTGGACTAAAAATGCACAGACAGCGCCCTCCGACTTCAAGGATGAATTGAAAACACCAGCGCTCATAGTAATGACAATGAATATTAAATAAATATAACTACTCTGTATAGAAAATTGACATAAGCATATGAGAATCCAATATTTCTCCAAATGTGCATGCTTTTAAACTAAAAGCCTATATTCAGACTCTTTGCATCACAGAAATACATTATATTTTAAAGTATAATATAAAACCATTACTTTATATTGTAATAATATTTTTCTGTATGTTTCATATAGCATGATGAGCTTGAGACATCACAGAAGGTTTTTTTCACAGCCTACCTGACTGAAATGCCTCATTAATATGCAAGTCATTTCAGCTCATTACTATGCAATTCTTTTGTCTTCTCAGGTGAGAATGGCCCATTTTCAGTGGTGATTCACGCCTCCATGCATACTGTGTTTCTTGGCAAAAAGTGTCTTACAAAAACTAAATCAATATATTGTTTTATATGAAGGAGTAGGCAGCATAATTTTTACATAATTTTGAAGCAAAAACTCTAGTTTACAACCTCCAATACACAGAAGTCTTGTGAACACAGATTTACTATACTTTTTTTGGCCTTATTTCAGTGACTTAAGTTTTTTGTTTTTTCAATAACCACGCATAAACATTATTCCTTCAAAAACACAAACATGTACATACATGTTCCTCACATATTATTGTAGCCTAGTTTGTGCTGAATACAGTGTAATGACACTTTTGTCATTTATATGTTTATGAACAACTGAAAAAAGCACAAATGTCAGGGCATGTCAAAACTTCTCCAGGCCCCAAATCAGCCTCAGACTCCAGAGGGTTAAAACGTAAATATAGGCTGTAATAAGGTGCTTGAAAAATGACCTATAGGGTCGTTTTTTTTTTTTTTTTGAGGACAGTCTGTTTGCTTCACGTAATTGGCTCCATATGTATGGCTGTTCTGTAAACTTGCTTGGTACCTCACCTGGTACAGCATTGCACTTGAGATGTGGAGCAATTGAGTATGAGTCACAATAAAAGAGCTCAAAGGCTTGTAGAAGCATTTTTATCTCACATTTGCTTTTGTTAGCACTATCGGGTATGTTAGTGTAGGTGATTTTAAAAAAACAACAACAACAGAGCATTAACATTTTAGCTGCGCACACCAGACATTTAATTGCCGAAGTGCTGCGAAACGTACAACAACCAACATAATAAAACATTAGATTCATGTTCATCTGTTTCGGATAAAACTGAATGTGCTTTTAATGTCACTCACTAAACATTTCACTTGAAAAGTGCAGCAAAATGTGCAAGAAGCAATGTAATATTATTTTGCAGAAATGTTGCCATAGGCATATTTTTTCCGATGAGCCTGGATTGGAATGCTCTTTGTCAGGACTTTAAGCAGATGTAGTGATTGCATGTTGCATTTGTCAGGCATTATACAAGTAATATTAATGATAAAGGCATTGATTTTTCAATGATTTGATGACAGTGCTCACTGAAGAGCATCCATAATTTGATATGAGGGCTTACTATAGTAGAATCCTGCATCATGTTAGGCATACACAATCACCAACTTCGGTAATTAAATTTTTTAATCAAGCAAGCTTTCCAGTAGAAAGCTAAGAGAGAGAGAGAAAACCTAGTCCTCAGCTGGTTCTATTTTATTTCAAAGCTCCCTTTCCTCCACCTGCATGTCTATGGTGTCAATTGATTCTCCACAGAAATACTTACATAGTTAACAAAGTTTCCTTGCATCATTACACTACCAGAAGGATTTGATTCCAAATGAGACAGGAGGGGCTGGATAATACATACAAGATGCCTTGACAGAAATTATAACTTTGGATTTGAATTATTTACACTGCAGACCTGCTTGCAACTTGAAGTCTGTAGCTTTCATGGTCTGTAGCTTTCATGATCAATCTCTTTTACCATTTATCAAACCACAGAATGGTTTCATGTTTTTTTTTTAAAGATTATAAAAGGCATTCTAGAATAGTTTTTGGTAGTTATAAAACTTTGGATAGGTTTTGAACATTGTCTGACTGATTGATTGATTGAATGAATGAATGAATGAATGAATGAATGAATGATTGAATGAATGATTGAATGAATGAATACATACATACAATTATAACTATACTTAAAAAAATATATAACTATACTTAAAAAAAAAAAATGATTTGGCTGCATGTTAGTTACAGAAATTTTCAAAGGCCAAAACTAAATGGTTGCAGAATCATTACAGTAATATAATTTTCTTATCTGACCTTTATTGTTATATCACTAATAGTCCTGAGACTGATAATATCTGTAGTTGACCTTGAATCACAGTGCTTTCCTCTGATCTATCAGTCATGCAAAGCAGACCTAGAATGATAAATCCAATTATACAGTCAGTTATATGATAATCCAATTTGAAATTGGAGCTAACAACCTCTTTCTGAAAGCATTTTGTGCTGATTAAAGAATGGCTTTGTGTTAATAGGCTAGTCAGTCCTCTGTGATTCAAAAGCAAAGTCTGTCCTCAAGTGTCTTTTCAAATACATAATAGCATGCTAGCACATTTGAGAATTTTTCACTATCCAAATCTGAGCTGCATTTAAATTTTAGCACTTTGCGCTTACTATGTCATTTATTATTCTACTTTAAACCAGGTTTGAGGTGTCATAAATGACTGATCCCTTGATGTGGGTGATGATATCTTCATGAGAAGTGAAATGACCGTCCGGAGAAATCCAGCTTATTTTGGACAGGTCTCTTCACAACTGAGTCATCATATGCCAGGTTTGGGAGACTGACGGACAGAAAATTCAGTTTGTTCTCAAATCACACAGCTTTTGACGAGCTAGTCTTAGCCTTAAAAGTTCACTTTTACGAGCTAGTCTTAGCCTTAAAAGTTCACAGATTCAAGGCTTTTTACTTTAAGACTATATCTTTTTGCTTGAGGACTTGTCCTATCATGGCAATCAATTTCTAAAAAGCATCTTCATTCTATCTATGATACATACCTACAATACTGACATAATAGTGAATGAATGTCTGCTAATTAAAAACTTGACACATGAATGAACTAAAGTGCCATTGCATTATTGAGCTATAAGCTTGACACTATAATTTTAATTAACACTGAAAATGTGAGGAAAGAGAGAGAGAGATAATCAATAAATGCTAAAAAATAGATCAATTAAAACAGAAGGGAAGGCCTTCGTTGTTAAAGACCTGAATTCAAAGGATGAAAGTCTATTTTTATATGCATTCTGCAGATTTTAGGAAACTTAAAATATTAATACAAGAACATTTGTTTCCTCTAATCACATAAATATTTGAACATGCCATTTAAAGGTCGCTGTGGAACTATTAGAATTACACAATGCTGAGTGCATTATCAGTAATGAATATGAACTGAAATAATATTGCAGGTGTTATCAGCCAAGCTTAGAATTGTTTCACAACCCGTGCTTGTTTTCAGTGTTCATTTGATTTGAATACACAATGTTCAGCAGACAGCATTAATAAGCAACAATGCACCCTTATGTGTTGCTGTTTGGCAGAGAAAATAAGAAAGTTAGAAAGAAACTTCCATCAAAAGCTGTGCCACACGGTTAAAGGTGGTAAAGAGGATGTTTTGTTTTATACATTTTTGCAATATTACTTGAAACTGTCTTTACTAAGTGATAAAAGACTATTTAGGTGCACTGAAAGGAATATTATTAATATACATCATCTGTGCACGAGGTAGGGCCTTAAAAACATCAGCCAATCGTTTACGCGATCATCGCGTAAACGATTGGCCCTCTGGCTTGTCAATCACTGCCATTGTGAGAGACGTGCGCGGATTGGCCCTCTGGCTTGTCAATCACTGCCATGACGTTCCTTGTGAGAGACGCGCGCATCTGCGCGCTCTAGTAACTTTCCACACTCTACATGCGCCGCATGCAATGTTTTTGTCGGGAGACAGGAGTAACAACTGCAGATTATGAGTTACCTGCGGTGAGTCCGACAAAATGAATCCACTAAGTGTGTGCGCGGCTTAACGATTGTAAGGCCGATTATGAATGTAAATTGATACTTATGACTGATCGCGCTCAAACGCGTCCAGTCAGAGCCAGTTGCGTTCAGTCTGCGATTACAGTCGGTTTTCAAATTCCATGTGAAAGTATATAAATCTGCTTCAGGAGCAGGAAACTATTGCTGTATGTTGAGCACAGTCAGAATGTTTTAGCTAGTCGTTAAATGTGTGCCCGGCTTAATAACACAGCAAATGCCGGTGGTAAACAAACACTCTTGCATGAGTTTTGGGAGGCGTTCACTTGAAATACTCAGTCGACGAAAACATCCTCTGTACCACCTTTAATGTGCCTGTCTCTTTACAATGCCCCTATATACATTTACATGCATCCAAGGAAAAACACATTAATGTTCTCATAATATACATAAATTAAATAAATTCTGTTCAAATAGTGCTATTTATTGAATACAGTAATATAAAGTAATAAAAATGAATACAGTAAATAAATTAAAAGAAAATTATGTTTACTTTTGAGTCACATACAGAAATGGATTACTTTGAATCTATTTAAAAACACATTAGACCAACAGCATTCCCCTAAATATTGTCCAAAGTTCTTTTACTATTACATATTGAAGAATGTTTGTAGATTTGTTGAGGGTTTGCAAGCTCCCAAAATGCATGAATAAATGATGCAGTTATTGTTGAGGATTATTGTTTTGCTGTTTACTGGCTTTATTTATGCTGTTGTTGTTGTCACTGTTGGTTATTTGTTGTGTGGTGATGTTAAGAGCTCATCTTTTTACTTAATGATGTTTGTTGGTTGCCACAGTTATTGAAGTTTATGTGTTGAGGTCCACATGCATTTATATAAAACTACATAATTGCATGATATCATTGCTTCTGAAGAAGAGAATATTTTGCAAAACAAAGTCTGCTGAGTTCGCTTCATATTAAATGTCATATCAAATTCTGTTCAGGAATTAATTTACGTCAAATGAAATTTTCTTGTGTTGCTAATTGATAATTTGCTGAAAAAAAGACATCTTTAGTTACCCTAACAAGAATATATTTGCTGATATAGACCATTTGCATTTAGTAGGCGAATTCAAATTCAAATTCAAATGTGTTTTGCTGGGGACCATTATTAAGAATGTTATTGGAAAAAGAAGAAGAAATTATCTTACAGCAAAACAGCTTTTTTCTTTTCTCAACAGGGTCTTTTTAACGTGCACATAGTTGCTGTAATATAAATTCACAACAAGACCATGAAAGCAAAAGGATTGTTCCAATGAATATTGTGTTTTCACTGAAAGCCAAATGATTCTGTTTTTATCAATATTTCATTTTTAGAATAATGTATTATAACACATTGTTGTTCCTTTTCTCTAAATGCAGAGGTGACAGACATCTTGAGGATGCCATTATTGTTTCTAACTTCAGAACAGCCTACCACAGCAACTTAAGGTAAGTATATACTCAGCAAAGTGGATACAATGACACAATGCACATCTAAATATAATGTCTCTCTAATGGGATTTGCATTCTGCCAGATGGAAAGACCTCTTGGTTTTTATAGACTCAAGGACATTATAAGGTTGTCTATTTCCATATGTCTTCCTGGTTTGATATTGACATTTTAGATGTATCCGATTCATGCCCTTGCAGAAATGACTTCATTACAGCTCTTTGAGGTGTCGTAATCAACACGGGCGTCCCTTGAATGTACTGCTCAATAATTCAAAGCCAAAGTATGTTCCTTTCATAAGTCCTATCATTTGCCATCACATATCACAGCCATCCTTTATTCCCAGCTGGGAACACACATTTATGCAGCTCATCTGGTAGGCAAGAAAAAAGAGTAAAAGTAAACCAATACAGATTTAAAGGAATAGTTTGCCCTGGTATCATATACTCATTCTGATGTTGTTTCAAGCCTGTATTAGGAAAAAAGACCATGCTGGTTACTCTTTTACATACAATTACAATGAATGTGAACTAAAGCTTCCAAGCTTGAAAAAGGGCTCAGAAGCACCATGAAAGAAACCTAAAAGTAGCCTATGCAATGTTTGGACTAAACTGCACGATTGAAGCCATATGACATGGCTTCGTGTGAGCAACAGACTGAAAAAAGTAAGCAAATGATGACAGAATTTTTAGTTTTGAAATTATTCTTTTAAGCAAAGCAAATCAGCAGCCAGTCATTAGTCAGTCAGTCAGTCACTCACTCTCTGCACTACATCCATATTGATTTTTTATGCATATTTATTACCAAATGATGATGCAAAAACCTAAAGAACATTAATAAAGTGTCATACTCAAGGCAACAGCATCCATAAAATGGAATAATTGTGTAATTTGTGCCTTTAATGTTCTGTTGATATACAGTATGCAGGGCCTCTGTCAGATCCCAAAGTTAAAGGTGCTTAGATTCAAAATTTGAATTTACCTTGGCATAGTTGAATAACAAGAGTTCAGTACATGGAAAAGACATACATTAAGTTTCAAACTCCATTGCTTTCACTTTCTTATGTAAATCTCATTTGTTTAAAAGACTTCCGGAAAACACGCGGATCTCAAGATAATACCGACTGTTACGTAACAGTCAGGGTGTACGCCCCAATATTTGCATATGCAAGCCCATGTTCCCAACATTATGAAAGGCATTAGACAAGGGCAGCCAGTAACGTCTGGATGTGCACAGGTGAATCAACAGACTAGGTAAGCAAGAACAACAGTGAAAATGGCAGATGGAGCGATAATAACTGACATGATCCATGATAGCATGATATTTTTAGTGATATTTGTAAATTGTCTTTCTAAATGTTTCGTTAGCATGTTGCTAATGTACTGTTAAATGTGGTTAAAGTTAACATCGTTTCTTACTGTATTCACGGAGACAAGAGCCGTCGCTATTTTCAATTTTAAACACTTGCAGTCTGTATAATTCATAAACACAACTTCATTCTTTATAAATCTCTCCAACAGTGTAGCATTAGCCGTTAGCCATGGAGCACAGCCTCAAACTCATAGAGAATCAAATATAAACATCAAAATAAATAATTTACTCACATAATTCGAAGCATGCATACAGCATGCATGACGAACGTCTTGTAAAGATCCATTTGAGGGTTATATTAGCTGTATGAACTTTGTAAATGTGCTGTAATATAATCGAGAGCTCGTGTGGCAGGGAGCACGCGAATTAAAGGGGCGGCGCGCTGAAAAAATCAGTGCATAGTTAATGATGCCCCAAAATAGGCAGTTAAAAAAATTAATCTAAAAAAATCTAGGGGGTATTTTGAGCTGAAACTTCACAGACACATTCAGGGGACACCTTAGACTTATAATACATCTTGTGAAAAAGCATTCTTGGGCACCTTTAAAACTTGAGGGTAAAGGTTGCCATTTTTTAAAAGCTTTGTTTGTAACTATGGGCCCTAGTTTACTATCTATTGTGAATATATTTAATTAATGGTGTTGTTCCAATCTGTCTTAAACAAGCAGTGGTTTCTCCCCTAAATTAAATGAAAAAAATATGATCTTGATCTTGCAGAGTTGTATAAGTTTCGTTCAATTTCTAAATGCCCATTTTTTATCCAAAGTTTTAGAGAAGTTTGTTCTATCTCAAATTACCCCCTTTTTTTAATTGGAGAAAGATATTCTGGATAAATTCTAATCTGGAATCAGAGCTGGTCACAATATAGAGACCACTCTGGTAAAAGTTGGGAATTACTTATTAGCAGCTGATTCTGGACTGGCAGTTGTTTTAAATATGTTGGATCTCAGGGCTGCATTCGACACTGTTGATTATTCGATTCTCTTAGATCGTATGGAGTGTGAGTTTAGTATTCGTGGGAAAGCTAAAATGGTTTCAAATCATATCTACAGGATAGAGCATTCTCTGTTATTTTGCAAACACTACATCCTCTGTGGTCCCTTTAAAATATGGTCTCCGTCAAGGTTATATTTTGGGTCCTATGTTGGTTTCATTATACTGTACATGTGCCTGCTCCATCTGCCGTCACTATGACATTTCTTACCATATGTATGCAGATGACACACATATATATTTACCACTGAAATTCGGGAACAAGCAGTCTTCGAAGTCCCTGTTGGTCTATAAGGTCAAAGTTTGGCTGTCTAAAAATTTTCTCAAAGAAAATGTTACTGGCTGTTCCTCAATCCAAGAAGTCAAATGGTGATCAAACATTCTTTGTAAAAGCTCCTAAATTGTGGAAGAGTCTTCCCCTTTTTATTTTGCAGGCTCCATCTATTGAGTTTTTAGGTCTCCACTGAAATCACATCTTTTTAACTTAGCTTTTGAAGTAAGGGAATCTTAAGTATCAGAAACATTTCTTTGTAAACTGATCTCATTGGGCAAATTCAAAGTGCATTTATTTTGGTGCATTACAAAGTGTGTGTGTGTATAGGCATGGCAAATGTTACTCTTTTTAAACTAAATTGTGAAGCAGTTTGGGCAACAAAGTAATTTTTAGATGTGCTATATAAATACATAAAACTTGAAGTTGAAAGTTAAAAAGGGTAGAAATGAAATCCATCAAGATTATGTTTTCTTTTCTTCATCACACCAACTAGCACTTTTGGAGAGTTGCTGGGACGGTCATTCTCAATTCCAAGTAGAAAGGCAGTGAATTCTCAAAACTGGCAGGGCAAAGTAAATTAAGCAGTGATTTATAGACATTGGGCATATTTTTCCATTTTATTCCTGCCACCATGATATATGAATGCGGATGTATTCATGTTGAGTGTTTCCTCAGGGACACATGTGTGAATAAACGAGATGATGTATATATTCAGATCAGGACGAATGCATCTGGCTCTATCTGTTCATTCGTGTAAGATAATAAAGTGGTTTTCTTTAATGACAGTAAAAGCATTTTGGTGTCTAAGTACATTTTGACAGGCACCTTTTGCTCGATTGCTCACATAAAAAGCTGTGTAGAAATAACGTGCTGTCTCAAATAAATTATTTCAAACAAAGCACTATCCTGCAATGACTTACCCATTATCTTGCTATTGCTAGACCTTTGTATTCTCTTTTTCATGCTGTGAAGCTGGGAGTAATGACTGTGATTTTCCCAGCCATGGACGGCTAATATACCTGGAACTAACCGTTAAAATTTCAATTTATCTTAATGGCCATTACTTGCGTGCCACATGCAACTTGAAAAACCATGCCACAAGGAAACCCTGACCCTTTGGTCCCAGTTGTTTTGTAACCATTGGAAAGAGTTGAAAATTGTGATTTTACTCCAAGCATCATAAACAACAGAAATGATCTTCTGTGCTCTCTAATATAACAGTGCAAAAAGAAAGCATGACTGCTCGACTGGTAAATTGAGCACTTCTGAAAGTTTCATGTACCCCGGACTTCATCTTGACAATGGCTTTCATTTTGAAGCCTTAATCAAAGCGAAACTGGGTTATAAATTATAGAAGGCTGCACATGCTATGAAGTGTCAACTCACTGTGAATTCAACAATCATTTCCCCAGTTAGAAAGTTCAATAACCCTGTTCTCTCAGTGTAGGTGGTAATGTTAAAGTGGGCACACAATGTGCTGTATATTCCACACAGGGTCTTTGGAGTGTCAGTTTATACTAACTTGACCTGCCCTTCCCTCCCTGGCAAACTAACCAAAGTATCTTCTTATCAGTGGGTGGCACATGATGTAAAACTTATGCAACTGAATGAGAAGCAAAGAACAAGTTATCGGAACTCCTACGGCCAAAAATAGTTTGCTTTGTTTCTATCGCATCCTCGGGCTGTGAAATAGAACATATCTAAAAATAAAACCTTTTCTGTTTAATCCTACTTTCATTTACCCAAATAAAAGCCAGGCAACCCTCACAGTAGGAGGCTAGAATGAATCATAATCTTATGAAGAAATCCATGTCTAAATACCTGTAGAAAATATCCTGTTGGTTTAATATTCTCCTTAAATTCACCTACCAAGTGGCACTGGCATTTTCAAAAACAACTAAAAGAACTCATTGCTGTGCAAATATTAAATTTTAATGCAAGAAAATGTGAGTGACATTTACCTATGCAAAATGCATCACCATGAAGATAATACAGTGATGAGGGTGGTTGCCAGGGTGTGTTCTGAGAGGTTTTTAGCACATTGTTATGTTTGAAGTTGTGGGAGGTTGTTGCTAGGTGGTTGTCACCCCACCTCTGAATTCTAGTTTTTAGCACATTGTTATGTTTGGGGTTGTGGGTGGTTGTTTGGGTGTTGCTAGGTGGTTGTCACCCCACCTCTGAATTCTAGTTTTTAGCACATTGTTATGTTTGAAGGTGTGGGTGGTTGTTTGGGTGTTGCTAGATGGTTGTCACCCCACCTCTGAATTCTAGTTTTTAGCACATTGTTATGTTTGAAGGTGTGGGTGGTTGTTTGGGTGTTGCTAGATGGTTGTCACCCCACCTCTGAATTCTAGTTTTTAGCACATTGTTATGTTTGGGGTTGTGGGTGGGTGTTTGGGTGTTGCTAGATGGTTGTCACCCCACCTCTGAATTCTAGTTTTTAGCACATTGTTATGTTTGAAGTTGTGGGTGGTTGTTTGGGTGTTGCTAGGTGGTTGTCACCCCACCTCCGAATTCTAGTTTTTAGCACATTGTTATGTTTGAAGTTGTGGGTGGTTGTTTGGGTGTTGCTAGGTGGTTGTCACCCACCTCCGAATTCTAGTTTTTAGCACATTGTTATGTTTGAAGGTGTGGGTGGTTGTTTGGGTGTTGCTAGATGGTTGTCACCCACCTCTGAATTCTAGTTTTTAGCACATTGTTATGTTTGAAGGTGTGGGTGGTTGTTTGGGTGTTGCTAGGTGGTTGTCACCCCACCTCTGAATTCTAGTTTTTAGCACATTGTTATGTTTGAAGTTGTGGGTGGTTGTTTGGGTGTTGCTAGGTGGTTGTCACCCCACCTCCGAATTCTAGTTTTTAGCACATTGTTATGTTTGAAGTTGTGGGTGGTTGTTTGGGTGTTGCTAGGTGGTTGTCACCCACCTCTGAATTCTAGTTTTTAGCACATTGTTATGTTTGAAGTTGTGGGTGGTTGTTTGGGTGTTGCTAGGTGGTTGTCACCCCACCTCTGAATTCTAGTTTTTAGCACATTGTTATGTTTGGGGTTGTGGGTGGTTGTTTGGGTGTTTGCTAGATGGTTGTCACCCCACCTCTGAATTCTAGTTTTTAGCACATTGTTATGTTTGGGGTTGTGGGTGGTTGTTTGGGTGTTGCTAGATGGTTGTCACCCCACCTCCGAATTCTAGTTTTTAGCACATTGTTATGTTTGAAGTTGTGGGTGGTTGTTTGGGTGTTGCTAGGTGGTTGTCACCCACCTCCGAATTCTTGTTTTTAGCACATCGTTATGTTTGAGGTAGTGGGTGGTTGTTTGGGTGTTGCTAGGTGGTTGTCACCCCACCTCCGAATTCTAGTTTTTAGCACATCGTTATGTTTGGGGTTGTGGGTGGTTGTTTGGTTGTTGCTAGGTGGTTGTCACCCCACCTCTGAATTCTAGTTTTTAGCACATTGTTATGTTTGAAGTTGTGGGTGGTTGTTTGGGTGTTGCTAGGTGGTTGTCACCCCACCTCTGAATTCTAGTTTTTAGCACATTGTTATGTTTAGGGTTGTGGGTGGTTGTTTGGGTGTTGCTAGATGGTTGTCACCCCACCTCTGAATTCTAGTTTTTAGCACATTGTTATGTTTAGGGTTGTGGGTGGTTGTTTGGGTGTTGCTAGATGGTTTTCACCCCACCTCTGAATTCTAGTGAACATCCAAGATTGACATGCAATATTATTTCCATTATAGTGATGGAATTGAAGCTTCCTCCTGTTTTTGAGTCTCAACCTGTCTGAATCTTTGCCAGAGGCTGATGGCTGCTATTACCCAACTGCGAATTCACCAGTATATACCCGCGCTGCTAATTAACTGCTAATTACCTCCCTCAGTTAGCTCAACCCCCAATTCAACAGCCTCATTTATACAGTAGTTGCTGAGACTAGGTAGTAACCATTGCTACTGGAGTTCTCCAATGTTCTCTGTCAGTTTAAAATACCATGGGCAGCCTGAAGCTATGTCACTGCTCAGTGACATTTGACACAGTGAAAGCAGTGATGGGCAAAGACATTATGACCCTAATGTTAGTGCACTGCACTCAAAAAGCCCTTTCACTTGTCAAAATATTCAGACGGCAAAATGATGCCACTCTTCCTCGGATGACTCATGCTCTTGTCACCAAGGTTACAATTTTCATACTGCCTTTAAAATATTCAAACCATGGGCCATTTATAAGGAAACATCGCTGTAGTGCCTTTAACCACCTAAACATCACTCTGGAGAGATATTCAAGATGTTTTGGAGACCAATCAGTCATTGAATAAAAATTTGGTCATCATTTACACAACCTTGCATAGTTTCCTTGGAACACAAAAAGAGTTCTTTCATAGAATGTGTGAGCGTCACACATTTAAAAAAACAATTGTGGATACTATCATATGTATAATTTGATATTATTTTAAGTATAATATAGTTATTTTTGTAATATAATTATACTAGTATGTTTATCATATTTATATTATATAATATTTAAAATAATGTAAAACTATATAGTAATAACATAGTTATGTTGCTAATATTTTACAATAAGGTTCCACTTGTTAATTTTAACTAATGTAGTTAACTAATATTAACAATGAATGAACAATACTACTATTATAGTACTAATTCTACTGCATTTAATTATCTTAATGTTGATCACATTATTGCTACATTTTTAAGACTAAAAGTTGTATTGGTTAACATTAGTTAATACACTGTGAACTAACATTAACATGTTTATCAACTAACTTTAACAGAGGTTAATAAATACTTTAGAGTTTATTCATTAAATATTGTTAACAAATGAGACCTTAATGTAAAGTGTTACCGTTATTTATAATTACACTATTATATTTATAAAATGGCCTGCCCTTTCCTTGCTTTGCATCTTTCAAACACACATCATATCCTCTGAAATGAGGTGAGAAAGTCACTACAGCGGCATTTTTGTGATGCATGTATACAGGTTGACGTTTCCCTTTTGAGACTGTACTGTACTTGGTATGTGTGTGTGTCTGTGTGTATGTGAGAATGACATTTTTAAGATACAGTGTATATTCCTGCCAGTATAACTTGGGCAGTATACATTTGCAGACTTTATTGAGGTTTAAAACAAATTGAAACAACCTCTCCTCTAAATGCGTTAGATTTGTCATTTGCTGGTAAGTGCTAAAAACATATTTCAGCAGGATGAAACAATGCAATAAATAAATTAGCATACTGCTGCATTTTTTGTACGAAACTGACTTGTAGTCTCAGCTTTATGAGGATCCCAAAAAAACAAATTCAGTAGTTAATGTATGCCATTTGTAAATAACCCTTTAAAGTATGTTTTGCATGTATAACCAATTGACATGAGAGGTTGGGGCAGAAGGTTTGGCGCTTGTTTGGGGACAGGTTTCAAAGTGAAAGACAGGAATCCAAGACATGGCAATGTACTGAAGTCAAAGAGTACTACCATCTCTGAACACTAGGTTTAAACCAATTTATTCACACACCATACCATACTCCATGTGCATTCTCTACAGAGAAAAAAAAAAAAAAAGACAAAAAAGAGAGTAATGTATGCTTGAAATTACTTAATGTAAGAATATCAAGGCTCTACTTAAGGCTTTAAATCAACATGCAATATAATAACAGCTATAACATTTTAATTCAAAGTTTTATTTAAAAAAAAAAAATGCAAATAAAAGCACATGCCCTACAAATGTACACACAATACACTTACCACAATTTTTGAAAAGTTTTTGCAGATGTACTTCGGGAATGAAATATTACATTTAATATAAATTCCTATAGTTGGTTGCTACAGGTTGCAATAAGCTGTGTCATATTGCAAATTGTATCCTGGTCAGAGCATTCTGGTATGTTGCTTAGCTAACAGTTTCATCGTTCTTCACTGGAACATCTTGAAATGCATGAGGCAGCAGAAGGCAGGGCCTGTATTGATTGTATTGCTGAGAATAGAGCATGCAGGCACAGCGCCCAGAGCTTTGTCATATACAGGATGTATGTGGATAATGCAGCGTTCCGTTCAAAGTCAGATGTGGCTATTTCTGTTTTATATCTCCTACTTCCGACCACAAATGCATTCCATTAGTTGACGCACAGAAAATGACATATAAAAACAAATTGCAATTCTAGCATTCACTTTAGAAATGTCAACAAAGAGAACCACATCTCCTGGAAACCAAACCAAATAGGATGAGTGATGGTACACAGTGTTTATTTTGCACGTGCAAAATTATCAACCACAGAGCTTGTTTACAGTGTTTTATGCATTTGCAATTGCAATCAGCTGCATACAAATTATTGTTTATCATTGTGTGTATATACCCGTGTGTTGCCAAGCTCGTTTAATGTCATCCACAGTTTCAAGTTGGAAGACCAACTTCCCAAGACCAAGTTGGATTTTGTTGCAGTTTTCCAAGTAAGAAGTTCTGAATCTCATTTTGAAGTTGGAAATCCAAGTAGAAAGTTGGATAATCACATGTTCCATTTTGATTATGATGTAGCATTAATAGCTTTGGTCAGCATGCTACGGATGATGGTAAAATTATAGCGGAAGGAATGGGAATGGGCATCCGTCCTGCTCTTGCTGGCACATATTGATACTGTCCATATGCCAGCTGTAAAATTAGTCTGTGTTGGCACAACATGACTGTTGAGCCATATGATAATTAATTAACACAATAGAGTTGACTGTCAGTGTTCAATGAAAAAAAAAAAAAAAAAAAAATAAAAACTAGATTTGGAAACAGATGTCGGTACAGGAAGTTTCCAGCAAGAAAGAAGCTGGGAAAGCATTCAGTAATTTCTTGTTTATCTGATATAGATGAAGACTGACAGGAGGTTGAGCGATTAAGAGGAGGCAACACAGAGTTAAAAATGTCAAGAAAGAACAACATTATTCATAGTATATGTGCAATATTGATCATGCTTACCTTTAGGGACAGACATTTGATAGCCATACATTAGTATGTGATAAGCTAAAGACAAAAAAGGACATTTGTGTGCATCGGTCTGTGTTGTTCATGTCAAATAATATCAGTCATATTAAATAAATGTCATTTCTTATGTTTTTTTTTTTTCATATATATATATATATATATATATATATATATATATATATATATATATATATATATATATATATATATATATATATATATATATGCAAATGCAGTGTCTGAGTAGGCTATTATTTACATAAAATACCTATTATGTTATTCATGATTTAGTAGCATCATATTTAATGGAAGCTTAAAGCTACTGATCATTCCTTGCTGTCCACAACCTACCTGAACAAACAAGTGAGCCATTTTGGGTTAGGAACCTACTACTTTAGATGATACACAAGGGCAGCCACCACATGAACATAATTCTCAAAAGCCTCCCCTATCACTTCCCACACAGCATCCCACCTTATGTGCCACATTCCTAGTTCCTGTTAAAAGCTATAAAATCCCATCAGAGTTCCTGCTTCTGGCCAGCAACTCATGTGATGGCTGTTTGAGTGCTTTCCCAACTACCCAAGGGAATGACAAAATGCTGCAATGGATTTTTGGCGAAAGGTCAATTGCAAGTTCTGAAAAAAGAGGAGTAGCAAATTGCCATTGACACGAGAAGTTTGGAAACTGAAGACAAAGTGGACTGCAAAGATCAAAATGTCCCTAGACATCGTGACAGAAGAAACAGCGTGCCATGAAGATTAACTTGACAGATTTACTGATCTGTAAACAACAAATGTGTTAAGACTGCACTGAGTGTGAAGGATATGTACTGCATGTATGTATGTATGTATATGCTATTGTCAGCTCAAAAACACCCTTTGCCAAATCTATTTACTTTCTTTACAAGTTACTACTGACGTTTCCAGTTTAAGTATAACCGTTTCTTTTGCTTTGGTCACTAACTCTTGTTTGCCTTATATTGCAGGTCCACAGGCTGCTAGCCTGACCATGATTCACGTATTGGACTGATCCCCACTCTTTTGCAATCCTGGGCAGCGCTTGATCCAGTCGGATAACGAAGAGATTGATAACAGACCTATTGAGATAGAGCGCTCCCTCAGTGTATTTGCCAGCCTGTAAATCAGCGAGGTAAGCCACCAGCCTATGCTAGCTGAGCCAGAAGTAAATTGCTGTTTACTCCAGAGCCTGCGGGTGTCCTTTAGGCCAGAGAGCCCCCGGTTGCACTGTAACTCAAGAGCTGTGTGTCATTATATACAGGGAACTGATCAATAGTTGCAGGGAAATCCATAGGAAATCTGGGTAAAACCTTTGCTTCATTCCGCAGCTGTCCGGATGAATGACAGCACCATGCTGTCAAAAGATGTATTGTAAGTATTTATTATTTATAAAGCACATTTCAATACAACCAAAGTTGTCCAGAGTGCCGTACATTAAAAATAAACAAACACAAGGCCCAATTAATATAAAGCATGCAAAACACATACACATCTAAGAGTAAAACCAACAAAAAAAACAAGAAAACATAGAACACAAACACATCTAGGAATTAATCACCCGAAAATTTAAAAGCCATACTAAGTAGATGAAGATTTTAGCAAGTATTTAAAGCTAGAAATTGTCTGAGCGGATCTAATAGAAAAGGGCAGCGAGTTCCATAACTTTAGAGCAGCTACTGAGAAAGCCCGATCTCCTCGTAGTTTTAGTCTAGATCTGAGAACCACTAGAAAAAGCTGGTCAGAAGATCTCAGGGGCCTAATAGAGGAACATCGGTTCACTACAGTCTCCAGATACTTTGGTGCCAGCCCATTCGGAGATTTAAAAACAAACAATAAAAGTTTATATTCAATTCAGAAATGGACCGGCAACCTCATGATGTATTTGGTTTAGTGTTGAGCTACATTTGAAATGCAACCCTCACTTTTGTGGCTGTTCGAACACATTCAACCACATGAGAGTCTACACTACAAAAGCAATCCGGTCAAATGCGTTTTCGACTACCTCTGGAAGTGGCTGAAAGTGGACAAGCTCAAAACGTTTTATACCCCATTTACACCTGTATTTAGCATTGTCCATTTGTGATATGATCAACCAAAATGCATCTTAATACCAGGTGTAAACAGGGTCTTAGTCTCCAGTGTCACCATTTCCCATAACTGCAAACTGCTTGGAGTCTCCAGAAGTGCAGGGTGTCAGAGACTTTGCCAGAGACTTTTCAGAGACTTTGCAAGGTGTCCTCCACATTAATCACAAGCTGAAGTGTCATGAAATAGATGAAGACTGATTTTTAAAAAAGTTTTATAGACAGATAGGTTGAGAGTAACTCTTGAAGTACTGTACCAGGAGTTCAAGTCAGACAACAGCAGCGGTGGCGAGGGAATCATGGTGTGAGCTGCTACTAACAATGAGGAAGACGGACCTTTCAAGGTGGGGTGATGGACTTAAAATGATCATCCAAAACATACTGCCAGATTCTGGAAGATAAATTCTTCAAACAGTGGTGCTGGTTCCTCAAGAGTCAACCTCTCTGTCTATAAAGCCTTTAAAAAAACAGTCTTCATGTATTTCACAACACGTCAGCTTGTGATTCTTATTAAGTGGGGTTCAGGTTTCAGAAATCTTGACCTTAGCAAAGTGATCAGAATATCGACTTGCCTAATAATTATGCATGCGCTGTAAAGAATTTTTGGTAACACTTTGGTATGGGTTCTCACTTTTAACTAGTTGCTTATTAGCTTGCATATTAGCTGTTTATTAATACTTATAAAGCACATATTAATGCCTTATTCTGCATGACCATATTCTACATCCCTAAATCCTACCCCATACCTAGACTTAAACACTACAACAACTACCTTACCACTACCTTACTAACTATTAATAAGCAGTAAATTAAGAGTTTATTGAGGCAAAAGTCGTAGCTGATAGTGAATATGTGTTCCCCAAACCAAACTGTTACTGCATTTTCTATGCATGTAGCATTTTGGCACTCAATACAATCCCTTGATTGTACTGACATAAATTTGCATCATGCAATCATTTTGCAATTTTTGGCAGATACCTTGAGCACGTGTCTCAAGATATGCGTTTTAAAAGTTGAACTTCTTTTATCTTGATGCTGTGCTCACATGTGAAATGCTGCAAAAGACACGATGCATGAGTGTAATGGTCAAAGATGTCTACAGATCTGGAGGGTCATAACCTGCAGAGTTCAGTTCTAACCTTGATTAAACACATCAGAACCAACTAATCAAGGTCTCCATGGATTTCTTGATAATTACAGGAAGGTGTGTGTAATTAGGGTTGAAACTAATCTCTGTGGGTCGTAGCCTTTTGGAACGGAATTCAATAGCCCTGGTCTACATAGAGAAAAAAAAAAAAAAAATGGAAAAGCCCCTTATAGTGGAAGGTGAAGTCTGTGAAGGTACAGTGATTGACATGATCACATTCAAATGGAACAAACCCCTGAGTGAATTAGCATAAAAATAAAATTTTTCATCATAATGATGATTAAAAATAAAAATTGTCAATCATATTTCTCCCACCCCTACTACATTCCATGTTTAATAATGTGAGAGACATTCAGGCATCATTGTTGAAATACATTGATACCTGGTACATTTACTTTCCAGGAGTCAGTAAGGAGAGTTATTACTACATTGAAAATGGAAGCTTGAGCACATTACATTTTGGGATACAGTGCACCCTTAGTTTTGAAGGATTAATTTGATAAGGATTTTTATATTTTTTACTCGTGATATCTACTAGTGTTAATTTCATCAGCTATTTTTAAATTTAGTCTTATTCCTGAGTCAAATGTAGCTTTTAGTTTTTACCACATTTAGTCAACCTTGCCCTTTTTGTTTAGTCAAGTTTTAGCTGACGATGCCCTAGTTTCATGGACAAGGCTTAATGCATGTTTGAGCTGTTTTAACTGAAAGCTACTTCCACTGACAATTTACGATTTAAAATCATAACAAAAATAAAAGCAATTAAATGTGTTATTATAATTAAAATATGAAAATTAAAATGACAGGTAATTCACACGCAAAATTTCTCTGTACTGTACTGGCTACGTGTTGGTAGCCATTAAAGAAAACGTAGTATCATATTTATGTTTAAATAGTCCTATGTTATGTTTTAAAATCATCTATTTGATTATAAAAAGTGAGTAAGATGCATCATAAGATGATCAATATATCGGGAGACATGCAGTGGATCAGACATGATTTTGACCACTTCATTAAGTTTTGTTTTGTAGAAAGCCTTTCTTTAAAGTGAATTTCGTTTTGTAAAACTTGTGTTTTAATTTTAATCAATGTTTCATTAACCAAATGCCTGGATGTAATAAATAAGAAGCAAATATAGCAGAAAATATAATCATGACATGGAGGCGCGGGCGCGATCACTTGCGCGTGAACTGGAACGCGTTTTACTGGAATTTCGTTTAACGAAAACGAAATAATTCAAAACTAAAAGAAATAGGCTATTCTGATTATGTAGACTAAACTGAATGAAATGTGCATTCTCTCTCTAGCGCGTCCACTATGAGGAGGTTGATGAGAGTCAGTAGGCTAATGTCAACTTCATCTTTGTAGCCGACACTGATTCAGAAAACATTACTTTATTAATAAACAATTAAAATGTCTCCTTGCTGTTTTGGTCACATTCATGAGACCAATATCGATTCGTAAATCACAGTCGATCTTTTGGAAGGCTATACGCTGTTTTCAGTTGATGAATGAAACAGTACATAGTGCGCCTCCCATCCAATAAATCGCAATAGACTTAAAGCTTTGTGTTGCTTTTGATATGGAACTAAATCTCAGATTTCAAATTTTGTCCATTTCATTAAGAAATTCAAGCAATAAATACCGTTGTGGCGCTCTTTAATGTGGCGTGATAGATAGCTTCTGGGTACTCGCCTGTGCGTTATCAAACACATAGCGAAAGATTCGTGCCAGTTTAATTTTTGTTCTGGATCCAGCTCTGCTGCTACATTGGAGCGCACTCGCCACCAACTGGACGGGTGGGAATTACAGTTACAATTTACAATAGATCACCCTCAGTGTAATCTGTCAACGTGACGGACGGCCTTCAGATTTTTCCGTCTCTGATAAAAAAATTCCGTCAATGACGGATAATTTTCGGTTAATGCAACCTCTGATATAATGTGATGGTAACATGAATTTTAGTTCCAATTTTGGCTTCCAACGATTATGAAAACATGACCATTGCACCACATTCCATTCCTTTCCTTTACAGCAGTGCACTTTCACTTCTATTAAAAGCACAAACTTAACAGCCAAATCATTTAAATCATGTAACATGACTGTCATAAAATGCAGACTACTGTGGGATATCACTATCATGAAAGAAAAACAGATTTTGGTCATATCGACGACTCCTAATGATGTAAAATAATTATGATTAGGATTTTGGCCATAATTGAGCAGCAAATAACAATTAATGCCTTTCGCATTGTACTGAAAATGTATTATGGAATACTGGCTAATGGTTTAATTTACTGTTTAAAATTGTATAAAGTACAGTAAGCCTGTACTGTACAGTATTCAGTAGTAGAACAGCAGTAGAAGTAGAACAGTCACTGTTCTTGTATGTAATACAAGGTTAGCATTTTAAAATGATTTTGAATAATGATCTCTCTTATTCAGCATTTGCTGACAAAATTGCACATTGTACACTCACAAAAGCAATAGTAAAAGGATTTCCCTCATGGTTTGGATATGAGAGGCGTTAAGCTGTCTGTGCAGCGTTGGGCACATTAGAGAGATGCTCTGGGTTCTGCTAAGGCCTGACAAACCTGTGAGTTGGATAAGCCCTTGCTAGGTGCCAGTCCACAGAGACGCTGACAGTTACAAGGGCACTAAGTCCTTTCTGGGCTGTCACCTAGCCTGCTACTGTAAGTCTCGGACGGATTATGTTGACACGGCAGGGACACGGCAGTCAACTGCATGTGACTGAAGCGGCGGATCATTACGGCACTCTCCCTTTCAACCTCACACCTCGCAAATGTAGAAATGCCTTTTTCTCCGCTTGTCTACAGCTGTTTTCCTCTCTTAGACATGTCCTGGGAATTTCTGCCTTTATGTCTTTTTCTCTCTGAGGAATTGTATGTGTGACCTTACTGGGCTGATTTTGATTCATGTGTGTATTTCTCCATTTACGCTGTGACGGTTTTACTGATGATCGATTTGATGACTTCACAATGACTTCAGAGATCCACTGGGATGCTGTGCTTCCTCTGCAAACTATTTCAAATGGCCTGATGTCTTATGCATAAGCTCTTAATAATTGGATGCCATCAATATGTGTAATCTGTGCTGAATAAAACATAGACTGCAAAGGTGCTTCAGAGGACAATGTCAGAGAGCATATTAAAATAAATGTTAGTGATGCAGTCAAATGAAAATTCTTGGTTGATACTGAAAAGTGTAATTTTAAAAGATCAATTTTTGGTAAGATGACCCAATATCTGAAATGGAAACTGGGGCTACTATATCAGTGGTCAAAGTAGAATTGAAATTAACACCCTAAAACAATTCACCAAAAACTACAAGAAAAACAGCAAATAGTAGTATTGTAAATAGCAAACAGATCAAAACAGTATTATAATAAAATTATGACTTTACAGAAACACATTACAAAGCTAATACACAATAAATATGAGAACCTTTGATAAATATTTAACAAATATTTGTAACATTTTGTAATTGTATTTAATGTTGTCATTTTCACAAACTGTATACGATTTTGGTTAAATTGAGAAAAAATAGATATCACGATTATCCCATGATTTCAAATAGACAACTAAAACAAAAAAATAACAATTTATAAGTTCTGACAAAATGTTAATTGCTGCAGTCTATTAAATTTATATATATATATATATATATATATATATATATATATATATATATATATATATATATATATATATATATATATTATTCATTTGAATTAATTATTTTAAACAAATCGGTTTGAATGAATGATTCAATGACTCGTAAAGACTTAATTCCTGGAAGGTTCATTACTGGATGAATTTAAGTCACTTGTCGACACCTACTGGTGTTGATAAAATTGAGACAATCTTTAATTGAAGCGCCATGTTACTTTCAAAAGGCAATTTACTCTATTTATACGCCACTGTAGACATCAGTGTTTATATCTGAACTAAACTTGTGTTTATATCTGAAGTACTTGTGTGATCATTTTAATTTTTGTATCACAGTAATAATGAAATTGTATGGATGAAATATTAGGCTCGTTTGAGATGCGCCTTGCCTTTTTTCGTCAAGAGTAGGTGGCTGCCTATGCACATGTTGTAGTATTTATGCACGTTGTAGCTTTTTGTTCAAATTGTTGTTTTTTTCCATTGAAACTTACCCAGTGTTAATAAAAAAAAAAAAAAAAAAAAAAAAAAGGATGCATAAAGCTATGGGGACATGCTGGCGGGGAAAGAGTTAAAGTGATATTATGTAATTTTAGCTAGCATTAGCATCACTGTTTTTTTTTTTTTTTTTTTTTGTGTGTACTTGAATTACTGATACTATAATGCCATCTTTCAAGTTTTCTGGAAAATTACACTGATTCTAGTGAGTTTTAGAGAGCGGTTTACGCAGTAATAAATTCCCCCAACAGCAAAGCAGCAACTTGGGCATAATCTTATTTTTTTTTCAGTCATCAAATCTTTCCAGTCTAAGAATGCCATATTGCACTCACTTTTTGTTTTTGTCGGCCTTCTGGCTTCAGAACTTTTCAGCTTCTTCAGCTGTACAGATCTCAATTCTCCTGTTGTGTCCACTGGTAAATCATTACAAAAGTGTGTTCCATTGTCTAATGTTTACTCATGGCATAATCAAATAATACTACGCTAGCATATATAGAGGGTTCAGTTTACTAAAACACCGCAGATCACATAATTTCAATATGGCAAAATACAGGTACGTTCGTAAAAGGCGTTCATATCCTTGTTGCAGTCGTAATTACAGCTTGTAAGATAGGGATTTTCTAAGAGCTCCAACCTGTACCAAATAACTGCTGCAGATTAATTTCGGCATTGACGAAAACGCATAATTCCCAGTCCGAGGACATTAACAGCTCCAAATAGAATGTCACTAGAGGGGTGAACTGCACCATACACAATTAAAGTCCCCTAAAAAAAATAATTTTATTCATTAAAATTATTTTATCTATTAAAACTAATCTTTGACATACAGTACAGTCCAAAAGTTTGGAACCACTAAGATTTTTAATGTTTTTAAAAGAAGTTTCGTCTGCTCACCAAGGCTACATTTATTTAATTAAAAATACAGTAAAAACAGTAATATTGTAAAATATTATTACAATTTAAAATAACTGTTTTCTATTTGAATATATTTCACAAAGTAATTTATTCCTGTGATGGCAAAGCTGAATTTTCAGCATCGTTACTCCAGTCTTCAGTGTCACATGATCCTTCAGAAATCATTCTAATAAGCTGATCTGCTGCTCAAGAAACATTTAATGTGTACAATTGTACAAAATATTTGTGTACAATATTTTTTTTCAGGATTATTTGATGAATAGAAAGTTCAAAAGAACAGTGTTTATCTGAAATCTAATCTTTTGTAACATTATAAATGTCTTTACTGCTTTTTGATTGATTTAATGCATCCTTGCTAAATAAAAGTATTCATTTCTTTAATTTCTTTTCAAAAAAATAAAAATAAAAATTCTTACTGACCCCAAACTTTTGAACGGTAGTGTATAATGCTACAGAAGCTTTGTATTTCAGATAAATGCTGTTCTTTTGAACTTTCTATTCATCAAGGAATCCTGAAAAAAAAAGTACACAACTGTTTTCAACATTGAAAATAATCATAAATGTTTATTGAGCAGCAAATCAGCATATTAGAATGATTTCTGAAGGATCATGTGACACTGAAGACTGGCGTAATGATGCTGAAAATTCAGCTTTGCATCACAGGAATAAATTACTTTGTCATATATATTTAAATAGTACACAGTTATTTTAAATTGTAATAATATTTCACAATATTACTGTTTTTTACTGTATTTTTAATTAAATAAATGTAGCCTTGGTGAGCAGACAAACTTCTTTTAAAAACATTAAAAATCTTAGTGGTTCCAAACTTTTGGACTGTACTGTATTTAAGAATTTTTTTCCAGTGAAAATAATTTCTTCATGCCCTAAAATAGCTTGAATATAACTTTATATCCTTGCTTCATTTAGCATTCATAGAACCATGAATATGTAAATTAGTCCCCGCCTCCACTCAGTCACACCAGCTCGGACTACCTGATCCACTCTGTCAACTGTAGTAAACACTACACAATGACAAGTGGAAATATTGGATTAATTCAGTCACATATGTTTGAACCAGAGACTAATTCAGAAGAAGAAGTGGAAGAGCGAATTATACAGGGTCGTCTAGAAGTCGATGTATCAGAATGGTAATGTGTTTTATGCATTATCTCTATAACGTTGGACACATAATGGTAATTGATATGATTAGCCTTTGCCTTGACTACATTATCAAACAGCTAATAATGTGTTGCTAATGTTACACAAACCATGTTCACCATTTTAGAATCAGACAGCCGCCTTCTAAAAATCAGCATCCGCTATAAACATCTTAGAAAGTCAGTGAAAGACATAGTACCAATTGTACTGACTGGCATTATATTTAATGTGACTTAAGCTGGATCACCTCATATATGTAACGCTAAGGTCCAGTGAAGATGAAGATGAAACGAGATAACAAGCCAACATGTGAGACAGTGTGTCTTAACATCAACACAACAAAATCTGACAACCAACAGAACTGAGGAAGGAACTTAAACACACGGTGATGATTAACTCAAAAGGCGAACAGCTGTGATGAATAGTTAGTGTCCATGGTGACTGATGAGTGGCGGCAAATGAGCAAAGACGACATGTGACAAATGAAAACAAACTGAAAGTCCATGAGAACAGAAACTAACAAGACAACTGTGACAATATGTGACAAAACTGCTCTTATCCAATCTGTTGCTGTTTCTATTTTTGACCAATATTTTCAGCCTATTTTCTTGATCGACTAAAAGATAAAATTGACATTTTATTATGTAGTTCTAATTAATATATAATTTTACCCAAGGTGAGCAAAGTTACATAAAATGAAAAAAAGAAAAGGTAATATATTGTACAGAAAACTTTGCAAGAAATATGCACTTTCCTTCTGCATGCATTTGGTGTCCTCACATTGTCAGTCAGCACTGACTGTCCTGCTCTTGGTTTCTGGACCTCCTCAGGTTCTATATATACTTATTTCAAGACTTTTGACAGTGCATTATCATCCCATAATATTCACACCTGCCATAAAATTATACCACTAGGATAAATTCTTCTACAAAAATGAACAGCTTCTAAAAATGTCTTTCGAGGTTTTTTTTTTAATTACGTAAGTGGTAATATGTTTTAAGAACCATTATTCATTCCAAACCTGTATGCTGTTAATTTTTCTGTAGAACACCAAAGCAGATAACCTAGCAACTAGGGCTGCACGATATTGGAAAAAAATTACATTGCGATATTTTTTTCCCAACGATATATATTGCGATATTGAGAGCCATCAATCCAGGCTAAAGTCAATAATTACCATTCCATGATATGAATAATTTCACTAATAAGCAAGCTTCATTACAAGTGACAAAAAGGTCACTTAATATTTTATTCCAAAATTAGAACATTTCTGTAAACACAAAAGCAGACACATTTTTAAAATATAGCTGCAAGCAGCAATTACGGGGCCAAGCACAAAAAGGGCACAAGAAGCCAGCCAACATGGCTGTGAGCATCAGACCAAATGCAACAGTGAGCAATTAAAGACCTATTAAGATCATTTTAGGCAAAAGAGCTGAAAAATGATCAAAAATTAGGATTTACTGGTTCATCACTTTCGACCAATAGGTGGCGCTGTGTCCAAATTGTTGTGTTATGGTCAGAGTGAGGTGACAATGACACTTGCAAAGTTTGGTGTCAATATGTCAAAGCACTGAAGAGATACAGCTTCAAGAGTCGTTTTTGCATCATGCCTCAAATTCTTTGCTCTGGTATACAAAAACGGTTTGACATATCGACTTGAAATCCATAACTTTTTGTCGGCAAAGTCTGAAGATGACACGTTTCAATTTTGGTGAAAATCGGAGCAACGGTCTAGGAGGAGTTCGAAAAAGTAGGTTTTTAAAGAAAAACAATATGGCGGACAGGAAGTTTAGCTGACTATGGCAAATTTGATATCTATGTTCTCAGCATGACCCAAGGAATCTACTGAGACCAGTTTCATTACAATTGGTGAATACAGTCAAAAGTTATTATCATTTTTATACATTTTGTTATAACTTTTGACCACAAGGTGGCGCTGGTCCGAAACTTCTCAGGCTCCTTCAGGGCATTGTGCTGATGACCCATACCAAGTTTCGTCACGATACGCTAATGCGTTCGTAAAATACAGCATTTTAGCACAAAATTCAAAATGGCCGACAGCCAAAATGGCCGAAGTGGGAAAATTGGATATCATTCGACTCGGCATGATTCCCCGAATCCAACGAGACCAAATTTATGATTTTAGGACAAACCCATCAAAGTTTTAAGCAAAAATATCAATTTTTCATATCTCCGCACCAGTAGGTGGCACTGCGCCGAAACACTGCATGGTGCCTCAGGTCATGCTTGTCATGACATGTACCAAGTTTGGTCTGAATATGATAAAGTGTTACAGAGATACAGCCTTACTTCTATTTTCGCAAGCGCTATGTACAATTCGATCGTGTGTTTTTCGAAAACGGTTTGAGCAATCGACTTGAATTCCATAACTTTTTGTCAGCATTCTCTGAAGATGATCTGGTTCAATTTTCGTGAAAATCGGAGTAACGATCTAGGAGGAGTTCGAAAAAGTAGGTTTATCAGAAAATTCAAAATGGCGGAAAAATTTTCATGACGGAAAATGACGTCATATGGTACATTCGATTCGTCTTGAGCCAAGGACTCAGGGGAAAAAAGAATTTTGTTTCTAGCCCTTACGGTTCAAAAGTTATTAACATAAACATAAGTGCAACTTTGGACAGCTGGTGGCGCTAGAGGGATTGAGTTAGAGACTCCAAATTTGCTATGGTCAAAGGTCAGACTGTCCTCTAACTGTGTGCCAAATTTCACAACTTTCCCGCAAGCGGTTCTATGGGCTGCCATAGACTTCAAGAGCGGAAGAAGAAGCGGAAGAATAATAATAAGCGTACGGAACGCCAACAATAACAATAGGTGCCTAAGCACCTTCGGTGCTTGGCCCCTAATAAAACAGCAGCTTTACACCAACCCCCCTGATTGGTTTACAACAATATAACTTAAAATAAATAAAACAGTGTTGGTCATCATCATAATCATGGCTAAACAAAATGATATAAAACTTCTAAACTGAGTATTCTTTAGCATGATCATGATCATGCATGCTTATGTATGCTGTATGCTTTGCTTACTCAAGGTTTTTAGCTAAGAACACAAGTCTGTCAACCTTTGCAGGCTTGAGACAGGTTCGTTGGCAAGTGACGATGTTGCCACTACTATGACAACATATCTTTAGCGATATGAAACGTTATTGCGTCTGTTATTTCTTTCTGTCGTTGAGAGCCTTTCTGGTAAGGTGTTACACTGGCAAAGGCATCACAAATATTTGTTTGCTTTGGTTGACATCCAGATTTGACTTTGTATTCGTCGTAAAGATCTTTGTGGTGCCGTTTTAAGTGATCAGACAAATTGGTGGTGTTTCCTTGTTTTGTGGCCACAACTTTATGACACTCCATGCAAAGTACCTCTTTTTGGTCAACATCCTCCTTTTTGTAGCCGAAATAGTCCCAAATAGATGATTTCGACTTTCTTTTTGGTACAAAATAATTTTTTGATGCGGATCCTCTTCGTCGCGCATTTTTAGCAGTGAATGTTGGCTGTGAGCGGTGAGCAGCGGCACAGCGAACCAATCACTGTGCAGGCACGCGGAACGTGCATTGTCACCCCAGCAACAAGCCATACAACAAACTCGTGTTTACTGTGTGCTACCGTTCTCTTAATACACCATGGGCTACTACCCTTCACATCGCATGTTCCGGCGATGTGACTATCGCTCACGCGCACATCGCGATGTCGATGTTAAAACAGAATATCGTTCAGCCCTACTAGCAACTTAAGGAGTGACACGCTAACAGCCAATCATGTAACAGTATCTTCTGTCCAATGATCAGTCATTGCGTCTGTCAGACTACTATTTTCAACAGTGTCAGCCAATGGAGGCATAGAGACCGCCTTCTGATGTTTGATTTACACCCTCTCATTAGCATGTTGTGCCAAGGAAAAATAAATATGGAGTTACATTCAAAAATGAATAAACAGTTAAAAAAAAAGTCAACTTTCAGTTTAGGGTTTATGGGCCCTATTTTAACGATCTAAACGCAAAGTGTAAAGCGCACAGCGCAGGTGCACTCAGGGCGTGTCCAAATCCACTTTTGCTATTTTAACGACGGAAAAACGGTCCGTGCGCCGGGGCGCATTTTTGAAATGGGTTGTCCCTATTCTCTTAATGAGTAATGGGCGTAACGTTCAATAAACCAATCAGAGTGTCATCTCCCATTCCCTTTAAGAGCGAGATGCGCTCGCGCCATGGCGGATTGCTATTTACATGGCGGAATTTGTTGGCAGAAAAGCTGAACGCTTTTCAAGAGAAGAAACCGATATGACGAACAATTTGAAAATTCGTAACATTATAAAATACACTGACTTATTAAACACACCGATTCAACTGAGGAGTTCAACAAGTGATGTTTTGCTGAAATTACCTGTTAAGTGGCCAGTCAATCTTTCAGTCGTCTGCGTTGGATGCAGGCTTTCAAATAGCTCCGCGCGATGAGTCAGTTAATATATATGCGTGTGTATTGGCACGATTGTTCAATTAATTAGCCAATTTTGTTCATCATTATAAGTAGTAATAGGCTGAATCGAAAATAGGTAGCCTAATTCTAATACACGCAATGACTATTCATCATTACATTTTTATATTTATGTAGCCTACACAATAATATTCTTTTACACTGTAATCCTTTTGTTTTTAATATTTGGCATGTTTGTGTGATGCGCATCCCTGTGTGTAATAACCAAAGTCACCGCGCACTGTGGACGGGCCCAGAGGCGCAGTTTCTACCAACGCGCTCTAACAAAAAAAATATTGCTCCATTGACTTTAGACTTTAGACCAGGTTTGAGTTGGTCTATGGCGCAGTCTATTTTCAGCTCCTTAAAATAGCAATGCGCCAGCAATGCGCCTGAACACACCTCTTTTTTAGACCAGCACGCCCATGGGCGCACTAACTGGCGCAAATGCATTTACTAATTTAAGGACGTGGCGCTGAACGGGAAAACGCGAACGGCGCCGGACGCAAACTAGCAAACACACTTTCGCTGCGCCTTGCGTCGCATTGCGCCGGGTGTATTATAGGGCCCATTATTTTCCCCAACATTCGTTTTATTTCTTTATTTATTAATATCCTCACACATTCAATTATTTATGTAATTGAATTCATGTACAGATAATATCTGAGCGAGAGTGCGCATGCGTCCAGTTTTGTGCAAGGGAATCCGCCTGTGAGTGGAGAGATTGCTCGCGCATTTGATGCGCTCTCGACATTTTTCAATATAATAACGCCATAGAACCCGCATTAAATGAAATATTAACATGAGAAGAAAGTCATGTCTGAATTTCGCAATATTGAATTTGTTAAAACAAATGGAGAATATCTCGTTTTTCCGTAGGTGCTCGACCATTTCCGTGTGTGGCGCTTGATCGCCGCAGTTCGTTGGAAATATTTAACATCAGGATGGATGATTACATGCTTTAAATCCTCGATTTGGGCAGCTTTGAGTAGCTCTTGAGGGTCTAATCCAGTATGGAAGATGAAATCCTCGCTGGTGTAGTTGTGTTTACCGACTTTGTTGTCATCAGCGGGAAAACCTCTCTCTATGATTGTGCTGGTTGTTATTTTCACAGCTAGAATATGACGGCTGCACAAATAGATTTTTAAATGCTCATAATAAAAACTGTATTTCTTACTGTGGTATTGTAATTTCAGGGATGAAAAAAAATTACAGACATAAATGAAATGTGGGACACCACTTAAGTCTTGTGGAAGGAAGCTCCTAATTTCGGAACTGTCCGGCATAATACGGGACGGGTGGTCACTCTACTTTAGACTTATGTTTACGTTTTAATTATTTGAGTTTTCCATGGTTGTTGACATTTCTGTCTTAATAACTGAGGGGATTATGATCAGAGGAAGGTTAAGTTTAAAATAAAAATGTTTAATATATTTTTTTCCTGGTCCTTATTTTAAATGGGTCATAAAAAAATATCAATAATTATCGATATCGACATCACATTCACATTCTTTTTTTTTTTTTGAGATTGCCAGGTATGAACAGTCATTTTTTGGCTGAACTGTTTCTTTTAAAGTGATAGTTCACCCAAAAATGAAAATTATCCAATGATTTACTCACCCTCAAGCCATCCTAGGTGTATATGACTTTTTGAAGCCCAAAATAATGCATCCATCCTTAAAAAAAAGTAATCCATATGATTCCAGAGGCTTAATAAATGTCTTCTGAAGCGAAGTGATGCTTTTTGAAAGAAAAATATCCATATTTAAAACTATAAATTCAAATAACTAGCTTCCGGCGGATGACCGTATGCAGAATGTGCAAGTCGATTTGTGGCGGAAGAGTATCCTTTGACCTGACGCACAACGTAATGACGAATGCGGAGACACGGAGGATAGAGCAAAACAAATCACTGGTCACGGATTATAAGTCTGAAACGATCATTTTTAAAGAGAAATGTCAGAGGATTTCGATATAAGAGAAGAGGAGCTTAAATTTGTTGCACAGCCTTATTTGTTAGTACCGTGAGAGACGTCTAAGGTTATAATACTCCAACAACCTGCATCATACATCACGTCAGAGGATTACTCATTTGGCGCAAGTGGACTTTATTCATCCGTCCGTTATTTTAATTTATAAAGTTGTAAATATTGATATTTTTCTTACAAATACACATTACTTCGCTTCAGAAGACCTTTATTGACCCCCTGGAGTCACATGGATTACTTTTTTTTATGGATGGATGCATTATTTTTGGCTTTAAAATGCTGCCCCCCATTCACAACCATTATAAACCTTGGAGGACTAAGGATATTATTTTTTTTTAAATATTTCTCTGATTGTGTTTGTCTGAAATAAGTCATATACACCTAGGATGGCTTGAAAGGGTGAATAAATCATGGGATAATTTTCATTTTTGGGTGAACTATTCCTTTAAGTGTAGCTGTGCATTGTTAAAGGGAACACTGTTAAAATTAAGTTAACTTTATTTCGTAATCTCACATGATTTCCATTAGAGGGTATTAATTTAATTTTAGATGGGTGAAGCCATCACTATAAGTGATCAGGGTCTTTATTTGTCCCTGAAAAGCTGTGTAGCTGTTGGCTGGAACTCTAATTAAAAGATGATAAAGCTTCCACTGATCATTTTGTCAGATTAGATGTTTTAATAAACTTTGAATCTCAGGGTACTTCACAAACTCCAGAGGATTCCCCTTTAAATAACGGCAAAAATCTAATTTAAATGTTCTCCTGCTCATTTGAGGAATTTAGTTATCTTACACCAGATGAACAAAATCCCACCAGTAAATACAACTTGGTGAAAAAAAAAAAAAAAATGTCATAGATTACTGTGCTCTTAGCCATGTTTCAATTTAATGAGTGCTTAAAGGTTTTATTATAAACATGTATTAGAGACATGATGTGTTCATTAAACATGTTTAAAAGGAAGCTTGTTTTTGAAACCAACATTATCACATACTGGTATATTTTCATATTCATATATATGTTTAGGTTGAAGGTCTCATTACAGCATAATTTGTTCTCTTAACAGAGGTACTTCAATACACACAAACTGCTCAACTAGACATCATATAACCTCTGCTGCCCATTATAATTACAATGCTTGCAGGGGAGCACTATATTCAATTTCTGTACAACCTAATGTACCAACTTCATTCGAGCTATCTTTTGTAGGTATATTCAGCCTTAGGTGTGCTGTACGCTTTTAGAAACCTTATATTTTTAATATAGAGTTTGGAAATCTTCTATTTACATGCACTGTTAGAATGTTTGCCATTCCAAATTAAACCAACAACAGCATCATCATTGTATAGTAGTATTTCCATACTGAATTGGTCTTCTTTCATGCATTTATTTGCATATTGGAATTGTGATCTTTTATTTCTATTTAACCATGCCTTTACACTGTAAGACGGTGTCATGTGTAGACATTCACAGAAAACATTTCTTATACAAACTTGGGCATTCTGTTACCCTTTCCACCTCTTCCTTATCTTATCCAATCATCTCCTCTTCCTCGAGAAATGAGCCAGAGTCAAGTAGTCCTGCAAATGCATCCAAGAGCCCAGATAAGCATTCTCTAAACTGCTGGATGGTTAATTAGGAAGACATACGGTAGTAAGATTAGAAAATATAAAAGTCAGAAGGAATCCATAGATAGCAGGGGTCCGAAACATCCACCATGTTCTGCCCCAGGCCCATCACAAGAGGCCTGAAACAGAGACATGGTAAGCTGATGTAACTTAACGAAAGGCATTGCTGTTGTTCCAGCCTCTGTCTGCTTAAGCTGTTTCATTGTCCACAAGTCCAATCCAGTGGGTGGACATTTGTCGGAAGAATGCCCAAGGTGTCTTTTCTAATGGTTTGACCTGGCATTCGATTTGTCCAGCACCTGTTGGCTGTTGTTAATCTTTGTGTGCAATTTCTGGTTCGCCTCAGTGGTATGTTTGCAATATTTAGAGGTCACTGAGAGAGATGGGCAGCAGATGCACAGCACAGCAATTATGAAGGATACACCCTTAAAGGATAAAGACCTTCCACAGCTCCGGTTTCACATATGAATGCTGTAAGAGCTGGATAGTCAATCGATGAGAGTCAGAAGGGTTTATGACGTGCTGTGTGTGGTGCTGGCTAACCTTAACAACCAGCAAACCATCTCACTTTCACAAACCTTCCTACATTTTTTTCACTCATCCACTAATAGACTAATTCAGTTATAGGGCCCTATTTTAGGAATCTAAGCGCATGGTCTAAAGCGCACAGCGCAAGTACACTTAGGGCGTGTCCGAATCCACTTTTGCTAGTTTAAGGACGGAAAAATGGTCAGCACGAGCTCCGCATGGTCTAAAAGGGTTGTCCCTATTCTCTTAATGAGTAATGGGTGTGTTTTGGGCGTAATGTGCAGTAAACCAATCAGAGTTTCATCTCCCATTCCCTTTAAAAGTCAGTTGCACTCACGCCATGGTGGATTCACTATTTACATGGCGGAATTTGTAAGTGGAAAAACTGAACGCTTTTCTAGTGAGGAAACGGAGGTTAAAGCGTGCAAGCAGACCATCTATGGAAAAACCGGATTCCACCAAAGCATTTTTATCTTTATACACACAATAATAATCTTTTACATTGTAATCCTTTTATTTTTTATATTTGACATGTTTGTGTGCTGTTGCGCGTCCCTGTGTGTGTAATAAGCAGAGTGTACGCGCGTTGCGCATATTACTAACGCGCTCTTTAAATAATGAATCAAATATTGCGGCATTGACTTTAGACCAGGTTTCAGTTGGTCAATGGCGCAGTCTATTTCAGTTGCCTCAAAATAGCAACACGCCAACAATGCACCTGAACACACCTCAATTTCAGACCAGCATACCCACGGGCGAACAGATGGGCGCAAATGCATTTGCTATTTAAACAATGTGGCGCAGGACGTGATATTGACAACTGTGTTGGGCTGAAACTAGCAAAAAACACTAAATGTGGCCCATGTAAGATATTTGTATGAAGACTTATACTGGCTGGTGGCTCCATATACTGTCCAGCTTGCTTTTTTCCACATTTTTACCACAGCTCATGATTTGTTTACTAATACATTTTGACATTTCCACAAAGTAACCAGCTCAATATGTATGGCTTTTCTGACATAGTACTCACCTGGTACAGCACTGCACTTGCGATGTGGACAGATTGGGTATAAGTGCTGTGCTGAAACACAGATCACAATAAAAGAGCTTAAAGACTTGTTAAGCTAAAATGTCATAGTGCAAGATGCAATGTAATATCATTTTGCAGAAATGACACACAGGCATATTTTTTCCAATGAGCCTGGGTTCTTGCCCTTTTTTTTTTTTTTTTTTTTTTTTTGACATACTTAGCCTTTATTTTTATTTTATTTTTTATGGGGGGAGGGGTGTTGATACTGTGTATTGCTAAACTTGACCTTTGGAAATTGATTCTTTCAAAAAATCTATAGCCGTTGTGGTTGACGCCCTTTAACTTCGACCAAATAGTGGTGTTGCTCCTTATTTTAATGATTGTGGCACTAGTCATTTTAGTTATCTGTCATGTTCTTCATGTCAAGTTCAATGAAGCATGTATTATGACAAATGTCAAGATAGATTGACGTAAAAATTGCATGAATTGTCAGAGTCTATAGCGTCATGCTGCACAGTATGCAGTGCTTTGACACGCAGCACGGTTGAGCTGCGGGTGACCGAGTTTGAGTCCTTTCCAATTCCATCCGCCCTCCTTCTCCTGCTTCACTTCCTGTCCACACTCTTCATTGCCCTATCTGAATATAAATAAATTTGCAGGCAGAAAATCAGTTTATCCAATTTATTTACACATTAGAAAGTGGAACAAATCTGAACTGAAACTATTGAACACTTTTCAAAACAAACAACAACTACAACTACAACCAAAGCTGACTCTAAAACAAATTTGATTTGGGCCCCAATCACATGTGAATGTAGCATTGCTGTGTCTCAAAATCTAGTGCAGTTATTATGGCTGTAATACACTGCATTTTCCACCAACTGGCAACCCGGATTGTCAAAATAATATTGGATAAATTGGCAGTGGGCAGGATCACACAGGCCAAAACAAAAACAGACAACATGGGACATTAGATTCAACTGTGATTAAAATATTTCTAACCACTTCTCAAAAATATAAAACATGTAACAGGCAGATACAAGTGCACATTAATTTACTGCAAAAAAAAAAAAAAAAACTGGCTAAAACAGTATACGAGTATATGTTTTATATTGAGAAATATTTAGGTTTAAGGGTAGGGGTCGGGTTAGGTGCTCAAAATGTCTAAATATGAAATGTAAATAAAATTATTGTAAAATTATTATCAAGTCTAGCTCACTAGGATTTGAAACTCCGAAGAATCACGCAGAAGTAGTCTCATAGAAGGTGCAGCTTTCATATGACACATGTTTAGCGTTTCAAAGGTCACATTGCCATTCTCTGAGGACCATCCATTTAGTCAATGACTGCTGTCTCTTCCCCTCCAGCAATGGCAACTTACTTGCAGAACGTGCCTTCAGAACGAAGATGGACATCATTGTGATGTCCAGGTGATGGATGCACTCTTCTGCAGTGTGGCCTTTGTATAACTGTTGAAAGCCCCCAAATGTAGTTGAGGGATGCGTTGTGGGTATTTGCGCCCTTGAATGGTCTGGCTGCATGTTAATGCTGATAGATGAGCTGACACTGATGGAACTCTAAGCCTGTCCATCAAAAAAGTGGGCACTGATATCTAAGTTTGACCCCATGCTTGTTTACAAACTTGAACAATTAATTTCAGTTGTGCTCTGATACTAGTGTCTAAGCACTATTCGCATGGCAGACATTAGCATCCATCATTTAATTTTTTTTTTTTTTGAGTGCTTACATTTTTGATGTTAAAATACATGCTAAATATGCAGACTGGCACAATTAAAACATTGCCCTCTGGCCTATTTCACAATGGCAGTTTCAGTGGCTAACCAGGTAAATTGAGTTTAAGTCTTAAGTTTAAGCCAACTTTTTTTTTTTTTTTTTGATATGGATTGGTTTATAGTTGTGTTCAACAACATTTTAATTTGTGCAACAATGCTAGCCTTCTCCAGAGCAGGTTTTATTGTGGATAAGAGATTACAAACCAAAACAAAACCTATTTGACGCAATAAAGTCCCTCCCCATGCATGTACGTTAAGTCCACAAGACTGTAGGGTGTCCCATTTGTAATTGTAAGTTTCAGAAGGGTGCTTGGGAGCAATGTTCCCTCTAAGCTGCGCGCGTACGCGGCCGCGCAGAAAAAAATAATTGCCGCGCAGAGAACAGACATGAAAATCATGTCTGGGGAAATCCATTTGATTGTAGTAGCTTAAATGAGAAATAACTGCAGTGCTCTGGACAACCGCTATAGAGTTATTGTCGCTATAGAGTTAGAACCGGTGAATGCGGTTTACAGGTTTCATAGAAAGAGAACGACTGAGCGCGTGTGAGCTAGCTGGCCCTGAGCCAAAACAGTCGCGGTAAGAATACTGTCATTTTTGTGGAATAAATACCTCAACACGAGAGGCAACGCGAAACGAAAAGAAATGTGAAATAAAACGTCATGTTTTAGTGAAAAGTGGTGGAAATAACGGTTGATGGGCAGAGAATGCTAACAGCTCTAACAACTCTAACTCTGAGACATTTACAATCACACACCCACCACAGGTGTAGCTTGCAAACTCAAAATACATCAGTGATAGGCTATACCTCAGTTTAAATAGATTTTTGTGTGTGGTGGTGGTGTGGGTTTCAGGGATGTTTAGATAACTATAAAACTTTTCTTAAATGCTTAAATGATTTAATGATTCAGTTTGTTTTCACTTTATAATATATTAAAACAAATGGAAGCATTTAAACTGATATAATACTGTATATCAGTTTAAATACTTATCATATTTTATTAGCTATATTATAATGTAAGCCTAAAAAAAAAAAAAAAATGATATCAAGGGGATTGTGTAGGGCTCCTTGCCACGAAAAATCTTGAAACTTCCTGGTATATAAAATCTGGGAAATTCATAAGCAATAAACATAATTCTGATGGTTTAACACTGTCTGTTGCTAATAATTGACTGTACAAAAACACATTATGGTTGTTCCAAACCATCATTGTAAATGATCATATTATATTATTATAAAGAATTGAACTGTCCTGCAGGAGGACAGAAATTATTTTTTAATAGAATTTCTTGGTAAAGACTGGTACAGTTAATACAGCAATGTGAAAAAATCTCAAGTAACCTAAAATGTGCTTAATTTAGTGACTGAACTGCTTGTTTTCAAACATATTATTTAATAAATCACTAAGTTACATCAAGGGTCAAATAAATAGAAACGACACATTAAAGTTAAATGTTACAGTTGCATGATAAAACCATTTTTTGTGTGTGTGTGTTTACGTTCATTGTACAGGTCTGATATAAAGTATGTTTTTGTTCAGGTGGCCAAAATGTGCGCTCAACAGAGAAAAGTTTTGCTCAGCGAGAAAAAAAAAAATAGAGGGAACACTGCTTGGGAGCGCCCCCTTTGCAGCCATTATGCTCCCTCAATGCACCCGCAAGCCTGTGCGCTCTGCAGCAGACTTCTACCCAACAGTCAAGGCCTCAGTGTCTTATCTAGCAAAGCAATCGATCAAAAAAACAAAACAAAAAAAAACAACTATACTTTTTAACCACAAATGCTTGTCTTGCACTACTCTGTGATGTGCCACGCATTACGTAATCACGTTGGAAAGGTCTCACGTGATGTAGGCAGAAGTACCATGGTAGGGCGAAAAACTCTCATTTTCTCCTCCAACTTCAAAATCGTCCGACATTGTTGTTTTACTTTTTTTTTTTTTTTTTTTTTTTTTTTTTTGTAAAGCCCATTTTACTTAGTCTTTGCAAGTTTGCTTTGTAGACACTGTATCGGTAAATCCGACTATGTCTCGCGTGACCTTTCCAACATGATTCCGTAATGCGTGGCACATCGCAGAGCAGTGCAAGACAAGCATTTGTGGTTAAAAAGTATATACTTTTTTTTTTTTTTTTTGTGACCGATTGTTTCTCTAGATAAGACCCTTATTCCTCGGCTGGGATTGTGTAGAGCCCTTTGAAGCTGCATTGAAACTGCAATTTGGACCTTCAAACCCAGTGAAGTCCACTATATGGAGACAAATCCTGGAATATTTTCCTCAAAAACCTTAATTTCTTTTCGAATGAAGAAAGAAAGACATAAACATCTTGGATGACATGGTGGGGAGTAAATTATCAGGAAATTTTATTTCTGAAGAGAACTAATCCTTTAAGAACGAGGCACACACATCTCACGGAAATCCTGTAGAATTCAACCAATCAGATGATTGAAACTCTTAAAGTGTTTCCATTATGGTGTGGCTGAGATTAGTTCTTTATTAAAGCAGTGATGTGATTGGCTGTTCACTGCAGATGTCAAACTTTCAGGTGCACGTGCTCCAGAGTTAATCATAAACTCTGTATCAAAACCTGAGCTGACAGAGAACATTTATAGCGTCTATAGGTTGGAATTGTTTGGTTTTACCAATTCTACTCTTAGTTTAATCAGTTACCTTTATATAACAGGCCACAGTTTGAGCATCCAATGGCATGATGCAAACATAGATAAAGATCTTAAATATATTTCACACACACACACACACACACACACACACACACACACATATATATATATATATACACGGTTGCTCATTTAGAATACTCAGATTCATCAAGATTAGAACGAGGTTAAGAACAAATCCTAATTGTGAATTAGCGGAAAGTTTTCCTGAGAAGTTCAAACTTGCAGTGTACAAAGTTATTAGTGGATTAGACCCATTGTTTCATCTTTAATTCAGTTAAATTCCTAGAAGTGCATGTGTATTATGTCAAGTCTTTTTTAAACAACCTAATTGTTTATTTTATGCTTTCAAATAAAAGCACAAATCTGATGTGTGCACCATAATAATTCCCTACAAAGATTATTTATTTTAAGCAACACAAAAGAATACATTAATTAGACAGGCATATGGAAGGAAAACACTGCTCCATTTTAATGTGGCCTTTTGCAGATTATAGATTTTCCTATGCGCTGCAAGTAAATTTAGCATCTTTCAAAATTAGAAGAAACAAAATCTGAACCTTCTGACCCGGTAGTTAGAACTGTCCCATTAGTGTCTTCACCCAGCGGATGTTTGTGCTATTCTCACAGGGCCTGAATGCGGCTCAAACTTGCTTCAATTAGTTCCTGGAAAATGCAGTGCAAAAAGAGGATCCCCAATACATTCATCAGCATTTGAAGGTGTCAGGTCTTGTGTGATCAAATGCAAATGGGTAAACATCTTCTTCTATCTTCATTAATTAGATGTGCCATTAAACCCACACTTTTTTTTATTATTATTTTTTTATTATTATAACATTAATCATAAACAAGCGGGAAGCTATGGCTGAAATTAATGGGTTAAGCTGCACAAGACGAGACATTTATGGGCTAATGTGGTCTCTGCTATACCACAGTGAATAATAGCTCTTAGTTGTTTCAGATGACTACAATTTACACATAAAAGATTGCAGTCTGTCAGTTGAAAGAATTTTTAATAACTTTAAGATGGACTTAAGTACTTTAAAAGTCACGACACCTAAACATACGCCACTTATCTCTCTATAAATAATGTTTTCAGTCTGAATCATTAATGAATCCATTACACTTTATTCTCAAGTCTGCGTTGAATACACAAACAGTTCTTCATTTGAAATATGGTATATAAGGTAAACACTGTTTGAATCCAATTATTAACTCAACTTTTTGGTGTCTGAACAGATAAAAAATTAACTCCTGAAAGTTTTAAATGGCTTTTCTCATTTATGTTTTGAGGCACAGGTTATTATAGCAGCCTGTTGGTGGTCTACATGCCTGTCCAAATTCAGAGCGAGTGTGAATTAGCTTATGGCAAAAATCTTGGGTGGCTGATTAGCGGACTTGCGGCACCCTATTGATTTTATAATTATGTGGTATTTTGCTACAAATACCTCTCAATATGAAATCTGAGGCTATGTGTATACACAGTATCTCATTATTTATGGTGTGACAGTGGGATGGAAACACCAAAGCAAGAGTACAGGCATAGTGCTTGTACTTATGGCCTGATTTATAGTATACATTCATGTCCATGTGATACTGTTTCCAACGAGAGACCACAAAGCGATCATCTTGCAGTTTAAAAACAATAAAAAACAATTTGTTATTGTCATTATCTATTAAACACATCATAACATTCCAAATGTCCATGAACTTGGAATAAGTATATAATTTCTACCTAGAACATTTTGTTTTGTTTTTATTTTGCATAATATAGAAGCTAGTTTCCACTATGGGGGGAAACAATTTAAATAAATAAAAGATAATTGCGACTTCTTATCTCACAACTCTTTTTTTTTTGCACACTTGTGAGTTTATATCTCGCAATTCTGAATAATTTTCTCGCAATTGCAAGTTTATATCTCACAGTTCTGACATTATTTCTCAGAATTGCAAGTGTATATCGAGTAATTCTGACTTTATAACACACAATTGTGAGTTTATTTCATGCAATTCTGAGGAAAAAGTCAGAATTGAGATTAAAAAGTCACAATTACCTTCTTTTATTCAGTGGTTTCCATATTGCTATAAAACAAAACTCGCAATTGCGCGTTATATAGTCTCAGTTGCCAAAAATGAAGTTACAATTGTGAGAGAAAAAAGTCAGAATTGCGAGAAAAAAAAAAAAAAAATATGAATTGCAAATTTATATCCCACAATTCTGACTTAAAAATTGCCAATTATATAAAAGATAAAAAGATAAAAAGTCACAATTATTATTATCATCATTATTATTTTTTTATTATTCTGTGGTGGAAACAAGCTTCCATACATTACAGAGTCATTTTGACTGGCTTGATTTAATTCAGAATTAAAATGATTGATGTTATTTTGGACATGGAGAGCTTGACTGTTCCAATTAGAATCATGTCTGTTATCAAATGAGACTGACAACATCTATCTGCCACTGTCTAACCATGACAAGCTGCCATGATGGAAGAAACAAATCAGGATAACACTGCATTTTCAAAGCCTCAAGCCATTAACATCATTATTGCCGTTTATCTGTTTCTTTTTTTCCCCCCAGCTTTCCAAGTTTTCTAGTCTGTTGGCCAATTAAAAAAAAAAAAAAAAAAAAAGCTAAATTCTGGGACCCTATCCTTTAAACTGAGTTTGAGGAGAAATGATGTGAACATGATGCTAATGAGGACTCCCATGAAAATGAACCGCTTTTCTGTCAGTGGACAGACTAGTTTGGAATAAAATTCTGCAACTTTGAAGGTTTGCCCATAATAATTATTCCAGTCTGCTGTCTATAGTTTCTGCAACTCACTGACTCTCTGGCCTAATTAAACTTAGAAAGACATTCACAAGTGTTGAAATAGATGACCTGATGAGCACAGAGATGCCACTTTTGACCCAGACAGGACTGTTGGATGAACTCCCGACTGACCCCACAGCTAAGCCCATCCCACACTGCCTTCGCGCTGCTGCTTTCTTTCATTTAGCACAGCTTGCTGTCAAACAAAACAGCTGAACACTGAGTAGAATTATGAGGAGTGATCAAAACTGGAGGAAGACACCAACTCCCTGGATGAATCACACTCATAACTGCCACTTGACTGAAAAAAAGCGACAGAATGATGTGATTTTCTTGTTGCATAGACAAGCTGACTATTCAAGTATCTTTTCTCTCTCTCTCTCTCTCTCTCTCTCTTCAAAAGAAACTAACTATGGGAGATTAAAAATCTGAGCTGGTTTACTTTAGCGTGATTGGGTTAATAAAACATGCTGGATGTGAAATGTCTAGAACATATACTACTTTCACATCAGAATTAAACAACTTTCTGATCACACTTTTGATAAATACACCCTGCCGTCTGCACCTTGTCACAAAGTCGTGTTTTATCTTTTATTATTGGGAATATAAAACGAGCTGTCAAAGACAGAGTGAAATAAATTGGCCATATTGCTATGAATTGTAAATAAGCTTGGAGAAACTTTCTTTTGTGCCTCCCTTTCACTTTTAGCTCTTTCTGAAATAACTGCCCACTCTCACTGAACACTTGAACAGATGATTGTTGCCTGGGTTACAGTCTTCAAAAACTAAACATGCTGTGATGCCTTGGTTATTTATGCTTTAGATATGTTCCCAAAGTGTTGGTGATTGTAACCCAGCACTATGATTATTACTATTGCTCATACTTAGGGCAGTTTTTATTTTTATTTTTAACTTGGGCCATTAAAGGTGCTCTAAGTGATGTCACGCGTTTTTAGGCCAAAACATTTTTTGTCACATACAGCAAACATCTCCTCACTATCCGATAGCTGCCTGTCCCCTGAACACACTGTAAAAAAACACGGTCTCTGTAGTCGCCACAAGCTCCGAAAACGGAACTAAAAACAAACTGGTGCAGCCTGGACCACGAATCATAATAAACATGCTCCAGCCAATAACCGACAAGAATGATTTTAAATGCGCGTTCATGACTGTTTCAGGAAGCACGGAGGGGAGGGGAGGGGGAGGAGGAGGGAGGGTCTAGCTAGCCTCTGTTTTGTTTGACAACACTTTGAACGTCAACAGGAAGTTACTCCTCCCAGGATCGCTTAGAGAACCTTTAAGTAATGCCTAAACACCACGAATACACCCTGAATAAACCCTAACAACCAAGTACCTATCAGAACACCTTACCAACAACAAAACAATGCTCTGCCATCCTACCAGATCACCTTAGCACGCAGTGCAGACAAACAACACTCACACTTCTCCTCAATCAATCAATCAATCAATCAAAAATGCTATTTTTCACTGATCAGGCAGGCAGGTTCTATTGAAAGCATGTTTGTTGATCGCTAAAATACAATGTATAACATAAGACAAACACAACATTTCTATGTTCATTTATATATAAATTTTAAATAATTGATATTTAGTATTACTGCATACTGCATAGCTAAATTGCTACATACACCACCTTTCAAAAGTTTGGGGTTATTTATTGTTTTTGAAAGACGTCTCTTGTGCTCACCAAGGTTGTAATAAAATAAAAATAATAGTATTGTGAAATATTAATACAATTTAAAATAACTGTTTTCTATTTGAGTATATTTTAAAATATAAGTTTGTCTGATGCAAAGCTGAATTTTCAGCATCATTACTCAAGTCTTCAGTGTCCTTCAGAAATCGTTGTAATATGCTGATTTGTTGCTCAAAAAACATTTCTTAATATTAGCAATGTTGAATACAGATACTTTTGATCCATTTAATAAAAGTATTAATTCCATTAAAAAAAAAAATAAATAAATCTCACCGACCCCAAAATCTTAAACAGCAGTACATTTATCAGGTTGGTGATACTTGTTATGTTTTACTTGATACATATTGTTAAATTAATAACCATAACATCCGAGTTACTTTTTCAAATAAGCAATTTTCTATACTTTTCTATTTATGTTATTTACTGACTGACTATAATTGAAATCTCTTCTCCATGCTTGCCCATGAAAGTCCTGAGAATGTGTCATGCTAATCATTGATGCAGAGTGTGATGAGGGTTTCTTCAAGCCCATCCCGGGATTTATGTTTTAAAAACTTCAAAATACAGCTGGTAAACAAAGATAAATCTGAGTGCTTCAAGGGTATCCAGTTGTAGCAAGCAAAATAACAGAGTTTAGGTGTTGCCTCAGAGCAGCAGTGGATTTACTCTGAGAGTAAAGCTCATACACGTGCTACACGGGTCTTGTTTTCCATTACACACACACTGTTGAGGGGATAAACAGTTGATGTGTAATATGTCACATTACAATATTATAATGTGGTACTTTTCCATAAAAAAAAAAAAAAAAAAAAAAAAAAAAACATTTATTACTTACGTTTTATTGCACTATTGTTTCGTGTTACGTTTAACAGGAACATCAAATGCTGATTTTCGTGTGCAGTTGTTCAAAGCCGTGAATGGCTTGGCTTTTCTGAGACATTTCAGTGATAATTAGAATGGCCTTTAAGTCAAATAGTGTCCTACATAACCCTCAGTTCTGCCAATGTCACGGATGAAAAGCATTTATTCATCAAAGCACTTTGCGGCCCTCTGTTCTTGTTGGCTTTTGGTTTGGACATGGAATGAAAGAGGAAGTGGCCTTTAGTGGCTTGGTTGGTTGAAGCCATTCAGATTAACCCACTCTCCATCTCTTTTTGAGCCCCTCTCTCTGATAGACAATGCTAGGAACATCATTTTTACACATCCATTACATTCAATTAGCACTAAAGCAAAAGATAAAAAGTCATTGATTGAAAGAAAAGAAAAAAAAAAAAAAGTCTGGTCTGTATCCATGTTGTACCTGTAGAACACAAAAGCAGATGTTAAGTGGAAAGACAGCCTCAGTCACCATTTACTTTCTTTATAAGAATTGGTTCCCCCAAGTTCTGGGAACTAAATCCTACTAAAAATGTGATTTTTTTCTGCATCAAATTTGACATTTGTGTCATTTCCATGACAATCAACTAAGCTGCATCCTAGCGGCCGTCACTGCCACAGTGATGCTGTCACTGGTACTTAACAAAAATAGGCACAAATCCTTCATTTATTCTTTAACATGATATATTAGTGTAAGTTTTAATGTGGTATGGGCTTTATTTGGTATAAAAATAATGTATAATTGTTGCACATTTGTTTGGTAATACATTGAGTATTCATATGTCGATAATATGTTAAATGTTCAGTAATTGTGACAGTTAAATATGGAAGCATGTTTCTGTCATGAAATAAAAAATAAAAAAGGACTTACAATTCTGACTTTTTTACTTTTTTCTCAGGATTGCAAGATTCTTCTTCACACATGAATTGGCACCTCTGAGTCCTCAATTTAATTTCATTGAAAATCTTTGGGATGTGCTGGAGAAGACTTTATAGAGTGCTCACCTCTTGCCTCTTGATGGAAATACCATCACAACATGTATTTCCATCAAGAGGTGCATCAATTTTTGGTCAAGATCTTGTATTGACAACTCTGTAAAGTCTCCTCCAGCACATCCCAAAGACTTACATTGAGACTAAGATCAGGACTCAGAGGTGCCAATTCATGTGTGAAAATGATTCTTTATTGGCCTTGTCATCCTGGAATATGGCCATGATACATCTTCCGTATCAAATGAAAAGCTGTATCAAATGAAAAGCTACACACTCCATTTGTTAGGGTGAAAAGAACCATTGCCAAACATAAAACATGCTAGAAACATCACTGTTATAATGATCCATTTATAGATTCTTAAATATTTGCCTATTAAAATTGTGAGTTATAAAGTCAGAATCGCAAGTTATAAAGTCAGAATTGTGTGATATAAAGTCAGAATTGCGTGTTATAAAGTCAGAATTCCGTGATGTAAAGTCAAAATTGCGTGATATAAAGACAGAGTTGTGAGATATAAACTTGCGCAATTGCATGTTATGTCTAATTGTGAGGGAATAAAGACCAACCTTTTTCTCAGAATTGCAAGATTATATCTCACAATTCTGACTTTATAAGATGCAACTGCAAGTTTATATCATGCAATTTTGACTTTACAACTGTGACACTGAAGACTGGAGTAATGTTGCTGAAAATTCAGCTTTGATCACAGGAATAAATTACATTTTAAAATATATTCAAATAGAAAACGTCTCGGTTACGTATGTAACCCTCGTTCCCTGAAGGAGGGAACGGAGACGTACGTCAGTAGTGACCGACGAATTGGGATATCGCTTAGAGAGCCCTATCAGCTTCGTGTGAACTAAAACAAGCCAATGGAATTGGCGTGCGATATTTGCATAATGCGCACCGCCCCCGACAGGTGTATATAAATAGGAAGCAGATGCAATCGCACTCTGTTTTTCGCTGAGGAGACAACAGGTGTCCGCACATCAGCGAGGGTACAGAAACTGTGGCGACGGGACGTACGTCTCCGTTCCCTCCTTCAGGGAACGAGGGTTACATACGTAACAGAGACGTTCCCCATATGGGCCCCAGCCAACAGACAGCGTCAGTGACGGATGTAGGCCTGGCATCAGACACTCCGCAATGTCCGAGCCGAAGGGGGAGGCGGAGGAACACGACAGGGTTCGCCAAGCGGGGAACACGACTGGAGTCAAGATATGCACGCATCCGGCCCAGGGGGCGGGAATGGCATTGCAAGCCGACACTTAGAGCGGGTTCAACGCGTCTACCGGCTAGTGGAAGCGAGTACATGGGAAGATACCGGCTCTACACGAAGGCTATAGAATCTAGCGAACGTGTTAGGTGTCGCCCAGCCCGCAGCTCTACAGATATCTGTCAGCGAGGCGCCATGAGCCAGCGCCCAGGAGGAGGCCACTGGATAGTGGAGTGGGCTCTCAACCCGAGCGGGCAAGGCACGCCCTGGGATTCGTACGCCAAGGCGATGGCATCCACTATCCAGTGGGCCATCCTCTGCTTGGAGACAGCCTTTCCCTTCTGCTGGCCTCCGTAACAGACAAAGAGCTGATCTGAGGTCCTGAAGCTTCGCGTCCTGTCCACGTACACACGCAGAGCGCGGACGGGACAGAGCAAAGCTAGGGCTGGGTCTGCCTCCTCCGAAGGCAGCACTTGCAGGTTCACTACCTGATCTCTGAAGGGAGTGGTAGGAACCTTGGGCACATATCCAGGCCGGGGTCTCAGGATGACGTGAGAATCACCGGGCCCGAACTCTAGGCACGCTTCGTCGACTGAAAATGCATGCAGGTCCCCTACCCTCTTAAGGGAAGCCAATGCGACCAGAAGGATAGTTTTCAGAGACATTACTTTCAGGTCGACTGATCGCAAGGGCTCAAAGGGATGACCCCGGAGAGCTGAGAGAACCAGGGTCAGATCCCAAGAGGGTACGGAGGAAGGGCGAGGAGGATTCAGTCTACTCGCCACCCTCAGGAACCTGACGATCAGATCGTGTTTCCCCAGGGACTTACCCTCAACTGCGTGGTGATGTGTAGCGATAGCGGCAACATACACCTTCAGGGTGGAGGGAGACAGCCTTCGCTCCAACCCTTCTTGCAGGAAGGAAAGCACGGATCTGACCGAGCATAATCGGGGGTCCTCTTGGCGAGAGGCGCACCATTCGACGAACAGGTTCCACTTTAGCGCGTAGATGCTCCTACTGGAAGGAGCTCTAGCGGAAGTGATGGTGTCTACGACCGCTTCCGGGAGATCACTCAGAACCTCCGCATCCCGTCCAGGGACCACACGTGGAGGTTCCACAGGTCGGGACGTGGGTGCCATAGGGTGCCCCGTCTCTGAGTCAGGAGGTCCTTCCTCAGAGGAATCGGCCAGGGAGGGGTTGTCGCGAGGAGCATGAGGTCCGAGAACCAGGTCCGAGTGGGCCAGTACGGCGCCACTAACAGAACCTGCTCCCCGTCCTCCCTGACCTTGCACAGGAGTTGTGCGAGAAGGCTCATTGGGGGAAACACATATTTGCGCAGACCCTGGGGCCAGCTGTGTGCCAGGGCATCCGTGACGAGCGTGCCGCCGGTCAGGGAATAGAACCACTGGCAGTGGGCAGTTTCTGGGGAGGCAAACAGGTCTACCTGGGCCTCGCCGAAATGCTGCCAAATCAGCTGAACCGCCTGGGGGTGGAGCCGCCACTCGCCCGCAAGTGGAGGCTGCCGTGAGAGCTCGTCGGCTGCACGGTTGAGCACACCTGGGACATGAGTGGCCCGAAGGGACCTCAGATGCTTCTGACTCCACAACAAGAGATGGTTGGGCGAGTTGCGACATGCGACGGGAGCGTAGACTACCTTGACGGTTGATGTACGCAACGTCCGCCGTACTGTCCGAGCAGACCAGTACGTGCTTGTCTGACAGCAGCTCCTTGAAGCGGGCCAGAGCAAGACGTACCGCTAGCAACTCGAGGCAATTGATATGCCAATGCAGCTGAGGCCCCGTCCAAAGGCCCGACACTGCATGCCCGTTGTACGTGGCCCCCCATCCCGTGGCAGAGGCATCTGTGGAGACCACAGCATGCCTGGACACTTGTTCGAGGGGTACTCCGGCCCGCAGGAACGAGGGTCCGACCACCGGACAAGGGTGCGATGGCAGGTCGGTGTCACGGGGACACGGAGCGTGCCGCGCTGCCACGCCCATCTCGGGACCCGGCCGTGGAGCCAGTGTTGAAGCGGCCTCATATGGAGCAATCCGAGCGGCGTGACCGCGGCTGCAGATGCCATATGCCCCAGGAGCCTCTGAAAATCTTTCAGTGGGGCCGCTGTCCTGCTCTTGAGCGAGCTCAGGCAGTTCAACACCGACTGAACGCGCGCCTCGGTGAGACGTGCAGTCCGTGCGACCGAGTCTAGCTCGAGACCGAGATAAGAGTTCCTCTGCCCGGGGGCGAGTTTGCTCTTGTCCCAGTTGACCCGAAGACCCAAACGGCTGAGGTGAGCTAAAACCATGTCCCTGTGTTCGCACAACTGCTCTCGTGAGCTGGCCAGGATCAGCCAGTCGTCGAGATAGTTGAGAATACGAACGCCCTGTTCCTTGAGGGGAACAATGGCCGCCTCCGCAACCTCCGTAAAGACACGGGGTGACAGGGCCAGCCCGAAGGGTAGGACTTTGTACTGATGTGCCCGACCCTCGAACGCAAACCGTAGGAAGGGTCTGTGTCGAGGCAGAATCGAGACATGAAAGTACGCGTCCTTCAGGTCGATTGCTGCAAACCAATCCCGGGGACGGACGCATTCGAAAATGCGCTTCTGTGTGAGCATCTTGAACGGCATCCTGTGAAGATACCGGTTCAAAACGCGCAGATCCAGGATTGGCCGTAGCCCACCGCCCTTCTTCGGTACAATGAAGTAGGGGCTGTAGAACACTGACTTCATATCGGCTGGAGGGACCGGCTCGATTGCATCCTTCGCCAGTAGGACAGCAATCTCCGCCCGGAGAACAGGTGCACTGTCCAACGACACTTGAGTGAAGTGGACACCCCTGAAAACCGGGGGACGGCGGGCGAAGTGCGAATGAGCCAGTGGGACGGGCTGGGAAGCGTGGTCCATGCCTCCAGACTCCGAGCCAGCGGGACCAAAGGCACCACAGACGCACCGGGGGTGGGGCAGCGAGGCAGAGTACGGGGACCCGACTCGGACGGCATGGAAGCGGCCCGGAGTGTGGTCAGACTCTGCGAGGCAGCAGTGCGTATGGGAGACGGGGCACGGGACGCGGCCTGCACCATCACACTGCCACCTGCTGGCGGAAAGGGAGGGGGCTGCGAGCGGCAAGGCGGGGCCTGGCACACTGGCAGACGCGCCCTCTTGTGACCTGGAGTTTGAGGAAACTGCTCTTTTTGTGATAAAGTGGGTACCGCTGGACTCCGGGGAGCCAGCGGCGGTAGATGGACAGACGACACAAATTCCCCCCGGCCCTCCTCGGGGGGTGGGAGAGAAGATAGAAAACTCTCCCGAAGAGCGAGAACCTTCCCCTCCAGGTCGCCCGTCTCAGGGCCGTGATTTCTTTGACCGTTTGCCACCTGGCTTGGCAGAGACAGGCTGGGCACCACGTCCGCGACCGGCACCCTGCTGTTTGGCTGGTGTAGACTGCTGCTTTGCCGACTTAGCAGGGGCGGAGGACGACGCAGGCGGGCGCCCTCGGCGACGAGCAGGCTGAGGCTGAGCCACAGGCGGCTGGGTGGAGGCAGCAGCGGACCGCCGTGGCATAACGTGTTTAATGGCCTCAGCCTGCTTCTGTGCAGTGGAGAACTGTTGGGCAAAGCTCTCCACTGCGTCGCCGAAAAGGCCGACCGGAGACACGGGGGAATCCAGGAACCGATGTTTGTCGGTTTCCCGCATGTCTGCCAGGGTCAGCCAGAGATGGCGTTGCTGGACTACCAGAGTAGACATCGCGTGACCAATAGAGCGTGCTGTCACCTTCGTTGCCCGGAGGGCAAGGTCAGTGGCAGCGCGCAGCTCCCCAAGCAACTGTTGGTCAGGCCCTTCCTGGGGCATCTCCGACAGCGCCTTTGCCTGGTAAACCTGCAAAAGGGCCATCGCGTGCAGGGCGGAGGCAGCCTGCCCACAGGCTCTGTAAGCCTTCTCAGTCAGACCGGCTGAGAACTTACAGGCCCGGGACGGGAGGCGCGGCTCACCACGCCAGCCAGTGGCCGTTGGACACAACTGCATCGCAACAGACCGCTCGACTGGCGGGATCCTCGCGTATCCCCTGGCTTCCCCGCCGTCCAGGGAGGTGAAGGCGGACGAGGGACCGGGCCTTGCACGAACACTATACGGTGCTTGCCAAGACCTGGTCACCTCATTGTGCACTTCCGGGAAGAAGGGCATTGGGGCGGGATGCTGGACCTGACCAGCGCGACCCCCCCCCCAAGTACCAATCATCCAACCGAGATGGGCCGGGGCAGGGTGGAGGATTCCACTCGAAGCCGACACACATGGCGGCCCGGGAAAGCACAGCCGTCAACTCGGGATCCGACTTGGTCAACGCTACCGTCCCGGAGGGCGGCAGCGCAGCCGGATCTTCCTCCCCCGAGGACTCTGGCTCGTCTTCCGATGCAGAGATCGACATCTGCTCCGCTGCAGGCGCACCAAAGGTAACGGCTGGACAGTCCGTAGAGGGCCCAGCGGAAACCAACGGCGGCACGATGGGTTGCGGTGCTGGTGAGGCGGCAGGGGCCCACGGAGCGGTGCTCGGCGGGGAAGCCCTGACCGTGATCCTCAAGTCACCCTTCCTATACGCCACCGAACCGGCATTCTGACCGGGGTACGTCGAACGTGACCGACTGAAAGGGAACAGCTATTTTAAATTGTAATAGTATTTTTTACAATATTACTGTTTTTACTTTATCAAATAAATAAGCATAAAAGACTTCTTGAAATATGAAAAAAGGGGTCTAAAACAACTATTAAATCAAATCATGCCTTTCATGCCACCCTTGAACAAATCACCACTGCAGTCAAAAAACGGAAAAGACAAACCACTGCCCTTTTACTGGCATGAGACGCACATATCAAAAGATTTTGGGCTGATAACCACAGCGCACATTTGATCTAATATCCATGAAGATTTAAAGTTTTAAAGCAGTGTCAGATTCATAGCCTGTACCCTGTGGCCTGGCGGTGGCCTCCATTAAATTCCCTTTCAAGTCATCAATGCATTCTTTTGAACTAAGAAATGTCATTACCCAGTTCAGACACAACCTGGGAAAGATGGGCAAACTTTCAGAAGCAAGTTTGCTGCAATCTTCTAACAAATCATACTCTCCTCAGCTTTAAGAACTTACTGTGGTCAGAAAAGATCAGCTCTTTTGAGAGCAGAGGTTATTCAGCAAAGAAAGATAATACATATAGCATATCTTCGTATTTGATTTTTTCTCTGAAATAAGACATTTACCCTGCAATTTTCCCCAGCTCAACTCTCTGTCAATAACCCAAGAGGCACCTGCGAATAAATGTTCCCCTGGCATTTTCGCCGCTTCTTGTGATTACATTAAAACCTCACACTTTTAGCCGGGTGCAATTCAATATCGACGCGACCCAGCCAAGCAATTTAAATACGCCTTTCTACAGCTGATGGGATTTGCTGCCTCTGCTCGATAAGCTCCCCCACACCCAGTGGAGGTGTTATCTGTCGCCACTGCGGCGGTTCGAATATTTGGACATCATCATCTATCATAGGGCAGCAGGAAGCAGGGTCAGGGCGGGGGTCTCTGGGCCCCAGCATCCCCAGCTGTCTTTTAGGCAGAGCGGCTGCGAGCATCTGCTGATGTATTGCGGGCAGTGGAGGGTGAGGCTTGGACACAGCCACAGTCACCTTGCGCTTTCTGCACTAGTGCAGGCAAGACTAATGCATGCGGCATTTAGACAAGGTAACAAACCACCCACTTCATGAAGCGGCCACGCAGAAAGCAAAGTGAATTTTGGGTTTGAATGTTTGGCTTTGTAATCAGTTTTGACTTGAGCTGAATAATGACACTTGTGGCGATCTGAAAAAAAGAAAGGGAAAAAAAATGCATACAAATTACTTTTCCAAATGGGCGGGAATGGTATAAAAGAGAGGGGAAACAGAAAAAAAGAAAAAAAAAAAAAGAAGGAAAAGGAAATGAAACGTGTTGGTTACTGAAGTGGGACACATGCTACCTGAACTGAAGGCCTTCCGTTGTTGTTGCTGGATTATCTGTGCGCTGACCGGGTGCAATCCTAAAGTGACGAGAGGAATTGAGCTCTGCACTGTTTGCCTGCCTGGTGCAACATATCTCCAGCTACCTCCAGTTTGACTCGCCTGCCACAGGTATTCGCATTGAGTGACTCCGTCATCTTCTAACCTCACGCCAAATCGCCAAACCTGTTCCTCGTTTGATCTCCGCATGGTTCATCTGCTAGGTGCAACGTAACTTGATTCTGACTCGCCTGCCACAGGTATTCGCATTGACTTTAACCCCACATCAAATCTTTAAACCATTTCCAGGGCTCTACGTCCAGTAGTGTGGCCGCTACGCAGCCTGCAACGCAAGACACACACACACACACACACACGCTCACTACACATACACCGAGCGAGATAATCGCTTGTTTGTTTTGTTTTTTTCTCTATATTTTGTTTGTTTGAAATTTCAATCCATTTCTATATGAAACTGGTTAAAAAAAAACTGACGAGTGTGTATTATGTATTGTGAATCAAAGACACTGTGTTGTGAAATCAAATGAAATTTTGAACTTAAGCAGCAATTTCTCTGGTTTTTCATTTTCATTTAGTTTTGTTGTTTTTGGTATTTTGGTTGTTTGTCACTGAGAAAAAATATAATGCTGTTGAAAAGTGAATTATGTAACTGTTTTGTTATTTTCATGTTTCGTTAAATAACATTCTTTTGATCAAAAAGCCTTCACCCTGTGACTATCATTTAAGCTCATATCCGGTGATTACTGCAGCTATTGAATGGCGCTCATTTTGTGTATCGGTGGTTTATGAGCTGTACCGGGAAACTAATTGTTTTTTTTGTTTTTTTCTTGACTTGTCTGGCGCCCGAACAATTTAATGAAATTTTAATACTTTAAATTTAATCGGGGCAGCCACCGTTACCGTTGTCTTCTGCAGAGCTGCTTATTGCTGATTTGAACTCATTTCATAATTGATGAACTTGATGAAAACAGTTATTGAACTGAACTGAATCAACACTGACTTGAGTTTATTACTGTGAAGCTGCTTTTAAACATTTTAGAAATGTGTTGATATCACTTTCAGTCTACTAATGTAAAAAAAAAAAAAAAAAAAAAAGGATTAATGCTGATATACTGACCAAGTACTGACCAAGCACTTCTGCAGGCATTCTTTAATGCCATTTTCCTCTGAAGAGATGACATGACAGCAAGAACATCTAACTCTAAAAGAGAAGTCCTTTGTAAAGTTTTGAAGAAACTATCAAAATCTCGCCAGTTAATCCTCAGTCCCATCTCTTAAATGTGAAGCCAAAAAAAAAAAAAAAGTCGCCATTTGGATTTTAATAGGCAAATACTTAAAGGATTAGTTCACTTTAAAATTAAAATTACCCCATGATTTACTCACCCTCAAGCCACCCTAGGTGTATATGACTTTCTTCTTTAAGACGAATACAACCGGAGTTAATGAAGTTATTAATAATCACCCAGCTTTATAATGGCAGTGCATGGAAACCACTTGTTTGAAACTCAAAAAGTGCATCCATCTATCATAAATGGGGGGTTAATAAAAGCCTTTTCTAGCGAAGAAACACATTTGTCTAAGAAGAATATCCATATTTAACATGTTATAAAGTAAAATAACGGATCATTATAATTCTTAAACAGCCGTGTAGGAAGACACATCATGACCATATTCCAGGATGACCATGTCAAGATTCGTCAGGCTCATATTGTGAAAGAAAGGTCGGGATCCCTCACACACACGGCTTGACATTAACTTTTTTGCTCACCAGCCACTGTGGCTAGTTACTAGCTACTCAGCATTTTCACTGGCCACAATTTTGCTGTTGGGAAATTACATTTTATATGATTAAAGTTGACTTTGGCATGCTTAAATTACTTGATTTTGAGTCATTTTACTTGATTTAGAAGATTTAAAACCCTTTCAAATGCAGATTGACCACCCAAATTAAGACTACATTGTATATCAGCTGGTATGTACAGGTGGACAAGAGATGGGCAAGGGGTGGACAAGAGATGGGCAAGGGGTGGACAAGAGATGGGCAAGGGGTGGACAAGAGATGGGCAAGGGGTGGGCAAGAGATGGGCAAGAGATGGGCAAGGGGTGGACAAGAGATGGGCAAGGGGTGGACAAGAGATGGGCAAGGGATGGGCAAGAGGTGGGCAAGGGGTGGGCAAGAGATGGGCAAGAGATGGGCAAGGGGTGGGCAAGGGGTGGGCAAGGGGTGGGCAATATGAACATAGGCTAATATGAGAAATTTATTTTTGTTAGGCTAAATAAAAGAACAAAGAAGCAAATTACAAAAACAATAGTAAATTAAAAAGAATCTTTTTCAGATGCAGTAGGTTTATTTAACATGTATACATTTATCTAACATCTTTTGTTGTTTGATTAACATTAATGACAGTCAGGTATTTAATTGGGCTGCTGAATGCATGGACGTAATATACTGACACATATCCAGTTATTACCCACCTGTTTACGTCCACTTAAGCCATAACTGACTGTATTCACGTGAGATACTCCACACGATGGGCATTCTGACATCTGTGTGTACGCCTGAATAGTCAAAAGGTATTTTACAATTCAGGCGCAAGGAGAACTGATCGCGCATGCGAGAGAGAGAGAGCGCTTCTGTTATGTGTCATTCAGCGAGATTCCGCCTATCCTGCCTTCACTAACAGCAAGTTAATCGATAAAGAATTGTATTTGAATTGTGATTTTGTGACGATCTTCAACAATCATTTGGCTGTAAGCTAAAATTAAATTCAACCCGCCAAAGTGGCTAGTGGGAGTGACTGTCTTACCCACCACAGCTGAAATCTTCCCGCATTTGGCGGGTGTTAATGTCAAGCCCTGCTCACACATGAATTGGCACCTCTGAGTCCTGATCTTAATTTCATTGAAAATCTTTGGGATGTGCTGAAGGAAACTTTATAGAGTGCTGACCTCTTGCATTGTCAATACAAGATCTTGCCCAAAAATTGATGCAGCTCTTGATGAAAATATTTTTTTTGATGGTATTTCTAACATTTGCATCAATTTTTTGTCAAGATCTTGTATTGACAATGCAAGAGGTGAGCACTCTGTAAAGTCTCCTCCAGCACATCTGACTTACATTGAGGCTAAGGTCAGGACTCAGAGGTGCCAATTCATGTGTGAAAAAATATTCTTCATGCTCTCTGAACCATTCTTTCACAATTTTAACCCTGATGAATATTGGAATTGTCACTAGTGTTGCAGAAACTACTTACTTCTCCTTTAAGATAGCTTGTCTTCTTACCATATGAATAATTCATTTTTTTATGTATTAATGTGATTATGGCAGTGGTGACAATATTGGTAATAATAATAATCCTTAGATGTCCTATATATTATACGTTACATATATTTTAAATTACTTATAAAATATCCTGTATCCTTTCTCTTCTTTTTTTTTTTTTTTAAAGCAAAGCTCTTGAGAAATGTTTTTTTTTTTTTTCTTCTCAAACCAATCAATCAGATAATAATTTTACAAAACCCCTAAAGGGACATGGTGAAAAAAAAGTAAAAAAATAAATTGCTTTCCTCCAAGAAACATTCATTTGCAAAACATTTCCCTTTCTTTCTATAACCTGTATAAAACTCATCACCAAATATTGTAGTATATAAATTAAGTTATGTTATGATGTAATAAATAAATAAATAAATAAAAAGCAGACAGGATTCAGGAATCAGATTCGCCAGACAGACCTTTGAATAAGGGAAATGCATCTGGGCCATAGCCTAGCGGTTAGCACATGTGCTTATGTAAAAGATGTAGATTTGAATCTAGCCAACATTCTGTCTCAATTCCATTTCTTCACTCTTGATTCATAATTTCCTGTCCCACCAAGGGTATCATTTGTGATTTTGGATGTAGGAGAACCCTAAAATCAGTGGTAGATCTATAAAATAGGTAACACTGGTACACAGGTAAAATGGTAACACTTTTGACCCAAGAAAGATATGGACTGAAGCATACATAAATGTATTCGAATGACAAACAAGATTGATTTTCAAATTTAATCCTGCTTACAAGAAATGACAATTCATTTGGGGATAGAAGAACATGTGTCAATTTACAATCTCCCCACCTTCAACTCTAAGACTTTCACCTGCTTGGTGCTCATGAAAGCTTCTCTTATTGCAACATTGGCTCAGGAACTGGCTCAGACACTCACAGACATCTGACTACAGCTGAGTCTTGAGGCAATGGGCTAGAAGTGAAAAATGACAAAGGTTTAGTGAACTCTATATAACATTCAGACCACCTGGCTGCAACATCCACTCTCAGTTATACCTATAGATCACAAAATGTGCTTTGAATTTAAAGAGTCACATATCTTGATTCCAAACCACACTGTTGAGTAATTGTTATGCATTTACATTTAGTCAATTAGCAGATGCTTTAATTCAAAGCAATTTACAAATGAGAAAAATCAAGCAATCTATCATGGGGGACCTCACAGTGCTGCAATACAGAGTTTCGATGGTAAACCAATGTAATAAAAAAAAAAAGCAGAGGTGTAATTGTAGCGGTTTGTATGTTTTTACTTAAATTCATAGGGGCTTAGTAACTACTAGTTGATTAGTAACTTTTGTACTCAGTTTTGGTTTTACCATTCATTCTTAATGCAGAATGTACAGTTGAGCTCAAAACGTTTACATACCCCTTGCAGAATATGCAATAATGTTAAGCATTTTAACAAAATAAGAAGGATCATAAAAATTGCATGCTATTTTTTATTTAGTACTGTCCTGAATAAGCTATTTCACATAACAGATGTTTTTATAGTCTGCATAACAAAAAATAGCTGAATTTATAAAAATGACCCAGTTCAAAAGTTTTCATACCCTTGATTCTTAATACTGTGTTGTTACCTGGATGATCCATGAGTGTTTGTTTGTTTTTGTGGTGCTTGTTCAGGAGTCCATGTAATATACTGTCTAATATTATCACATTAATCTGACGTCGCTAGCTTTTAATTAGGGCTGTCAAAATAACGCGTTAATTTTGATTAATTAATCTGAGAAAAAAAACGCGTTAAAAAAAAAGAATGCAGATTAATCCATTCCTTATTGACCTTTGAACCTGGAGCCGTTCTAGCCACAGTGCAGTAAAATGAAGGAGGGAGATGACTGCTGCGCTGACGGACAGAACGAGCAGAGCTCCTCCCTCGTGCTCGCAAGCGCTCTGTCTTCAAAGTAAGCACCATCTTTGCACTCTCTCTACCTCACACATAATAATCTAAATCAACTGACACAATGCTAAAAGTTCGTAAGAGCGAATCCATGTTTCACGAGGCGCATTCGGAGGATGTTTTTCCTGAATAACCGCTGGGTGTGAATAGTGCTCAAAAGAACAGCACCTCATCTTCTCTGAAAGGTGCCCTGCACATGCAGCTGACATTTCTGACACCACACTTTCAGTAAACAAAAAGAAAATCCTATCCAGTGGAGAAGTGTTTTCTGCGTTGACAAATCTTTTGCGATGTCCTAATAACAGTCGCGATTCGCACGCAACACGTCAACGTCCACTAATGTCCGATTCGCAACCTAATGACTCATTTGAACAGATTCATTTTAATGAATCATGACAACAACTGATCTGTCCACACGGTCTATAATGAATCATTTACTCGAACAACTCTGAAATGAGAACATAAGTGTGCTTACCCCATTTAGCAAGAGTGGTTAGTAAAATTAGCCTTAATAATCCACAATATTTTCAGGTTATTTAAATGACAATGTGTAGTAAATTAAGCCTACCTATAAAATCAGTTAATTTAGACTGGAGTGAGGTGAAACCAGAACAAAGCAAGTTGTTGTTAGCTAGGTGCATTCAATTGTATATGGTAGAAAATTATATTATTAGTTAATATAACTTCTAAATGCTACTTTTTAATACTTTTCAGGTTTAGCAAAAAATTATCTTCTCTTGCAAAGCTATAAAATCACTTTTTTTTTTTTTTTTGCAAAGAGGTCAAGAAAGAATTACAGTGAGAGTGACGGGTACTTTATTGTCAGTATTGGCTCACAGATCATGTGGGTAGGGCACTTTTTACTGTTAGTGTGGATGACCGTGTCTGTCACCATCGAAGACCATTTTTGACCCAGGAAAAACCCTGCATTGATTCATCTAAATTGAAATATTTAATACTTTCACAGCAAAAATTATGTATGTGATTAATTTAGATGAATTAATCACAGAGTATGTAATTAATTAGATTAAAATTTTTAATCGATTGACAGCCCTACTTTTAATCTAAATCACTATCGCTAGCACAAAATGTTAGCATTTTGCTAACCTGTTAACTTGTCATCCATGACACCGTCTTTTTACCGATTTTTTTTCTGTTTCATCGCAACTTTAAAGGTCCCGTTCTTCGTGATCCCATGTTTCAAACTTTAGTTAGTATGTAATGTTGTTGTTAGAGTATAAATAAAATCTGTAAAATTTTAAAGCTCAAAGTTCAATGCCAAGCGAGATATTTTATTTAACAGAAGTCGCCTACATCAAACGGCCAGTTTGGACAACATCCCTCTACTTCCTTCTTTAATGACGTCACTAAAACAGTTTTTTGACTAACCTCCACCCACAGGAATACACAAGAGTTGCATTTGTAGAGTGTGTTTGTCGCCATGTCGTCGAAACGCTGTTATTTTCATCCCGCAGTCCAATCACCGGGTCTGATTCCGGCTCAAATTGATAGGGTAAAATTAAAGACATGTTTACAATAACACGAGCGCATGCATCTCCACGTTATGGTAAGAGCGTGACCTTTCCGGGCACAGTGCGCTCAGAGCTGTCGAATCACAACACAGGAACCGCTGGCACAATCAGAACTCGTTACGTATTTCTGAAGGAAGGACATCATAGAACAAGGAAGTCATCAGCCCGTTTTTATGACAGTGGAAACGGCGGTATACAGATAAGTAAATTATGTGAAAAATACTGTGTTTTTTTACACGCGAAACATGAACACATGTTATATTGCACACTATAAACACAATCAAAGCTTAAAAAAAACACGAAAATGGGAACTTTAAATTTTCCATAATGTATAGTCACATATTATAACGTTTACCTAATCCAATAACAAGCATTCAAATTTGTTGAAAAGCAGCAAATTTCAGTTGGTCTTGTTAACGTTGATGTTTTTAATTTCTTTTGTTTTGCCCCACACAACTGTAAATTATTAAATTGAAATACGATACATAAACATAAATTTGCATTTTTGAATGTGTAAATATCAAAGTAACTTGGAAAGCAACTTTGCTGATATTTAATATTGTGGATACTCTATTTCTCTTTTTAAGATAAGTTTCTAAACTGCCACTTAATTGCACACTTAAATTTCAACATCACAGTATGTATTTATACAGGCCAAAATGCATAGAATACAGTCCAAGAGTGGATTTCCAATAGCCTAACTGCACAGACATTATCTTATATATGGCTAATGAGGTTATATAACTTCATCATCACTCAGAATATGCCCTGCACACTTGACCTTGAACAGTCCACGGAGACCTTGTTCATTCATTAAGAATTCCTACGAGTCTACAGCTTTCGCCCTAATTAGCATAGGGCTTTTTTCAGCACATGCGACAGCAGCAGGAAGGACAGGAGATATTCACCTGCCTGCATTTGGCACCTTCACAGCACGTTGACAATGTGCTCCGACAGATGGTACCATTTACAAAGCTCTCCATACTGTGATGCCCATATTCCTTTTTATTATCTCCTGCCTGACTGGATCTCGTCCCAATTCGCACTTCTATCTGACCTGGGGTCTACTTTAGATGTGTAAGGATCTATTCATAACCCCTCGGCAAGCCCTACAGGTCCACACATCCCCTTTTAAATTCAAAAATATAATGAAAAAGCTGGAAAGTTCCTCTTTGGCTGTTCAAACACCCCTGGAGATTGGGGGCGAGGACTTCTGTGGGCATTATAAGCACAGGAAGCAAGTAACAGTGGGAGTTCGTTCCTCGTCAATAGGTGCTTTCCTCTGTGATTTGGGTGGCTGCCAGCCTCCCTTGGCCAACAGTAGGGCAAGCATGAAAAGTCACAAGGGTTTTTTTGAGGAATCGCAGTTTCCTAGCTGACACTTTATGAATAATGATTTATGATGGAGGTGGTTGAGTTTGAATGCCCATTCTTAATTTGTGAAATACGCTACACACACACTGGTCCCAAGAGAGTACAATAGCTAACAGAAGCAAAGCTCTTAAAGCCTTGATCCTTGGCAGAACCCATGTCTGACATGTTTAGCATGAGAAATGCACAGGAATGCTAATAAGGCGGAAAGAAATGCTCCTTTCCTCTCTTATTTTTCTTGCAGCAGCTGGTGGCTAACCAGTTTAATCAGTGATAATTCTATTTAGCTCACAAGCTCTGGAGCAGTTTTGCACTGTTTACCCAAGGAATAATAATAATAATAATAGGACCCAAAAATGTTCCTTCGGTTCAGCAAGCTTGTCTGTTGTTTTTCTTTGCCCATGAGGCAAAGCAGTGGAAATGCAGCAAGACAGGCCTAAAGACGTGGCTCTAAGGGGAAGGCGGTGTAATCGCAATTATCCATTCACTACCTCATATGATTCTAACGATTCTATGAAGCAGAATTCTAAAGTATGTGCCTGTGCAAACCTTTTGTGATAAGTCTTCCGAGTCATCTGGTGGCACCTAATAATTAACCCTCTTAAATTGAGCCATTCACCATCCAGTGAGGCACCCACGTAGGGTCCCTCCGGAGCCGAAAGCTGCTTTGGGCACTTTCATTACACGCTTCACTTCAGTATCTGCACTTCTCCCTCTCTCTCTTTGTTCAGAGAATGAGATCAGAGGTCTGCTTGAGGTGTTCCTTTTTACATTACGTTATCTTATTCATCTATAAATGCAAATGTGGCACCAAAAATCACAAATTCTTTAGTAATGGAGTTTTTAGCTACGTTTTGTCAACATTGTCTCAGATGTTTCTTTTTAAATTCATTATGAGAAATAAATAGAAATGAGATTCAATAATACCATGTCTACATCGAATGCAAGTGACACGACAATGTGACAAAACCAAAGAGAACCCATTATAATAACTAGATTTGCATGCACTAATTTTCCTCAACCAGAATAAATCTAGCCTGATTTCAGAATCTGAAAGCTCTGTTTATATGAAGGACCAGATTTTCTAAACAGGGAAAATTAGCGTGAGACCGCAATCCCATAAAAGCACCAATGGGAGTGGAGAGTTTTGCATGAGATTTACTGATGGTGTGCACATTAAAGAACACAGCCACGACCAGATAATTTCCACAATGACGCATGCAGTCTATCAAAAGCAGAGCAAATTTGCATCGGGTCACAAACAAGCAGAGGCGATGATAATCAAGAGCATACAGTATGATCTACTCACAACACATGTGCAATATGGATTGAGGGGTCGTTTACTAGGGGTATAACAGTACACAGAAATCACAGTTCACTGAGTACATCAGGTTTGGGGTCACGGTTCGGTACGATTTTGATACAGTAGGATAAATGGTCACACTTTAATTTAGGGTTCAATTCTCACTATTCTCACTATTGCCGATTAATAGTTAGTAAGGCAGTTGTTAAGTTTAGGTATTGGGTAGGATTAATGGATGTAGAATATGTCATGCAGTATAAGTACTAATAAACAGCCAATAGTAGCCGAATATGCATGCTAATAAACATCTATAGTTAATAGTGAGAATTGGAGCCTAAGCTCAAGTGTTAACAGACAAAGGAACAAATCCACTATGGCAAGGTTTCTTTTCATTTATTTTGAACAGACAGTAGTGCAAATTACAGTTTGTTCCACCAAGCAGCATTTAGTCCCTCTGAAGTAGTTGGTACAGTACAACCTCCTATACTGTAATAATCACTGAGCAGTAAACAGAATTCACTCTTGCATAAGTCATATTTTTTGCAGGGCTGATAAAAAAACAAAAGGTATTTGGTCACAATCAGCTATAAAACTGATTGTACAAAAAAGTACAAAATAAATAGAATAATGAAAAATAAAACTTGTGCATTAGGAGTGTTATAGTTTGCTCTACTTAAACCAATGGTCTCAAACTCAATTCCTGGAGGGCCACAGCTCTGCACAGTTTAGCTCCAACCAGCTCCAACTCACACCTGCTTGGAAGTTTCTAGTAATCCTGAAGACCTTGATTAGCTGGATCAGGTGTGTTTGATTAGGGTTGGAGCAAAACTATGCAGAGCTGTGGTCCTCCAGGAATTGAGTTTGAGACCACTGACTTAAACTATATTTAAACATTCAAAGCTTAAGCCCAACCCTCCTATATTTAATTTAAAGCTCCGTTTCACACACAGTTGAGTTTGTGAGCCTTTGAAAGTATTCTCTTTTGTCCATGAGCAAGTGAGCATTACCTAGTGGACACTGTTTTCAAGCGCTCAAGTCATTTGCATATGCGCTGTTCTTAATCTGTTCTTTTTCCTGTTGTGGTGGTTAGCAAGAGTTGTATTACTGCACGCGCCCCCTTCTGGATTGGAGTGTGGATTGCCCGACTGACTGTATTCGTCGTCTAACTGCATGAACCGAACCGTGACGTCCATACAGTATGGTTCTGGACGAATACGTGTATCGTTACACCTCTACCATTTACACTACACCTTTTTCAACTAAAAATGGAAAACTTTGTATGTATTTTTGCTGTTCATTTAAATGAAAATGGCATTTTTGGGGCATGAAAACATACAATTTTGAAAATTGTTTTCAAAGTGCAAGTTTTTGAAATCGATACCGTTATTACCTCCGTGTAAACTACAAAACCGCAAATTTGTGATAACAGTGATGTCATGCAGCATGCATATTACTTGTTTAGTCTATAGGCATGTAGTCTACTGGCCTGGCAGCATAATACAGCATTTTAATCGTTTTTGTGGATCCATGTGAACAGAGATAATTTTGACAACGTTGTCATGTGTACATGAAAAACGCAAAGGAAAAACTGTTGACATACACTATAAGGCATGCTTTTTTTTTAAATTATGCCGCAAATACCAGTAAATTGACTAGCGTAAACCTTAGTAAATCACATTGCATTATTCATTTAAATACTCTACTCCCATAAACATTGCATCTGAAATGGAAACTCAGCCACAAAAAAATGACTGTGTCCATGTCCATGCAATTTCTCACTGCGAGTCATTAGTAAACCCTGACAGTAGTTTTTTAATGCCAAATGAGGGTTTGTACTGGCTCAAGCTGTTAGTAAATCTGACCCTAAATGTTGTAATCCAATTTACATATTCGTTTACATGTGCATTAACTTCAGCAGCAACTTTGCAGTGCCCATTTGGCACATTTAGATGCGTAAAAAGCCACTGTAGAAAATATCACTGGAGATACAGCAAACATAATTGCCATTTTTGCCTTGATGACATCTCTAAAAAGAAAGCTGATATACATGTTGGAAGAGATTTTTGGTAAATATTTAATATTCCGTCTCCTCCACCTACCAGTTCATAAGACAAGTGTGTCTAAACCTGCTTCTGGAGGGCAGAGTTTAACTTCAACTTTACCTCAACATACCTGCTTAGAAGTTTCTAGTATGCCTTTCTTAGTAAGACCTTGATTAGCTGGTGCAACATGACAACGGTATAGATCCAACGGTGCAATTAGCATAGCTCAAATAATTTGGACTTGATTCCAGACTTTGGCATCTTGGCAAATCTTAGCTGAATTTGACACATTTGCTGCATCCAAAATCTCCAGAATATTTGGAGGAATATATTTCCCACCACTTACAAATCAAACTACTGCTCATGGGATGGGAAAGTGTCCAATGGATGCACTTCAATAGGATATCTTTCAACTATACTGTTTTATGAAAACTGCATTTTCAAATATTTTATTCTTTTGAAGTACTGCTTTTCATGCTTTTCATATACTGCTAAGAGGTTATGAAAGTCTTTTTTTTTTTTTTTTTTGGAAGAAAAACCTGAAGCAGGGGAGTTAAATAAAGGTCTGCATTTGTTCCCCTTTTAATCTCATAGCTGTCCAGGAGAAGGCAATGAGATATTCAAGAGATCTCATGAGTGATTTTCCTTTCCTATGCATTTTGCTAGTGCATGTGGCAAAGCTTGTCTAGTTGGGAATGTGTAGAGCTTGATATAAAAAAGACAAAATTAGTTACAGATGACATAAATCTCCCATTAAATCCAGAGAGGGACTGGATGCCATTTCTGGCTTTGACTCATGCGGTGGTTATGTGTGCACATTAATTCTAATAGATTGAAGTTCCAATCTAGGTCTCTCTCTGAAGCCACACTCATGGCGATCATGATTCAGGAGGTCCCCAATCATATTTAATGCATGATGAATCATTTAACTATCAATTGAGTCATTCAGTGGCAATTCCCAGCCTGTTCTCACTTTACATATTCACCTGGAACTGCTTTATTCATCAGCAATATGGCTGCTCTTGTTATTGAAAAAGATCAAAGCTTTCCTCCTCAAGTTTGAAGGGTTTCAATTACTTGGAAAACCAACAAGCAACTTCCAACTGAAGAGTGACTCACTGATTCTATCCCTTCAGAGGAGTGGTGTACTGAAATAGCCCTATGCTAAGTGCTAACTGAAACTCACTGCTGCAAGGATTTCATTAAAATGTCTACTTTGAATTGCAGACAGACTTTTTCCACCTCACTTTCCACCAAAACAATTCATTTTCACTCAGTTATGGTCTCGTTAGATACTCAGCCTCACCTCAAACGGACGTTGTCTTTTCTGCTTGGCTGAAACAGTATGTTAAGTTGCATAGTCAATGGTGCATGCAACACTGAACATTAGACTAAACTGAAACTGGTGGGTAAAAAAAGTTGGAATTGGAGGTCAGCATAATTAAAAGGGCAGATGGGTCACGGACATCTCACTCACCATATTCCCTGGACTCAACTTGTTCTTATGGTCCCCAATCAGTTGCTGTCCTCTCCATTCAGATCAATGTGGTGTGTGTCATAGCTGCCAAAATCTCTATGTTTGATGGTACTTAGCTTTTCTTTCCCTTGGCAGGAGTCTAGTGTCAGCTTTACATGTGGTTCATGAATATTGCATGATTTCTCTGCAACACGGTAAGTGCAGTATGCAGCAGCCCAACTGGGTGGTTTAATTAATGTTCTGTGTTGAATGGATGTAGTATGACACTTGACTTTAGCTGGAGAGCATTACTTACTTTAAAGTGACACATGGGTCTTGTAACAAACAAATAAATAATTTTCACCATCAGATCTTTGAAATAAATTATAAACCAGTTTCTCCACAGAACAAATATCTTCAATATTTGAAGATTATATAATATGCAGAACATTTATAGCTATAACACGTATTAACATTTATAACACAATACTTCCAGAGTATTCCAAGTTGTTAGTAGCCTAAAAGGTAGTACATTTTTTAAGAAAAGGTGTCACATGGGCTTGAGGTATGGGTCCTACATGTTTAAAACGATTAAGGGCCCATTTTGGGACTTATGCAGGTAGGGCCAACAGGGAGCCCTTAGACATTTACATTTATTCATTTAGCAGACGCTTTAATCCAAAGTGAACTACAGTTAATGAATACAACAAGCGATTCATCTTAAGTCAATAAACACGAAAAGTGCCAGTGATACAAAGTTTCAGTCATTGTTTAAGATTGCAATAGTCCAGCCTAGAAATGAGAAGGGCCTGGACGAGAAGCTGTGCTGCATGCTCTGTAAGAAAGGGCCTGATCTTCCTAACTTTGTGCAGCGAAAACTCGCATCATGCTGTTCTTGCAGTATGATCTTTAAAGGTCAGGTGGTCTTTAAGGCTTACCCCGAGATTCCTGGGCGATCTTGATGGGATTATTATTGATAAACCTAGTTGAATGGTATACTGGTGCTGTACTGAAGGAGAGGTTGGGAAGATGAAAAACTTAGCTAGGTGATGTTCTTTCATCCATGCTGAGATGTCCACCAGGCAGTCTGAGATCCGTCCAGCTACATTGGGATCAGCATAGCAATGATAGGAGAAACCATGTGCCTGTATAATGGGTGCCAGTGATGAAATGTATGGAAAATAAGAGGGGTCCAAGAATCCCTGAGGTACCCCAGTGACCAGTTGATGTGATTTGGATACCTGCCATCCCCAAGCAGCTGTAACACTGAGTGCTCTCAGAGATAAGTGAAGACAGAGATCCATGTACAGGTGATTTTTATTTAAATAATAACAATAACAACTAGGGCTGCACAGCGATTAATCGTGATTAATCATTTGCAAAATAAAAGTCTGTGTTTACGTAATATATGTGTGTGTTCTGTGTATAATAATTATGTATATATAAATACATGCACATGTACATGTATATGTATGTATATATGTATATATATATATATATACATGTATATATTTAAGAAAAAAATATATTTATATATGAAATATGTATATTTATTTATACATGTATATATTTCTTCAATTTATACATGTATGAGCATGTATTTATATATATATATACATAATTATTATACACAGAACACACACATATATTATGTAAACACAGACTTTTATTTTGCAAATGATTAATCACGATTAATCATTGTGCAGCCCTAATAACAACCAAAATAAACACAAGAAAAACAGAACAACACCAGACACTGAACAGAGGAAACAGTGGGGATTAAACTAGGGCTGCACGATTTATCGCACGATACGAAAAATAACATTGAACTTAAACATGATTATTGCTTAAAAGAGCACGATTATGAAATCGCAAAGGCTGTGATTATTTTTTATGTGCAGGTTGTCAATGAATTATGGCTCCAAATGCTAATCCATCTTAAAGCACTGCGAGTTTGAGTCGCTTATAATGTACATTTGAAAAAGCAACATGCGTCAAACATCTTTCCAGACATGAAAAGCATTTATTCATTGCATTAACATAATGTTATATGACATAGCATTAACATCTTGTCCAACAAAAGACAACATTTAATAATATGTTTTTACTCAAAACATCCTTCTGTGAGACAATGTGGCTTCTTATACAGAATAAGGCAGTTGTGTCTTTATTAGTCATGTTTAATCAACCAAGCTGTTCTTCTTTATTCAGCTACAGTGATATGACACGTGTTATCTTCTTCTGTGGCAGGGCATATTTGTTGTTTCTGTGCAAGAGTGCCCTCTGGCTTTCAGATGGAGAACCATTTAGTACTGATCACAGAGCCGTACAGCTCTGACAAGCTGTGCATAAGATAATCACAGCCTTTGCCAAATCGCATGTGGTTTAATTGCGATAAATCATGCAGCCCTAGATTAAACACACAATGTAACTAGGAGCTAACGAAGGACAGGTGTAGGCAATGGGTAGCCATTTTAACAAATGAGGGTAACTATGGAAACTAACCAGGCACAAAGCAAAGAGGAACTAAACACAGGAAGTGAACACAGTGGGAACAGAAAAACACTTTAACATAAAAGTCCTTAGGGAACACAAGACCTTAGGGAACACAAGAGCATAGCAACCTTGAAGAAACTACCTGTGAGGTAAGACAAACCCATGTAGGGCACATACCTCAAGCCCATATCATACCTCCATGGCACCATTGGCTCCATCATGAAATGTTGTCTGGGATCTTTCCTGTAATATTTTCAATTAGCTTTTTTAAATGTTTATATTTTCAGTTTTTATTTTCATTTTAGTTTAAATTTTAGTAATATTTTCATGTACATTTGTCATTCATTCATTCATTCATTCATTCATTCATTATTATTCTTTATTTCTTACTATTTTAATTTGTTATATTTTAGTATTATTTTTTATTTGTTTTCTTTTATTTCTATTCACTAATTATATGGCTTGAACTTAAACTTATTTCAGTTTCTCATGTAATAATAATATTTAGTTTTATTTCAATTATCAAACATGTTTTTACTTTTTATTTTCACTTTAGTTAACAATAATAAACTTGACATGAAATTATGGTATTTGATGGTACTTTCATTTTTTTTTTTTTAAATGAAAGAATGAAAAATGTAGACAATATGCACTTTTCATTTTTAGGTTATAATTTGATTTAAGATCCTATTAAAATTCATATGTAAAAGACAATCTGTATCAACTGAATCAGCAGATTCTCAGTCTGATAATTTGATATGTAACAACACTGACTCAAAAGTTAGAATAATAATGTAAAAAATATATATATTGTTATTATACTGTAAGGAATGGGTAGATGCTGTTAGAATTAAAATGTCTTGTTGCTCATCCTTTGTCATAGTCTGGTGGCTGGTTAGGACAAAAACCCTATTAATATATTGCCTGGCTAGGCAGACCATTTAAATAACAGTTATGACAACGTAATTACTCACAAACTATTCTGACCCATATGCTGAAGAATGAACTATAATCGTAAATGTACACCATTTGAACTTAGTATGCATAGCACAGCATGTGAACCATTTGCAGAGTTAACACCTACTATAAATGAGGGTACTCAGAGTTACAACATGAGTGGCCTCCAACCAGGCATATTAACATACCCTGTTCTGCATGCCAGTTCACTGACATTTAAAAAATAGTGCATGTGAGTTATGAACAGCTAAGCTTTAGCATGTTGGAGCACCAATGTTTGAGATAAAAATAAATAAATAATCTATATAGTTGCTGTCAGGTTGAAACATGTCTTCATATTTATAGTTTTCTTCTTTTTTTTTTCATAAATCTATTCTGTTGGCCATCCTTTATGTCTGCCTGTGGGTTTTTTCCAAAAAAAAAAAAAAAAAAAAAGTCATTCTGTATCATTTATAAGCTTGTTTCCTCATGGGGACCAAAACTGTTATTACTAGTGGGGACATTTGGTCCCCATAACGTAGGGAATACCATGACCACACACACACGCTTTTAACATAGTGGTTATAATCTAAGATAAATCACTTATAATGTACAATAAAAATTCAGTACTTTTGATTATCCATTTCGGAAATTGCAAACAAAGTAGAAACTATATATATATATATATATACAATCTGTATCTAGAAGCTATAGATGTACCAAATGATTCATTAATTAACCATTAAGATCATTGGATTAAATAATAGACAAATGTATTAAACTGATGTGAAAAGAGGTGCAAATGAAAAGTTGGATAGTAATTGCATTATGAAAGACAGTTAATGCGAATGAAACATTCATATAGATAAAACACTTATTTTGTGTAGTGAAAAGGATACTTTGTGATTTTGTGTATTGTACAAAAACAATTGAAAATATGCTGAAATGTTTCAAAACAAGTGCACTTTTGATAATCTGTTGTAATTTTAGTACTAAGAGTTTTGACAATTTACCAATTGGTTGTGAAATCGCGCCAAAGCGCAAAAAATAAAAAATAAATACTGTAAAAGACAGCCTCTCTGCAGAAACAAGGTCTCACAAACTATTCCCTTTCATTTTAGTATGCAAGCTTCTGTAAGAAAGAAATAAAGAATAATAATAAAAAAATAAATACATAAAAAAACAGTAAAAATATCAATAAATATCCATGATGTTGGGCTCCTGGGCTCAACAAAGTAATCTGGCAGTTCATATTCATACACTTTCGCTTACATTGTATAAGTTTACACAACGCCTGGGAATGTCATAAAACCTTTTGGCTGGAAGTAAATGAAATTAATATAGATCCAAGAAATTGATGCCAGTAAACTATAATGTGTTCTTTTGTGTGGGCCCAGACACAAGAGAGTGTGTGTACCTGATTTAAAATGACAATACAATGGAAATATGCTTGTCTGTGTGTAATGGGTTGATGGAGAACGCTTTGCAGTCCATGTGTCCTGTAGTAAAATCCCCAGTATTGTTGCTATGAACTTTTTTGTTAGCTAGATTTAAATTATTCTGCAACGATGCACACAATCATAAACAGAATGATACATGTAACATGATACAAGTTTTTCATTGACTGTTTCATTTAATTCATTTACATTTATCACATATGACTGTTGTTTATACAGCGTAGCAGTAACATCAATTTTGAATACTTTTAGTTTAACTGAATCTGACTGTAAGTTATTAAATAAATTAACCTAGGTAATGACTGCTGACATGTCAAAGATGTTTGAGGTATAACTGCACTTTAGGCTGAACATTCTTACGTAAATGTGCAAAAATCGGTTACATCTATCCCTGCCTCCCCCACAAAGATACCTAACTCAATATCAAACCATGATTTTTCCACTAAGGAAACACACAACATAGTTCAAAAGAAGTAGTTGACCCTTGTTTACAAGCAAACATTGAGCCTGACCCCAAAACCATCATGAGATGAAAATGTAGTTGATGGAGCTGAAACTGATGTGTGCTGGTGTCCAGGGCATCAATAAGGCGGAAAGAAACAAAGGAAGGACAACGAGGCCTCACGTCCTCAGGGTGACTGCACTGAGGGTGATGAGAGCGATTGTGAAGCATACAATACAATTCACTGAGAGTACTATTTATTTGTTTAAATCTGTGACCATAAGGCCTCCCATTATGTTGCCAACAGCAACAAATGCAAGATTTTTTAAAAGCATGTTTATCTGGTTTTGTTGTGGAGTGAAATCAAGTCTGGGATGTTGAATTTCTGAATTTTTTTAGCAAAGTAGCAGTCCATCCATCCATCCATCCATCCATCCATCCATCCATCCATCCATCCATCCATCCATCCATCCATCCATCCATCCATCCATCCATCCATCCATCCATCCATCCATCCATCCATCCATCCATCCATCCATCCATCCATCCATCCATCCATCCATCCATCCATCCATCCATCCATCACCTGCAATTTGTCCTATTTCCATTTAGCAAAACTCATTTTTTTTTAATAATGACTACACTTACCCCAACCCTAAACCTACCCTTGGTGATTTATAGTTCATATACACGATCGCATGATCACATGATTGCATATTGTTGTATATTGCAATGCTCTACAAATTGAGTTACGCGAAACCCAAAATATGATGCAGATAAAAGGGTACAATGCATTAAAATGAAAGTGTCCTATTGTTGATAGGGGCACAACTTTAGTAAACACTCCTATGGGTCGTATTTCGGGGAATTGACAAACGACCTATATGGGTGTATTGGTTGGAGGACATGTTCCATCCATCCATCCATCCATCCATCCATCCATCCATCCATCCATCCATCCATCCATCCATCTTTTTGTCTGTCTACTTATCTGTCTATCTCTCTATTTGTCTTTCTGTCGTCCATCCATCCATCTGTCTGTCTGTCTATCTATCTGTTTGTCTGTCTATCTATGAAGCGATTCCTTTCCCACTTAAATTATGTGCATCTCTCTAATGTTATCATCGGAAATATTGACTAGAACCTGATTACTCTGCAAACTGTCAGGCAGCACACCAACCCCTTATTAGCTGGATACTGATTCTTTCTTCAAAACTGCCAAGAGAATTCATAAAAAACAGCTCAGAGCACCTCAACTTTCTCTAAGGCAATCTTAAAAATATCCAGCAGCTTTGCGGCGTATGTTTCAGCAGCTGGCAGGGAGAACGAGCATTTCCCTGCCTTCTGCTCAGAGGAGAGCCAGCACACAATGTGTCTTTCCGGTATGAAATCAGCATCATGCAATTAAATAAAATAAAATATCCCGGGCCATAGCTCACAGATTTCATATTCTCCCATTCTATTGTGTATGGGCGACTCCTTTAGAAAAGAAACTAGTTTGATCGTTTTCTCTTGGGTGGCTTGTTTTGCTCAGCCCTGATCCCTCTGAATCACAGAACGGACAAGCTTTCAGCACAGTCAAAGTTTGTCACAAATCCCTACAAAAGAGTTAAACCCTGGAGAAACCACAGGGTAATTGTTTTCTAACATTCAAGTCAGCAATGTGGGCCTAACTTGACAATCTCTGGCTTTACTATACTGTATGATTTAACAATGTCTTGAACTCAAGACAACACATTGCACAATAAGATACTCTGCGGATGTATAAATATACGAGTATTTATCTGAACATTACTGTAAATTAACCTTTGAATAGTTGGGTAAACAAACTCACATTGGCATATTCTTGTCAACAGATGGTCGTAAGTTTTGGTTAATAAAACCTTAGTTGAACTCGAAAACGAGCCTCAATATTTTAAACGGTTTCTTTAGCCTGACATGGTCCCTTAGGGGTTTAAATGTAGCCAACTCACTTACAAAGGTAACGTTTTAAATGCTAATTTTATAATGTTTTTTTTGTTGATCCGTCTGCAGAATGTTTATCTCTTGTATAGAATTCAAACCTAATACAGTTGCAAACACAGTCACGTCTTTATACTTTTATACTATTACAGATACTAGATACTATTACAGCTGAAATTACAAACTGAAAAATAGTATTAATATAAGTGCTTTAACAAAAAAATAAAAGCTTCAAACTTCAGCTTTGTAACCTCAGGCTATTTGCCTAGTTGGCACCCATTTTAATTATCACATTGCTTGGTAATGTAATTGAGTAAAAGTTTTAATAGTAAGCTACTTGAGAAAAGTGGAAATGTACCAAAATAACACTTAAGTATTGTAATGAAGTACAATTGCCCACATACTTCACACCTCTGGGAAACACTATTCCACTCAAACTGGGTGAGTATAATTGTGATTTAAGCCAGTGATTTCAGAATAGCTCTTAAAACATACATGGACATTACAACATTGCAAAAAGCAATTTTTCACTTTGTGCAATCTTTGCTAATACACAGCTCTTCAATATCTTGTTTGCATTGTATTTTTGCATTTTCTTTTTTAAAAAGTAGCCAGACTCTGTGTACCACAGTGTTTGTCTTTATATAGTATAGACATCCTTAGGAAAGGATTGGAAACTTTAGGGCGGTTAAGATTAACCTTACATTAAAATAATAGGGGTTTCAATAGTACTATTAAAGTTTTTTTTTTTTTTTATTAATTAATTAATTTATTTTGATTCTTATGTAAATAACAAAGTGCATGTTGTATAAGCCTCACTATGCATCAAAAGCAAATTATGGAATAATGCTAATTTAAATGTAAGTAAGCTTAAGTAATACGTTCAATTGAGAGAACCATGAATATGCTGAACAATTTTGGTATGGACAGATTTCTTACCAACACATATGGCATGTTCATCTAGTTTGTTCAGGGTATGCCATTTGCTCACAGAAGACAAACCGTTGGCCTGCCTGTCCAAATAGTGTTTGTTTGCAAGACAAGACAAACAAAATTAGGGTACCAAGCCAAACAGATCTTAAACCCTTCATTCTCAATCAAGAGGGAGATGTGTAACTGCCATATGGTTAAAGGACAAAAACAGTCTAAATGGTGATTGAATAAGGCACATTTAAAGCCGTTGTAAAATGACAAACACTTGTGGTGGCACATTCTAAATTAATGTGCTAAGTTATTATACTGCTAGATTAGGAAATACACCCCTTATCCATGGTCAAATCAACGTGATGCACTGCCTCGGGTGGGTTTTTGTTTTAATAACCTTCTAGAACTAATTTGTTTATCAAATGAATGCACAATGTAGACTTGCTATTATACTCATTGAACCCTACAAGTAAGTTTATTTCCTTTAACTAGGAGATATTTGTGTGCTTTATTACTATTTGTTTTCTGTCTCTTCAGTTTACAGTCAGATAAATAGGGAAACGTTCGTTAAAATGCCTTTAAATGTCAGAGTGGTCTGAGCGCTGCTTTTTTAGAGATAATTAAAAGAGGAAAGAAAAAACCTGTGATTATTACTAAATTGGATTGCTTTTCTCCTTTCTGTTGAATCAGCCTTTCTAGCTTACATTTAGATTTGTTTTTCCAATTACAAAATGTCATTAAACTTTAAACTCTTCTTTCCTTTAAAGCTAGATTGGTACAAATAGCCTAAAACGAAGAGTCACACTACATTATGCTGAAGTATGGATTATTACTCAGTTTACAATAAAATAACCCTAACCCTAACCCTCAGGAAATATTCTGCAGAGGCCCAAGCAGTTGAGGCTCCAGGAGTTATGTAATGTATGTATGTCAACTGTATGTATTAACATTTTTGGAAACACAATCAGGGTATAAATATATCAAAATTTCTGTAGGAGAAAATATCAATGTCCTCAGATTACCCAGAATGCAATTTTTGAACTCCTGCTGACGTGTTAAATCAAATTACAAGTTTTTTATCGTCAGTCAACGGAAACATTGTATATACATATAGATGTCTATCTGTGGGTTTTTCAAATATTTAACCAATGAAAGTATTAAAAACAGCTTTTGACTAAACCTCATATCTCTATTAGATCCTCAAATGGTGGGTCAAACTTCATAACTCCACCTGCCTCTATTGTGAATAAAGTGCCACACACAGATTGGATTGTTTCTGCTTGTTTGCAATGCAATGGTAAATAAAAATAAATAAATAAATAAATTTAAAAAAAAGGTTCTTTTGAATAAGTACAGTGTTTCTTTACTAAAGAGAAGAGTATCTTATTTGTTGTCAAGTCATAGCCAATAGGCTACTGTCTTAAATAGTCTGTGTGTAGCACTTTGACTTTAATAACATGAGATTTTGGCCAAATGACAGAAAAAAAAATAAATAAACAACAACGACAACAACAAAAAACACATAGCTACAATAAACTTTATAACCAGTAAGTTGATGAAAATGTAATGTGATGCACTTACTGCCTTAGATACAGCCGTTATAATGATGGGGAAAACGTCCATTATTCTCTGTAATTCACTGGTCAAAAACCTTGTAACTCCTAAGTTTCATCGTAAGTTTGATTTTGGTAAAATTTTAAAGGGGTCATATCATGAAAATCTGACTTTTCCCATGTTTAAGTGCTATAACCGGGTCCCTGGTGCATCTACCAGCACAGGAAATGTGAAAAAAGGACAACCCAGTAACCTTGTTTTGGTAAGCCTTTCTCTAAAGAAAATTCCCTAGTTTTTCCCAGCTGTGGTTGCCAAAATAATTTTGTAAGAAACACAGAAAAACTGTAAACACATTTACAGAACAAACTGTAATTTTTACAGTATAAAACTATAATGTATAAACAAGAGAATTTGAATGTAAACCAGTAAATTCAGCAATAAAATCTATTTTGTATATTAAACATATGACAACCACCATCATAATACAGGTGGTAAAAGAAAAAGCCACATGAAGAATCAGAGTTCATCACAAGTACCTTTTCCATGAGCTGAAGTATATTCTAATATAAAGAAGGTGCAAAGAGTTATTCACGCAAACACGATACACCATCATGGTAACCCACAACACTTGCATAATGCAATAAAAATGCATTAAACAACAGATGTAGTAACATAAAACCCTAATGTACATAACTGATAACAAAAACTATTAAGAAACATGATTATTTAAACAGAATACTTTCAAATGTGGAGTGTCACACGGAATTGTGGGAATATCAGTTTACAGTTTTTATACATTAATTTGTTTGTTTTTACTTCTAAAAATTGTAAAATCTACAGCATTTTCCTGTGAAAATTACATAAAATGTCTGGTAAGAGCTTTTACAGTTTTTCCCTGTAGATTTGTACAGTTTGCCTGTAGTACGGGAACTTACTGTTAACCTATTTACAATTTTTTTCAGTAGCGTTTTTACATTTTACCATTAAAATCACATAAATTTTTTACAGTGCATGTGAAAAATCGAGTCGTTCTGATTTCGCTCCCCTTGTGACGTAGGAAGGGGATCTTATTATAATATTACCGCCCCCTGAATCTGTATGGTTCCACCCACGGCCCCGCCATTGTTTTCGCAAGCGACGAGTAACACTGGTCCTGGAGTGCAGCAGCAGCTGTCCCGCAGTTTAGCAACAACACTGATCAAACACACTTGAATGTCTTCAGGATTACTAAAGCTGTGTGAAGGAAGGTGATTTGTGTCAGAGCAAAACTCTGCAGAACAGCAGCACTCACAAACGATCGTCCCTGAGCTCTTGATTTGTCTCAGCTCTGTAAACATTATCACTGATCTGTTAATGGCTATAATAGCAAACTTATGAGTCTCCATAAACTCCCTGGCATCTGAGCTACTAAGGATGCAGTGGTGTAATTTTATTTATGAGGGAAATGTGTCCAGATAAATTCATATACCAGTATGTGTAAGTCATTAACACTAGAATGCTTCACACGATCGTCAGTAAAACACAGGATTTGCACAGAAATTATTCTCAAAGATGGATCGATACCAACTGATCCAATTTCATATATATTTACTTCATGTTTGCAAATTGTCTTCCTGAATGTGTTTAGTTAGCATGTTGCTAATGTACTGTTAAATGTGGCTAAATTTATCATTGTTTCTTACTGTATTCACGGAGACCAGAGCCATTTCATTATTTTCATTTTTAACCCAAAAATGCGTTTAGTCTGTATAATTCATAAACGCATCTTCATTCTTATCGAGTCTCTCCAACAGTGTGTGGCTTTAGCTTTTTTTATGATCCATTTTGCGAGTTATATTTGCTGTGTTAGCTTCAGTATTATGTATATATATTATGGAATGACAGGCGAGCTTGGGGGCGGGGAGCACAAGCTCATTTGCATTTAAATCAACCCACCCACAAAAAAGGCTTGATTTTGCTCACACCCAAATCGGGGCAAATTTGACAAGCTATAATAAATGATGAGCTGAAACTTCACAGACACATTCTGGGGACATCAGAGAATATTATATTACGTCTTGTCAAAAGCGGCATAATAGGTCACCTTTAATAATATAAATCACACATGCAAGTGTCTGACCACATACAGTATAAAGTCACAATATCAACTTTGACAAAGCGCCGTTTAGTTGGAAATTAATAAAGATATGAGGTTTCCACCCGACAGTGATGTTATACTGAGAAAAAATTGTAAATAATGACTTTTTTTGGTAATTAATAATTATTTCAAAGTCAAAACTGCAGATGTCAAAAATACAACAAAAACTGTAAAATTGTGCAATATTATTACAATTTAAAATGTATTTATAATATATTTATAACAATTAGTTTATAACAATGTAATATACATATAATATAATATTATGGAAGTAAATTAATGCCAAATGTTTTTGAAATAAAAAGCTTGTTGAATTGCTCTAACTGAAAAAAAATATGCATTACATTAGCTGTACTTGCATTTAGATGCACTGTATTTTTAAGGCTTGCATTTTTATGGGATGAAATTCAACACAGTCGTATATTTAAGCTGTGAATATTTCAATTAAAAATATTTCACACACATTTTCATTATTAAAAATTAAATAATTCATATTCAGATTTCAAATTTCACTTCCAAGATATTTATTCTGTTTAAAAATACAACCCATAAAATTCGACTAGCAATTTTCAGTCCATTTTATTTCACTTTACAAATTCGCTTCCACAAATTCAGTGGCTCAAATTCAACATTTCACATCCGGGAACTGCAGGAAGAGCAGTAGAGTGCCGATGCATCATCTCTATCTGCTGTTAGTCTTCTTCACCAGCAGGTGCCGCTAGCGGCTGTTTAGGAAGACCAAAGCAACGCTAGTAAGTCATTCATTCATAAAAACGGATTTACAGAATTAGAGCAAGCGGTAAGTGAATATGTGATGATTATCAGGGCCAGTATAAATGCAGAAAAGCTGATAAAGACACAAAAGCTGCATTTATGTTTAATTCAGTGTCTTTACGCTTACTTTCCCTGTGTAGCTACAGCTTTCTCTACAGTGAACAAGATAACGTTATTGCCCGATGCTGGTGTATAGATCAAACGTTAAATCTGAGATAGACATATATTTCTCTCTGTTGTTTAGTTTCCTTAACTTTGTATCGCAGTGCTGTGTTGTAATACTAGGGCTTCCCTCATCCGTCATAGCTGCCATCAGGACATATAAACTCTTAACACAGCTTAATGGACTCGTACAGTGATATAAAAGACCAAACTCGCACCTCATTTGTGATGTAGGTTAGACTATATAGGCTCCAAGAAAGCAGATACTGGCATAAAGTTGATTTGACGCTGAACGTTTGATTATGATATTCGCAAATTTAGGGACCGTCTCTAAAGTTACGACATTCTGTATTCACGTTTCTACCTTCTACCAAACTCTTGTAGACACACATGCACATATACATATTCAAACACACCTCACTCAAAGTACATGCATATACTATTTCTTTTTTTTTTTTTTTTACACGTTCATCACACAATTTTTTTTACTTTGTTCATTTTTTATTTTACCTGATCATAGATTATCCTGCTTATACAAATTTTAAATAAAATTTAGAAATAAAATTAACAAAGTAGAACTAATTGTGTGATGAATGTGTAAAAAAAAGAAAAAGTATATGTGCATGTACTTTGAGTTGAGTGTGTTTGAATATGTGTGTGTGTGTGTGTGTGTGTGTGTGTGTGTTAGAGAGAGAGAGAGAGAGAGAGAGAGAGAGAGAGAGAGAGAGAAGGGTGCATCACTCTTCGACCTGGCACCTATAGATGAACACTTCACAGGTAGTTTTGGTGATTGTTAATCATTCTCATCAAATGCTATTGAGCTTTAAATTATGGCATTTTTTTGTATGATCCAAAACAGTAGTGAAATACATAGCAATCTTTACATATTACTTGACAGTTTATTTGGAAACACTTTACAGTAAGGTTCATAATGTATTAACTAATGTGAACTATCCATGAGCAACACATTTGTTGTTGTATTTGTTAATCTTTGTTAACGTTAATAAAAATACAGCAGTTCATTGTTCATGTTACTTCACTGTGCATTAACTAAAGTTGACAAATACAACTCTTGATTTTAATAATGTATTAGTAAATGCTGGAATTAACATTAACAAAGATTAGTAAGTGCTGTAGAAGTGCAGTTCATTGTTCGTTCATATCAACTATTTAATATAAAGTGTTACCTTTTATTTTAATAAACATCAAAAATCTAAAAGGTTTGCATTATACCTGACACCTAGATGAACAATTTACAGTTGGTTTTGTGACTAAGTCATTCTCTTTAAATGCTATTGAAGGTAGAAACGTGAATACAGAATGTTGTAACTTTAGAGACAGTCCCTAAATTTGCGAATATCATAATCAAACGTTCAGCGTCAAATCAACTTAATGCCAGTATCTGCTTTCTTGGAGCCTATATAGTCTAACCTACATCACAAATGAGGTGCGAGTTTGGTCTTTTATATCACTGTACGAGTCCATTAAGCTGTGTTAAGAGTTTATATGTCCTGATGGCAGCTATGACGGATGAGGGAAGCATAGGCTGGAGCACCCACGGAAATGGTCGAGCACCCACGGAAATATACGAGATATTCTCCATTGATTTTAACCAATAGAAAATCAATTGGAGCTTTCAGACACTATCCAAACCCTTTTTTATAGTTTAATAAGACCGTTTATATGGGAATATTTTAATGGCAAACGTCGAGAGCGCATCCAAGTGATGCGCGAGCACAAATGGCTCTTCTCTCGATCAGATACATGAGCGCGCTCAAACACTCCTTGCATCAGATATCAGCGAGAGCATGACTCGCGACAACGCTCGTGAAAAGAATGTGCTTTTTGAGTCGAAATTGTCATATTGCTGCACAGATATAATGCAAATAAAACATCAAGTTGACGTTGATTTGAGTTAAATAAGAAGCGAACTAGCGCTGAAACGTGTTGTTTTTGAAATCATGCGTGGCTCGCTCGTGTAAGTTAGTCGTCTGACATACGCGTCAATCTATCGCTTGACTCTTCTTTCCAGGGAAATCATTAACAAAATGCACACAGACATGTCCCTGCTCTTGATATACAAACATTAATTAACTTCTTTGAACTTTATGAGAGAAAAAAAAAACGATATGAGGATAGATTCGAACCACTGATAATTAGAGCACGGCTGGACCTCTGACTGTATTAACAACATGATAATATTACATTCATATAATATGAATGTAATAAGGGGGGGGGGGGGGGGGCACTGGGCACCCACCGGCAGAAACATAAATCGGCGCCTATGGGAAGCCCTACTCACTAAAAAATGTTGGGTTAAAAATAACCCAACAAGTAACCCAACTATGGGTTAACATAGCACCTTCCCAACTGTGGGTTATTTTTAACCCAATGGTTGGGTTAAAAGCCAGTTGGGTTAAAACAATAACCCAACAGTTGGGTTAAAAATAACCCACAGTTGGGAAGGTGCTATGTTAACCCATAGTTGGGTTATTTACTAACTATGACTATTAACTTTTATTCATGATATTATTTTAATATATAAAATACACTTTGTTTTCTAGATTGTTTATTTGTATAAAATAATATGTTTTAACAAATATATTTTAAATTACAAATGAAATATTGTGGAGCCATTTAATGTAAATATAAGTGTACATATTATCAAAACACAAGTGTAAATCAATTCAAAACCTACACAAACATGTACAGAGTAAACTTAAAACATAAATAAAATATGTATACAAAACACAAAAATTCGAAATGAACACTATTTAAATATTATTACACAATTTTTTAACTAATCTTATGGTAATCACTACTAATTTAGTAGTAGGCCTAATTATACTAAAGCATACACAAAAGTGTACAGTAAATATTAAATTCAAAACCTATAAATTTGCAAACAGTACACAATTAAAACCTATATTTAAAACCTTTGCAACCATGTAAACTCAAAACATACATGAAATATGCACATATACATAACACACAAATACAAAATGAACACTAAATGAAAAACTACGAGTACACATAAATTCATAACATTAAATCCTTCAATAAATAAACATATCACGCGTACAGCAGGCGCTTGAGGTCCACAGTGAGGTCGGCCACAGGTAGGAATAATGGAATAGGACTCCGGTTCTATTTTGTGGGTCAACACTGTACATTGTATGCATTGATGTGTTGTAAACATACCTTAAGTAATAAAACCACAAATATGTTGGACCTAATGATGATGATCAAAGTTCTTAAGGAGGCAGCAGTGTTGAAGGAACCCCTCTTAATAGTCAACATTTGAAGTGGATCCAAAAAAATATATATATATACATAAAAAACTTGGGAGTTCTCTTTGTCCTCAAGGCATCAAGTCATGTGGATCCTGGCTTGTCTCACTGCTCAGGTAATGCATTGTATTAGTGCCAACCTTCAAAGAATAAATAAAGTTTAGTTGGCATGCACTGTGACAACATAAGCAATGTAAAATTATGTAAAAGTTACACTGAAGCAGTGCTATACTGAATTAAAATATAGTCACTGCATTACACCTGCTGTTAAAGGGTTAGCCCCCCCCCCCCCTATGTAAATGTAAAATTTTACATTTTACATAAAGGGGGGAGGGGGGTCTAATGCTATTTCATGTATTCTGACTTATTTACACTGTTAAAGAGTTGTATTCTCATGCTAAACATGCCCAAAATTTCAAAACACGAGTTGGATGTATGACGGATTCACTATTTCTGGTTTCGGATAGTTTTTTTCGAGCATGGCCCTTTATCGTATCCCTTATCATGTAATAAAGGACGGAATTCCTTGTATGGGCACTTCTCTCTGATAAGCAAGAGCACGCCCATCAACGCATTTCGTTCGGGTTACGGAAGCTAAAAGATTTTTCAACAGTGGTCACCAAAGAAGTGTGTTTTTGGTTGTGATGGAAAGACTGCCTTTTTTCAGCTTCCCAAAAAGCACAGCGTTAAGGGAACAGTGGATGAAGTTTCAGGGCTCGACAATAAGGACTGCCCGATGGCAGAGGGGCCAGTGTGAACGATGCTCGGGACAGTAGACGGAACGGTCACTTGTCTGATCGGGCCAGTGTTGTAGGGTATGCGATATATATCATCTATGTCTATGATATCGCAATTGTTGATTTAACGATCTGAAATTATCAAGTATGTCCCTCAATTTACAAAACCAAACAAAAACACACCCATTGAGCGCACGCATGCAATATGTGACGTAGTCTAGTAACAGTTAGGTTAGACTAGTGCGCGTGCATATTTAGAGTGTACGCTTTCACTGCGCGTGGTTTAGTCTATTAAAATGCCTTTAGAATGACCCAGAATTCAAGGTAAGGGGCAAAAATGCTCCAGTATATCCTTTATATTTATATCACTTAATATAGTTAACCAATATTACACAGCGCCATTTTTCTCCAAATATCAACAATTACAAATGTGATATTGATTTTATTCAGCGTACAGTTTAATGAAAAATAACTTAATATCAATGGACTTTCATTTAAGACACTAAATCGCCTGTTTCACTCCATTTCGCCAACGAAAATAGTTCCAAACAAAGTCCACACAATTGTTTTGATTCTCTGAGCAACACTTCCTGAATTGATCAGCCATTTGAATGAATCGGTTGAATCCAGTTGAATCTCAATGACTCGCTCTTTAGAAGGGACTTGCTGCCACCTACTGGCGGGTTTAATTTCAGGTTTAAAGTGTCTTTTCATTTTTTAAATAATTTCAAATAACCCTTCTGGGCCTTAAAAATTTTAGTTGCGTGGACTCTTAATGGAGGGACAGAAATTTCTTTAAATATCTTTATAAAGATTTTGATTTGCGTTCCAAAGATGAGTGAAGGTCTTATAGTTGTGGAACAACATGAGGGTGAGAAATTAAAGGGATAGTTCACCCAAAAATTAAAATTTGATGTTTATCTGCTTACCCCCAGCGCATCCAAGATGTAGGTGTCTTTGTTTCTTCAGTAGAAAACAAATGATGATTTTTAACTGCAACCGCTGCCGTCTGTCAGTCGTATAATGCAAGTCAGCGGGAACTTAGACTATAAGAGTAAATAAAACACAACAGACAAATCCAAATTAAACCCTGCGGCTCGTGACGACACATTGATGTCTTAAGACACGAAACGATCGGTTTGTGTGAGAAACCGAACAGTATTTATATCATTTTTTACCTCTAATACACCACTATGTCCAACTGCATTCATCACTCGATTCGTTTGGTCTGATCGCGCTCTGACAGCGGCAGTGATGTCTCGCGCATATACTTCAATGAGAGCGAGACATCACTGCCGTTGTCAGAGCGCGATCAGACCAAACGAATCGAGTGGTGTATTAGAGGTAAAAAATTATATAAATACTGTTCGGTTTCTCGCACAAACCGATCGTTTCTTGTCTTAGGACATCAATGTGTCGTCACGAGCCGCAGGGTTTAATTTGGACTTGTCTAAGCAAGTTTTATTTACTCTTATTGTAGAAGTTCCCATCCACTAGCATTATTTGACTGACAGACGGCAACGGTTGGAGTTAAAAATCATCATTTGTGTTCTAGTGAAGAAACAAAGACACCTACATCTTGGATGCTCTGGGGGTAAGCAGATAAACATCAAATTTTCATTTTTGGGTGAACTATCCCTTTAATGACAGCATTTTCATTTTTGGGTAAACTAACACATTAACAAGCAGAATCAATATGTACAGAGCAGTGTAATTTATCAAAGCTAATTTTGTAGTGTTGCTTTTACTTACAGGGTGATTGTCAGTTAAGCTGTGCTTCATTTCAGCACCATTTTCCCATCTGTGAGACATGGCGATGATGGCAGGACAGCGGGAAGGGTTTTGAAGGCAGTTTCTCCATGACCATCTTTGAAAGACAAGTTTAAAAAATTTGTATTTATACCACATGTGTGTGGACAAATTTCACAAGCATGACATGGTCAATACATTTTTTCCCAAAATAAAACAACCCTTCACTATTCTGAACATCATTAAACTCAGCATTCCATTTCTTCAATAGTTTTTGTTCCAAAGGATCAAATCCATGCAGTTTGCTGAGGTTTTGTACGTCTAATGAACACATTAGCTTGGCTGTGAGGACTTCTTGCATTCTTTTGATACAAAATCGTTGTCAGTCATTAAACAACTTGGATTCTGTTTAAATTAAAACATAATGTATTAAAATGAAGGAAGACAACTGAGAAAAAAACAAAACAAGAGTAATAAACTGTACCCCAGTGTTTCCCAAACAACCTGGTTCTGTAGTAGCCCTAGCACTGCACATTTTGTCTCTCTAAACCTGATTTAACTTACCAGCTTGTTAGCAGAGAGACTCCAAGGCCGTAAAAGGGTGTCAGATAAGGAAGACATCAAAAATGTGTATTGTTGGGGATAATCTAGGACCAGTTGAGAACCACGGTCATCCAGCAGCATAAAACTTTCATCCACTTCTTGTTCTGTTACAATAAACAGAAACAGAAAAATGAAATATTGTCAGTAAGTTGTCACTTATTTAAATAGCTTACCTTCAAATGTTTCCATTAAATAGCAGGTTGTTGTAGTCTTTGCTTCACAAATTATTCCATTTGTCTAAAACACAAGTATAAACACATTTAGTAGCTACAACACAAATGCAAGAACTAACATAACGTTAGCTTCATAAGAAATAATAGTACAAAGATGCTTCAGATACCCCTGTAATACATTTACATGCATTACTATATAGAACATGCATTATTAATATACCACATTTCTGCAAATACCAGATTTGCAGTTAGTGTTACTACAGTAAATCTAATAAACAGTAGGTTATTTATCGATAACCACTCATGAACTAATCGTTCATTGGTTGCACAACGTTTTTCCAGGTTTTGCATAGAAGCTGTTGGGAATATTGCGCTTTTTCATCTTAGGCCTACAATATCTTAGATTTTAGCGAATTCAAACAGCTCTGTTGTAGTACCGTATGATCGAGGATCGAGGACCGAGCTCGCGCTGCGTAGGCCGAGCTGATAAACGGTCCGTGCGGCGCGGCTCGGCTCGTCTCAAACGGCACTTTCGTTCCGCATTTCTAAAAGACCTGTACAAAAAAAGTACTTTTTTAAAGTCTGAAGCTCAAATTTAGTTGTCATATTATGAAAGATTATCACGAAGACCGTAAAACATGCGTAATATTGGATAGTGATTGCTGAGACCTACTCTTCCTTAGTAAAAATATAAAATTCAGTTTTAGAATATAACGTTACGTAAGTTAATGTTTCACTACACAATACCTAATGTTATAAAAGTTTTATATACGAAAACGACATGGCTTACCTTCATAATCAGGCTGCAGCAGCTTCTTTCCGTTGACTGTCCCTGGACCGTTAAATTTTGAACCGTCACGGGATCCGCATTTAACCCAACAGATGGGTTATTAATAAAAATAACCCAACGTTTTTAAAAATGACCCAACATTTTTGGTAAATAACCCAACCTAGTGACCCAATATGTGTAACCCAACGGTTGGGTTAATAAAATAACCCAATGTTTTTTACTGTGTAGTATTACAACACAGCGCTGCGATATAAAGTTAAGGAAACTAAACAACAGAGAGAAATATATGTCTATCTCAGATTTAACGTTTGATCTATACACCAGCATCGGGCAATAACGTTATCTTGTTCACTGTAGAGAAAGCTGTAGCTACACAGGGAAAGTAAGCATAAAGACACTGAATTAAACATAAATGCAGCTTTTGTGTCTTTATCAGCTTTTCTGCATTTATACTGGCCCTGATAATCATCACACATTCACTTACCGCTTGCTCTAATTCTGTAAATCCGTTTTTATGAATGAATGAATGACTTACTAGCGTTGCTTTGGTCTTCCTAAACAGCCGCTAGCGGCACCTGCTGGTGAAGAAGACTAACAGCAGATAGAGATGATGCATCGGCACTCTACTGCTCTTCCTGCAGTTCCCGGATGTGAAATGTTGAATTTTCTGCCGAATTTGAGCCACTGAATTTGTGGAAGCGAATTTGTAAAGCGAAATAAAATGGACTGAGAATTGCTAGTCGAATTTTATAGGTTGTATTTTTAAACAGAATGAATATTTTGGAAGTGAAATCTAAAAGGTGAATATGAATTATTGAATTTTTAATAATGAAAATGTGTGTGAAATATTTTTAATTGAAATATTCACAGCCTAAATATACGACCATGTTGAATTTCAGCCCATAAAAATGCAAGCCTTAAAAATACAGTGCATCTAAATGCAAGTACAGCTAATGTAATGCATATTTTTTTCAAATAGTGCAATTCAACAAGCTTTTTATTTCAAAAACATTTGGCATTATTTTACTTCCATATAATATATTTAAATATAATAAATCAAATTTAAATATATGAATATAGAAACAGGTTATTTTAAATTGTAGTAATAGTTCACAAAATTACTGATTTTTACTGTATTTTTTATCAAATAAATGCAGCTTTGGTGAGCATCAGAGATTTCTTTCAAAAACATCTTTTTAAACAATCTAATTGTTCTAAACTTGTTGGGAGATGAAAGTTTCCTTTATCCTATATAAATACTTCCCTACTATTCATTCTATACAGGTTTTCCAAACACAAGAAAACACAATTTCATAATGACCAAATCACAGGTTGATTTGTCTTAACATTTCAGCAGAGTGTACTTTCAGTATAATTTCCCCAAATAACCTCTATCATATTGTCAGGGTTTTGTGTTTGTTCATGTACTGTATCTTGATTTCATGTTTAGCTGTTCAATTAATAAAGGATTGGTTCACTTCAGAATTAAAATTTCCTGATAATTTGCTCACCCCCATGTCATCCAAGATGTTTATGTCTTTCTTTCTTCAGTCGAAAGGGAATTAAGGTTTAAAAAAAAAAAAAAAAAAAAAAAAAAATCTTGAATGACATGGGGGTGAGTACATTATCAGGAAATTTTAATTCTGAAGTGAACTAATGAACTAACTAAGTGAACTAAAATACAGTCAAATTTGTTATATACCAATGAATTGACTAATTGACTTTTTTTTTTTTTTTTTTGAAAAGAAGGCATTTCAATAACTGATTGATAACCTTTTAATTGCCATTAAAGTGAATTAGCTGAACCTAAACATATGAGCCTGGCAAAACATGTCAGATGGACTATTTTAGCTGTTCTGTTCAGCCCCTTGTCTGTTCTCGTCCGTGTAATTATACGTCATGCATTCTTCTAGTGTTTATTAAAGTATCAGTGTTTGTTATATTTGTTAGTTGTTGTCCTTGCATCATGTATCTTATTAAAACCACACAGTTTGTGACACATATTCCCTTTGTGCATATTTTATATTTTTGTAGAGCTCGTCTGTTAAAATTCCTCTTTAATGCAAACTAATTCAATAAACTTGATTTTCAAGTTCCATGCTGATTAATTTTGCAATTTGCTTTTCTACAAAAGAGGCAGCTTACATTAGAAACATCATATGTGTGTGTCACCTAAGGCCTGACATGACCCAGTTTCAGAAAGGTACAATGGGGACTCTTCCTAATATATTGCTGTTTCAAAGAACAATCCTGCAGGTCCAAAGGCTAAGGATTTACTCAAAACACTTTTTGCAGTCCATGGTAAGGCTTCTGCAAAGAAATAGGAAATCGGTGAAGTGGCTTTGTTACTTTCTCTTGGATATTTTTGAACAATAGCACAAATACAGCCTGCCACAGGAAGACAGATGACAAAAACAAAAGCAAAAGCAACATATTAAAAGAGCTCTGCAGCCCTGTGAGACACACAGCTATATCATATTATTAGGGCTGTTAAACAATTAAATGTTTTGTTTTGATTTTTTTTTTTTTTCAAATTAATTACATTATATGCTGATTAATCAAATGAATAACAATTAATTTGTAACAAAATTTGCTAAAGAAAGCCGTAAGATGAATCTAGAAGAAGATAATTCAAAAGCATTACAATATTAAGGCACTAAATAATTACAAAACATTTGTTTCAGATGGCTTTGTCACATGTTTTAGTTCTGTGTCCAAAAGATTTCAGCTCATTTCTATGGTTTTTCGTTGTTTGATTAATCTGCACTCCTGTTATTAATTTTGCCCTGTGTTTCTTTCACTTCTTTGTCAGTTCTCGTCACATTTTATGCCTGCTACAGACTTTGCATTACAAATCACACTGCACGACATGGATCTAATAAACTTGGGTATGACATGTAGATTGTATGATGATGACATCTATTAAATCGTAGGCTATGACACAAGATAGTATAGAAGAATAAGACGTCATCGGCATTCGTTAGTGGTAAACAGATTCGCACTTTGGCAATTATGGTTTTTATGTGTGCTGAAAACAAAAGAGGAGGAAGCAAAAGAGGAATAATATGGTTGTGGTCATGGCTAGGGGAAACGAGGCCAACTTGGCAAATGGAGCTTGACGTATACAGTTTTCACATCGATCAATACGTCATTTCATGTTGCATTTTCATTGGCTAGTCAGTAGACATAGGTCGTAGCACCAAACACACTATGAGATGGTCATGCTAAATTTCTGATACTGTCAGAAAATGATCATAGGCTATCTTTAGTCACAAGACTGTGACAATGGCCATGTTTGAACCTCTCTCACTGTACGATGTAGGAGCCATGATGACAGAAATCATCACGATTGGTCATCTTTCATCTGGGACAGCCCAAAATCGTACAATGTGTACCAGGCATTACCTGGTTGTTCTGTTGATCTTTCTAGTTTCTGAGTTCTTTGTTAATAAAGCTTAAACTGCTGGATTTAGATCTGTTCATTCATCTTTATTTTGCAACTTGGTGTGACTATATGGCCACAGTTTAGATTAGGGTCCAATTCTCACTATTAACTAACTATTAAGTATGACTTTTGCCTCAATAAACTCCTAATTACTGCTTATTATTAGTTAGTAAAGTAGTTGTTAAAGGGTCAGTTCACCCAAAAATAAAATTTCTGTCATTAATTACTCACCCTGTAAGACCTTCGTTCATCTTCAGAACACAAATTAAGGTATTTTTGATGAAATCTGACAAATTTCTAATCTCCCTATACAGCAATGTCATTACAAATTTCAAGGCCCAGAAAGGTAGTAAACGCTCTAAAAAATGCTGGGTTAAAAGCAACCCAAGTTGGGTTAAATATGGACAAACCCAGCAGGTTGGGTTAAAGGGCACCTATTATGCCCCCTTTCACAAGATGTAATATAAGTCTCTGGTCTGGTCAAGTTTCAGCTTAAAATACCCCACAAATTTTGCCCCTATTTGGGGGTGAGCAAAAAACATGCCTTTTACTATATTACTCCACTATATTTACTATATTAATCCAAAAAAACGTCTGGGTGAAAAAAACCCAATCTCTGGGTTTGTCCATATTTAACCCAGCATTTTTTAGAGTGAAGACATTGTTAAAATAGTCCTTGTGACTACAGTGGTTCAACTTTGTTTTGAAGTGACAACAAATACTTTTTGTGCTCAAAAACAAAACAAAAATAATGATTTTATTCAAATTCTACTCTTCCATGTCAGTCTCCTACACTGTTGACGTAGTAACCACAGTGCAGCGCTTCCGGGTTCTAAATCAGAACGCCGGCTCAGTATTGGCTGACGCTGTACACTTGAGCAGTTCATCAAATATCCCAGACATTATTTGTAAAAACCTTCCCAGCTGTATTCTACAAGTTATAAAATATGCAATAATGTTACAGGGATTTCTTCTCCTGCTCTCATACTCACATTATTAAACAACAACGACATACCCTGATGTATGACAAGAAGTCTACCATGGTGAATTCAAAACATGGCAAAGAATTATTAATTCAAAGGATTGATGTCACCGGTTCCTTCCAGGCTCAAGGCGGAGTCACATCCCCAGACTCCACTCAACAATAAATCACAGTCACATAAATCACAGTATAAATAACTCCATAGAAGAGCCAGATCTGTCTTTGTTATGCTCTGCTGCTTGTGTAACACCTTCAAATCCAGCAGTCTGTTGCATCAGACTGATATGAAGCACATTTGCTTAGATTTGAAAGGAAAGGCAATGCAAAGTCTGCATATGAACATTGCTGAAATGTAACTTCTGCATGTTGGAGACTGGAGTAACATTATTAGCTTAGTCGATAAAGAGCAGCACCTGCATTGATCATGGTTTTAATGGAGGTATGCCTCAAGGACTGGCATCAGTCGGTTGGCACGTCTCTCCAATCATCTCGTGGCGGATACCATAGCCCCTTCATCTCTAGCATGACATGAATCAATAAGAAGGGATGCATAAGACAATCAATGAATCAGAATGAGTATCATGTTGAAGACACTGAGGAAGATTTAAAATGGAGACTAATTCTTTCCCAGCACTGATGTTGCATCATCATCACACTGCAATAACCTGAGTAGTCTATGAATAATCCTATTTAAAGTGAGTTGAAAGAAAACCAAGATCTTGTAAAAAGTCCTGTATAGGTTCCAAAAACATCTACTATATCTGCAAAGAATGTTCTCAAATTGTTTTGCCTCAAGATCTAAATTTAGTAATAGCAACTCAACACACCATACTAATAAACAAAAGCTCAGACATTGATAATTTATTAATATATTCATTAATAAATAACTTTTGAATGCATATATTATTAATTATTTATTGGCTTATCTTTAAGTTTGAATGTTTGATTTGCAGTGGTTACATGCTCTCAATAATTCACTGCATAAAACACATTGTGGTTGGCAGACTCATATTAAATGTAGTATTTAACTTCCTTGCATAGTTTTATACATGGCTTTTAAGTATGAGGGCATATCACGTAACCTACATTGGCATATGCCGAACTAGTAAGTGACAGATGAATTCAGAGGGAAAAAAATGTTTGATTTTAAAAATGTGTAAACTTATATACTATTATATATTATAGTATAACTATATACAAATACATGGTTAGTTGCATTTTAATATTTGCATTCAGAATTGTTTTCTCTCTGCTATCTAGGATGCTATCAGAACAGTGCAATCTGTTTTTTAATCACGATCCACTGGATGACAACCACCATTTTAAGTGGTGGTGAATAACTAACTGTACTAAGTAGTAAAGCTACTGAAGTAGCTTTAGTGTAGCTTTTCCAGTGGCTTCTCTTCAAAGAATAGCAGTGAAGCACAACAGAACTCTACAAAAACATTGTAGAGTGTTATTCATTTTTTGTTGTTGTTGTCGTTGCAAAATAATGTCACAAATGGTTGGATGCAATGATTGCATGATGCATGAGAATCCAAGAAATAAAACAGTCTTAAAATAAATCTAAAACATATCAGATGACAGGAAAAAAAGCTTAGCAAAACAACTAGGGCTGCCCCCTAATATTTAATATTTCAATTTAAAGAAAAAAATCACAGAAAACATTATCAGTAAATTATTAAAATGTTTAGACAGTCTCTTTTTTTTTTCCATGACATTTTTTCATAATAATTAGTTTTGCCGGTGCACTACGGCAAGCTTTATTTGTGCACTTGAGCGCTGATTAGGCTATGTATTATATGTAGGCAATTAAAGGATCATTATTATGATTTATATGGCTCATTAATATACACGTGCGATTAGCCGTATTAAAACTGAAGGCTTAAATACACAAGGAATCAACAGAAACAGAAAACAGGTGTGCAACTCAATTCAGTAACCATAGAAACAAACTAGTGGCTGGAAAATAGGAACAAAGGAAACAGGTACAGGAACTAGAACTAAACCAAAACAGAACGTACACATGACAGTTAAACACTGCTGTCATGTTTTCAATTCAGTTATGTGTTTTCTAGTGTTATTAGTTACATACTGTAAATTTTATTAGGCATTTATTAGTTTAATGTGTTTAATAGAGACTGTCCTCCTCCAAAAAATGACCCTATAGGTCGTTTTTTCAAGCAGCTCATTATGACCTATATTTACTTTTTAAAGTCATGCGCCCTCTAGCTGGCGTAAAAATGATGACAGTGTCGTGTTACGTCTGTTGTCAGTCCTGTTCATTTTAATGCAATGTGTGGACTTTTTACACAGTCCCTTACCCGCAATTTGTCCTATTTCCATTTAGCAAAATTATTTTTTTATTATTATTATTAACTACTACACCTACCCCAACCCTAAACCTACCCTTAGTGATTTATAATGCATATACACTTTATGAGCACATGCGTTCCCTGGGATCGAACCCACAATCGCATGATCACATGATAGTATATTGTTGTATATTGCAATTCTCTACCAATTGAGCTACATGAAACCCAAAATATGACGTAGATAAAAGGGTACAATGCATTAAAATGAAAGTGTCCTGTTGTCGATAGGGACGCATATTTAGTAAACCCTCCCATGAGTTGTATTTCAGGGAAGTGACAAACGACCTATATGGATGTATTGTTTGGAGGACATGTTGGTTTAATAATGCTTTCCACCTAATTGTGATCTTCATTTGAGATAAAAACTGCTCTGATTGCAAAAACAAATTCTATAATATGACATTGCCCTCTTAAGTAATGTCTGCTTTTTGTTAATAGCTTGTATAGTGTATTGTATAGATTTGCTATTTTAAGAACTGTAAATTATAAGTAGGTCATACTGCAAAAAAAAAAAAAAAAAAAAAAAAAGCTTTAAAAGAAGCTTCTCCAGTATTGCTAAGAAACATCTAGCAGGTGTGTTGTTTTCATTTAAGAACAAAATTAGAGGATGTAAATGAGAACTTAGCAGAAGTTAGTCAGGCAATTAACAGTATTTAGCTGCATGAAGTTTGTTTTGCAACTTCCATCGAAAGCTATTTAGCTGCTGTGCTCATCACATCAGAAGCTTTGATGTGAGCACAATCCACCTTAAAAGTCACAAGAGTTAATGATAAAGTCCCACTTGCCCACCACTGAATCGACCATCTGCTTATCTAATTGAGTGTAATTAATTGTGCCACCCTAAATTATCAAACCTGTTAGTCATTCAGTGAAAAATAAACAATATACTGATAGGGTAAACCAACCTTGAATAGACACTATAAATATCGACACACAGTTTAAGTCACTTAACGCAGTGACTAAACAGATTCATGGACTTGTAGTATGCTTTAGATCCCAGGAACAATTCTTATAAATATGTAATAACTATATAATATGCTGTTATTACTATATATTCACTAGAGAGCAAATGATGTAAAGGCTTGTAAAACATGATAGTTTTCATGAAATCTTGGTATATGAAATATGTCCATTGAAGTTACTCTGCACTTATTATTAGACTTGCAGTAAACAGCGCCGAAATCCCAGTGTTACACCATGAAGTTGATGCAATTTGACATGTTCTTTTGCAATGTTGCAATCTTTTAATCATGCCTTCTGAAATATGCACGGCAGTGTCAAGCACATGATTTTGAACAGGGGTACTAACTGAAATCGAGTAATTCTTTCTATCTCTACTCTGCCTGGCATTTAGTTCGTTAAACATAACTATTAAATTGCAGGTCTCAAAAGTAAGGATAGTTCACCAAAAATTTATATTCCAGAACAGAAAGGAGAAAATTTTCTCTCTTTCCCAATGAATTACATCTAAATAAATAAAGCACCAAAATCTTATAGTCCATATGATGTGTGCTATATTCCAAATGAAAATGATAATCACTAATCCCCTCTTTTTAATTCCTTAAAAGGATAACTCAAAGAATAATTTATTCCTTAATTATTAATTGGACTTAAATTTGAGTCTGTTTCTCAAACAAATGTGCTATATGGATTTGGAGACCTGGAATATAGTGCATGACTCATAATGACCACTTTTATGATGCTTCTGTGTCCGTTTTGAAGCTTGAAAGCTTCAGTTCTCATTCCACATAATTGCATAAAAAAATAAAGGTAATCAGTCTTCTAATTTTCTCCTTTCATGTTCTGGTGGAAGAAAGGAAGTCATACGGCTTTGGAGCAACATGAGAGTTGGTGACATTTTTACATTTTGTTTTAATTGTTTCATGAAAAGCCTGTGCTCACCAACATAATTAAAGTGAACAGAAATGTTATCTGTCTTTGCCAGTAACATAGACAGCAGCCTGCAAAACATTCTCCAAGCACACAATGCTTTTTGCATACGAGATGACATTTGCACTTAGGGTGAATGAAAGGCCTCAGACAGAACGAGCGAGGGAGAAAGAGAGAGGGAGAATAAGGGAGACTCAGAATAGACATCAACTGCCGCTCAAGCGTCTTGACTAATCTAGGGCTCGACATTGCCTTGCAGCGGCCTTTTTAATCAAAGCCCTTCCATTCTGCCTCCACTCAGCTCTATCTAGGTCAGAAATGTCGACGCTCCACTCCTACTCTCTCTACTCCTGTCTCACAATGAGAAGAGGGAAAATCTGGTTAGATATTTCATTACAGCTTAGTAGTACTTTCTGAATTCGGCCTCCCTCATGGAAGGGTCACCTGATATTGTGTACACAAAATAAATCTTTCTAGACTCACCCGTTACACATTCTGTTTTATTTTGTTGTCATGCCCCGAGATGTAAACCTGGTTTGCACAAAACGGAGATATGAATAATGATGCCGCATGAATTGTATTCACCTCAAGTGCTCATTCGGCAAAGGCTGAGAATAGCTCAGAAAACTGTGGTTTGTGGTTATTTTTGCAGTTCAGACAAATGACAGGTACAATATATCCAGGTACGTCTAAATGAAATTCATTACTGCCGTGCATATTTTATGTATTGTGATGACCTCTGGGGCGACATTTAAAAATGGCTGTAGTTTTTCACTTTCAACTATGAATGTAGACTTTTCTTTGTGGACTATTCTTTCTTCTTTATATCTGAATTTTGCAGTATTTGCTAGAAATTGAGAAAAGCACACAAAGCCTCATCTACCTTTTCAGAAAGTTAAATTCTGAAATACTTATCCTGGCAAGGTTTAGACTCAGCCTCAGACATCCGATGCATAAGGCACACAAAATGGCAAATACTTTACGAGTTTCGAAGTCATCATGCTGATTGGTTGAATTCTACAGGATTTCTGGGAGACATGTGTGTCACGTTCTTTAACAGTTCACGATGCCATACCACCCATGGAAGAAGAAAGCTGTTGTGTTTACGACTGTGACAATGAGCACTTAGTTGATGAACTAAACGCTGAATTTTCAATATTTTTGGAGACCGACACACCATTGTTGCAGTAAATTTGAGCAATGATCTTGAATGTGTGATTTATGCAGGTCTGTCATTGTAGGGACATCGACTTTACATTTTCACGCCCCTAAACATGTCGCTGAACAAAACTGTGATGAAACGGTAAATGAAAGCTGCTATGGAGTCTAGACCTTCTGCTATCAGTCTGAAGGTCTGGCTATGCAATACAATGCAAGGTCTAATGCAGAGAACCAATATTTTGACCCAAATATATAGTTCAGTTGACATTTTTTTTGGAATATTTGACTACCCATACAGCTCATAAGTAAATAAAACAGACCTTTTCACAATGAGGATGGCTTAATTGGTTACACCAATTTTGATGGTCCCCTTTAGACAGTCTGTTGACTATAAGTAACGTTGCACCTACATGTCAACTAACTCTCATTAAAGTATTAGTTGAGTATTAGTAGACTGTTAGGGGTAGTAGAATAAGGGGTTACAGTTAGAAATGTAAAAGAAATGTACCTTTAGGTGTACAACAGCTTGTCACTGGGGCAGTACCCTTAAAAGGACATATTTGTACCTAGAGTAGCAATATACACCTACTTTGAACATTTTTGAAGTAAATAAGGTACAAATATGTCCTTTTAAAGGCACTGCCCCAGTGACAAGCTGTTGTACCCTGCCTAACGGTACAATTTTTGCACTTTTTCTTTCTTCCCCCCTGAGAGTGTTGATTAGCCACCCAAACTTTCCTTCATGTTGGTCTATCTGTAACAGAGAAGAGTAGACATGATCAATGTACCTTTATATTGCTTTTCCTACCTCTGCTACTTCTTCCATCTAGAGACAAGTTCCGTGTACTTCAAACAATTGCATGCATATTACTATTTCAGTGGTATGTGTAATGCATATTTTTCAGCAACTTCCACTTATCTCTGTATCAATCTTGCATGAGTATCTGAGAGTGGATTTCTGAAAAAACACTGTTATATAGTTATACGCAGATAGCACCAGATTGATATACCAGAAAATGAAACGCACTGTACAATGACATAAGCAAACTGAAAGAAACAAACTGACAAATGTAAATTAAAATCACATATCAGGACTCTCTTTTTTCTTCTCTAATGATGGTCATTTGAGGGTCAACTTTCATATTGGTCAACTATATTATTACCAAAGCACAACAAGTATGAAATATGTTAAAACCCCATCAATTCACACTACTATTAAAAAGTTTGTGGTTGGTAAAATTTTATTTTATCTTATGCTCACCAAGGCTGCATTGATTTGATCAAAATACAGTAAAAACAGTAAATATATTAGTAATGTAAAATAACTGTTTTCTTGTTGATTTTAGAGTTAAATTTACTCACTCCCATGTCATCCAAGATGTTCATGTCTTTCTTTCTCCGGTCGAAAAGAAATTAATGTTTTTGATGAAAACATTCCAGGATTATTCTCCTTATATTGGACTTCAGTGGACTCCAGACGGTTGAAGGTCAAAATTACAGTTTCAGTGCAGCTTCAAAGGGCTTTAAACGATACCAGACGAGGAATAAGGGTCTTATCTAGCGAAACGATCGGCCATTTTCTACCAAAATATAACTGTATATGCTTTATAAACACAAATGATCACCGTGCTTGTGCTTCCGCTTTCCGTATTCTTCAAAAAGCTTACGCTGTATGTCCTATGCCTTCCCTATTCAACTTACGGAGAAAAACGGAACTGGCGCCGCATTCGTTCCGTAAGTTGAATAGGGAAGGTGTAGGACAAACAGGGTAAGCTTTTTGAAGAATAAGGAAAGTGGAAGCACGTGCAAGGAGATAATTTGTGTTTATAAAGCATATACAGTTGTATTTTTGTATTGAATAATCCTGGAATGTTTTCATCAAAAACCTTAATTTCTTTTTGACCGAAGAAAGAAAGACATGAACATCTTGGATGCAATGGAGTAGAGTAAATTATCAGGAACATTTTATTTGAAAGTAGACTAATCCTTTAAAAGTTTTTTTTTTTTTTTTTTTTTTTTTTTACACACAACACAAACCCTTCTAACATAGGTAGCTGACTAGGTGACTCAAATACCACTTTCATTTGGTGTTTTCTGGTGATCTGGTCCTGGATGATCTGCGGGGCTCTGGACCTCTACATCAGAGTATTTTCTGGGTTTCTCTTCATGAACAGTGAATTTTACTAATGTCCCGCTTCTGCCCTTGCGTGTGCTGTGTGCTTCCATGTGCTGTAGGCGATGTGGCCTCTGATTGAATTCACTACGTCTGTAAGGCCATCAGCCTGATCAGAGGGCTCTTATCATATGAGACACCTTGGCCTTTAGTTGAAGCCTGCAGACATGGATTACTCAAATGAGTGTCACGCTGTGGAGTTGATCAAAAGCAGCCGAGTGGCGTTGTGTCACATAACCAGCTGGAGAAACCGGAGGCCTGTTCAACACTGGCCTGTTACAAATCAATCCCATGATCCTTCCCTTTGCTTCTTTTATGTGATTGTACTGCTGTAGCTACGTGTATTCACTAATCAAGCAAACAGAAATCATGATCCTAAGGAGTAAGTTCAACCACGGATATTAAACTTGCACAAATTTGGAAAGGGCATTTGAAGTATCAGTCATTTAACAATATGAATTGATTTAATTGTATAATATGTCAATTAATACATCTGTGAAATTAATCACAATTAACGGTACGGGAATGCATGCATGCATACACTACTGTTCAAAAGTTCTGTAAGATGTTGTTGATAGAAGTCAATGATGCACAGCTGCATTTATTTGATCAATATGATTACGTTAGTTGCAAGAACTGCCAAAAGAAGTTAGTACCTCTAAAATTGTTGTCTATAAAGTTACATGGTCGGGTTATATCTGATTAAGCTACCCTTCTCGTTGCTTGGTGGGTTGGTTGGCACACACTTTTTCCTTTATGTTTTTAGAGCCAAATTGGAAGTGTGTTAGGTCAGGAACAGCATCTTGGAACAGTGTCCTCCATTAAGCGTTTCCTTCAAGTTGATTTGAGCAGATCTGGCAATGGTATCACATTAACATATTATCTCACAGTCAATCACACAGTTCCAGTGTCATCTCTATGACACAGAGCAGTATGTGACTGACACACATTCATCTCACATTAGAGTGGGCTTCAGTACTCCATGAACCTCCCTTTACACAGCCCATAGGGTTGGATGACATCCAGTAGCTGGGAGTTAATTCATTCCCACCAAATCTGATTAATGATAACTGACTCCAAAAGCATTAACTCGATCATGACTGAGCAATACGACATGCCGGTCTCCAAATTGGCTTTTGAAGGGGATGCTGGGTATCCTATTTTTCTTTGAATTAAAACCCAATTTTCGGGAACTGTCTGGTAATTAGCAATGACACCCGCCTGACGGATGCCTTGTCCTTTGGCACGCAGGCTTCTGTGAGCCAGGATATTTGATGCACAAGAGGAGGTATGGCAGAGAGTAGCAGCACACTCCCATCAATCCACCTCCACCACTGCGCGGCCGCCGAGTGATTGATTGACACCTGCTCACCAGGCTTTCAGCCAATAAAATAATGAGATCATATCTGCAACTCACGATTGGTGGTTCCTTGTGTGAGAACACCGTGACAAATTGTTACATTTCAGCTTTGTTTTAAGCATTTATTTGCAATGTTCTCTTTCAATCTCTTTTTATCATTTGCATGAGAAAATATGAAGCAAACAAAACAAACACATTTTCCATATTCACTCCAAAGACATTGCAATATTGAAGCAATTGTATTTTCCAGCAGTTAAAGTGTTTATTGCAGTTTATTATCTGTGACCTTTTTATCTCATTTTACTCATTTACTACAAATGACTGTTAATTTTGTTGTTGTCCTTAATGGCAAACTGACTAGGCTAACTGCAATTTAATTATGTTATAATTTATGGATTGTCATTTTGAATTTTAAAGCAGCACTTTCTTGAATACATTTCTTATAGATAAATGTTTAAAGCATGCCCATGAACTTTAGTTTAAATTTATCTCACTACTAATCTGCACGAAGCCTTTCACACGGTTATTATTTTACATATTAATATTATTACATTACACTGATGATTCAATTTAAGATGTATAAACTGAACAGTCATAGAAAAAAAAAAAAAAAATATATATATATATATATATATATATATATATATATATATATATATATATATATATATATATATATATACTGTGCAAAAGTCTTAGGCACGTCAGTATTTTTAAGCCAGTTATTTATATTTTTTTTTGCTGTAGTGTGTCAATAGGAAATATCCGTTCACTTATCCAAACATTCATTTTGCCATTAATTTTTGCCAAAATATTTTTATTTATATATAACAAATTATATAAAATTATAAAGAAATACATATACTTGTAAATATTTCTCAAATATATACATGAATGTGTTTGTATTTATATATACATAATAATTAGACATAGTACACCCACATATATTAGGCAAACTCAAACTTTTATTATGTATGCGATTAATCGTGATTAATCGCTTGACAGCCCTAATATGTAAATAGTAAGTAAATATTGTATTAATGTAATAAGAACTGTAGTTATAATTAATTGTAGTGTGTCAAAATGTTACTAGATTAAAAGTGTAAGAATAACATTCTTGAGTGTAAGTTATAGTAACCAGAGTAAGGTCATTTGTATATTAATATTAAAACATTAACTTTTTCCTTTTGAAATAGACTGATGCAATCAAGAGTCAGAGGAGATTTTCTCATTAATGTAACTTTGATGCACAAAGTTTGGTATGAAAAATGTTAAATCATAATTTTCTCAATGACCTCTCTATTTAATCATTTCCGAAAGTGAAAAGAGAAGCACCACAATCTCCAAAATTCATGGAAAGCAGTATACCATATGTTAAATTAAGATGCATTGCTCAACTATGCTAAAAAAATCAATAAAAAAGAAACCTGGTTGTGCTTGCTCTGTCTCTCTGCAAAGATACCAGGAAGACACGAAGGATGGAACATGGATGGATAGATAGGGACTAGGCTTAACTATTCATAAATCACTGCTGAGCTAAAACAAACTCCAGCAAGAGGAGTTACATAATCCCCTCACCTAAAAAGAAGCCACAATTACTGTACAGTATTACATCTGAAATAACAAACTGACAAGAAAGAAAGAAAGAAAGATGTTCTGTTTTACTTTTGTAAGCTTTAGCTTAACCTTGTAAGGTACAAGTGTTTGCCATAGGGTTTAGTGGTTTAAGATCTAGGCTGTGTACTAACAGGCTGTTGGTTCAAACCCTGCAAGGTGCAGTTTATGAACAGAGAGCATTGTGACCTTGAGTCAATCACTTAACTCTAAATTACTTAAGGGGACTGTCCCAATAATAAGAGTACCAGTTGCTTGTGGTCAGACTCAGAAGCAACACAAACTCATTGGAAAAACACGCCTGTGCATGGCGACGTTTCTGCAAAATGATTTTACGTTGCTTCTTGCACATTTCACGGCACTGTTAAAGTGAATATCCAGTAAGTGGCACTAAAAGCATGTTCAATTTTATCCAAAACAGATGAACGTGAATCTGGCAGTGTTTTATTGCGTTGGCTGTTACGCATCACAGCAGTTCGGAAATCCGGTGAGTTGCACTGAAAGGTGTTCTATTTGTGTATAAAAATACCTCCTACGTACCAACCCAACACTGCACATTTTTGATGTCTCTCTTATATAACACACATATTTGAGGCCTTGAAATCTTTACTAATGAGCTGATGAGTTGAATCAGGTGTGTTTGTTTGGGGAGATATCTTAGGGTGTGTTTACACGACAACAATGTACTAAAAATGGAAAAGATTTTTCTTTGCTTTTTTTGCATACAGACTAAAACATTGTCAAAATGATCCCCATTCACAAGGATCCACGAAAACGACTGACAATGCTGTATTATGCTGCCAGGCCAATAGTTGGCGATGTCATTTTGTAAAGAAACACCATATGCCTATAGACTGAACACGTACTACGCATGGTCATGACGTCACCGTTTTCACAAATCCGCTTTTTTGTTGGTTTTGTTGGAGATGATGTCGGTATCATTTTTCAAAACTTGCACTTTGAAACCCAATTTCAAAAGCTTGCATTTTCGGGCCACCAAAACACCGTTGTTGTGTAAATTAATGGTCAAAATGCATAAAAAGTTTTTAGCTGAAAACAGTGTTGTGTAAATGGCCCCATAAATGTGCAGTTTTGGGAGTTACACCAGAACCACTGCCCTAAACTAAACCCAACCGATAGTGTTAGCAAAAACAAATGTGAGATAAAGACACATTTTCTGAAGCCATTTCAGCTTGCTTCTACATGTCTTTGAGCTCTTTTATCGAGACTCGTGTTTTACAGGACTCTTACCTGAGTGCTTCACATCCCAAGTGCAGTGTTGTACCAGGTGAGCTATTGAGCAAGTTTACTACATCAGAAAAGCCATATATGGAGCTGATTATGTGATCCCAACATTAAAATGTATTAGTTTAGAATTAAAGCATTATGGTGAAAGTGTTTGGAGCAGGGCTGCACTATGTATCGTTTTAGCATCGTTAGGTGCTATGTCCAGTATATAGGGATCGTTAGGCCGTGTGTCCACCAAAGCGTTTTTTCCAGCTGCTAGTGTACTTTTTCAATTGTTTTCAATGGGAACGCCGCGCTTTTTAAATGCCAGGAGCGTAACGAGGCGCTGAGCATCTTTTTCCCGCTCAAGCGCTGAGAGCTCGGCGTTTTTTACTGGTCGCCTCGAGTTGAAGAATGTTCAACTTTGAGAACGCTAAAACGCTGCACTCATCACTGTCACTTTTTAGCCAGCCGTCCAATCAGATTGAAGGAGGGGCGGGACAAATACTACACCGGCCAACTCTCACAACATTCTTGCTGTACAATGACATTAACAAGCAACGGAACAAAATGAATGAGAAAATAATATTACTGGTCTCCGAGAATACATAGCAAGTAATTTCACATTGTGTCAACATTTTTAGTTTGAAACAAATTACCTGCAAAATCAGTTATAAGTAACAGTGCCGCGGATATTGCGTATCATCGCAACAAAGCGTCTCAATGGAAAAAAACGCTGCGCAGCTGAAGCGCTCTCAAGCGCGCACAGATAGGTGTTTTAAGCAGAGCGCCTAGCGTTTTCAGCTGGCTAAAAACGCTTTCGTGGACACACGGCATTAATCAGTACAGACCAGACACCATGGTTCAAAATGCACATGATTCTCGAAGTCTATTTGTGCTTGAACGGACAAGGATACTTTGTGAGTATCCTTGTAAATATAGTTTCTTATGGCTTAGGTAACGCAAACAAAGAAAACGGATGTGTATCAATCATTATATTGAATCTGCGCATTTGGTCTTAAAGTGACAGCTGGCTAATATTCTAACTGCTTTTTGTCATAAATGCGATCAAACAACAAAATACAAAGAGAAAATCACTTTTGCAGCTTTAACACAGAATAATTATATACAATTTATACAGTAAAAACTATACAGTGTTATTTTACATTTGATTATTCATTTTCTGTACCTGAATACTTACCTGAAAAATATAAAGCGCTGTTTATTTAATTTAAATAACCCCGATCATCCTAGAACTATTAATTCATTCTAAATACAGCTATTCAAGTAATCTGGTGAATTTATTTCATAACGCAATATATATCGCAGAAAAACAAAATATTGCAATGACAGTTTTTTTCTTAGCCTTAGTTTGGAGGTCATAACAAATATTTATAATGTAAATTATGAAACAAAGTTGAATCAGCTATAAAGCAAGTATTAGTATGTTTTAGAGTTTTGAAAAAAAAAAAAAAAAAAAGTAGGTAGAGGTTTTTCCAATATGCCTATCCCGGATACAGTGTTAATTTCGTTGATAATTTCCGTCAACAAATTTTTTTCACGGACGAAAACGTGACGATGACTTAATAAAAATGCATTTTGAATGACTAAAACTTTGACTAAAATCTACTAAAAATGAGACGAAAATGATAGAGAGGGATGATTTGGAAAGATATCCAGTCAAGACTGCTGTCCTGTATGGAAGATGCGCGCATTTAAAGTGTAACGTGCTGATCTAACCAAAGCATTTTTTCCAGCTGCTAGCGTACTTTTTCAATTGTTTTCAATGGGAACGCCGCGTTTTTTAAACGCCAGGAGCGTAACGAGGTGCTGAGCATCTTTTTCTCGCTCAAGCACTGAGAGCTGGCCGTTTTTTACTGGTCGCCTCGAGTTGAAGAATGTTCAACTTTGAGTAAAACGCTGCACTCATCACTGTCACTTTTTAGCCAGCCGTCCAATCAGATTAAGTCAACCGTGGTAAAAAGCGGCGCTGTTGCACCCTCTACAGGCTCATCCAGCAGCACTTCAGACTGCTTTGCAATTAATGAATAATGCACATTTATGCCAAGTGATTGCTTATAAGTTAATGTTGATGAATTATGACAATGTTTACTACACAATGTTTATATGGTAGTATGTTTTAGATGGTTATAAGAATGCATGTTTTATCTCCCTCATCTGAACTTAAATGAGCATTCTGCTACTGCTACAGTGCAGACTGTAGATATTTCAGAATAAGAGTCACAGTGTATTTCGGGATGGTTTATAATTATTATTTTTTCCTGGTCATTATTGTTATTTTGTTTACACAATAAACTGTATTTAATTAAATTTCTATTTAATTCATAGTAAACTGCTGTATCTTTTGTCACAGGAAGGAAAGACTAAGAACATTATTTGACACATTATTCTATATATTTTACAGGTATAAGGGTTATTATAGTTAACTAAATCTAAAACCATAAAAAAATCTTCATTACTTGAAATAAATGTTAACTGAAATAAAATAAATATGTAAAAAAAAAAAGTAAACTTATTTTATTTAATCTAGTTTCCAAGCTTTAGCTTAACCTGATGTACTAAAATAACTAAAACAGAAATAATAATAAAAAAAAAAAAATTAAACGCAAATACTAAAATACATAAAAAATAAAATAAAAAAAAAATTACTAAAACCTTTAACTAAAATTACAGTGAAAGCAGAAAAACTAAAAATCAAATCTAATAAAAATTTTAAAGGTGCCCTAGAACTTTTTTTTAAAAAGATGTAATATAAGTCTAAGGTGTCCCCTGAATGTGTCTGTGAAGTTTCAGCTCAAAATACCCCATAGATTTTTTTTTTAATTCATTTTTTTAACTGCCTATTTTGGGGCATAATTAGAAATGAGCCGATTCAGGGTGTGTGGCCCTTTAAATCTCGTGCTCCATGCCCACGGAGCTCGCGCTTGCCTTAAACAACATAAAAAAAGTTCAAACAGCTAATATAACCCTCAAAATGGATCTTTACAAAGTGTTTGTCATGCAGCATGTCTAATCGCGTAAGTACAGTGTTTATTTTGATGTTTACATTTGATTCTGAATGAGTTTGAGGCTATGCTCCGTGGCTAACGGCTAATGCTACACTGTTGGAGAGATTTATAAATAATGAAGTTGTGTTTATGCATTATACAGACTGCAAGTGTTTAAAAATGAAAATAGCGATGGCTCTTGTCTCCGTGAATACAGTAAGAAACGATGGTAACTTCAACAACATTTAATAGTACATTAGCAACATGCTAACGAAACATTTAGAAAGACAATTTACAAATATCACTAAAAATATCATGTTATCATGAATCATGTCAGTTATTATTGCTCCATCTGCCATTTTTTGCTATTGTCCTTGCTTGCTTACCTAGTCTGTTGATTCAGCTGTGCACATCCAGATGTTCTGCCCTTGTCTAATGCCTTTCATAATGTTGGGAACATGGGCTGGCATATGCAAATATTGGGGGCGTACATATTAATGATCCCGACTGTTACGTAACAGTCGGTGTTATGTTGAGATTCGCCTGTTCTTCGGTGGTCTTTTAAACAAATGAGATTTATATAAGAAGGATGAAACAATGGAGTTTGAGACTCACTGTATGTCATTTCCATGTACTGAACTCTTGTTATTCAACTATGCCGAGGTAAATTCAATTTTTGAATCTAGGGCACCTTTAAACAAAAACTATAATAGTACCTCAATGATAAGTGTATCAATACTGAACTGAGCTCTCTTTTGAGTGTTTTTGCATTTGGACGGTCAAAAACCATCCACTTTGGCGAGTAAAGTACAGTTGGTTGTCTTAAGTGAACATAAACAGTTTCTGATGACTAAAATATGACTAAAACTAAATCAAAATTTGCTGTCAAAATGAACACTGCCTGGATAAAACTGTCTGCTAAATGACAACTACTGCAGAATTTAAAGTCTCAAGCTACCGTATAACAGTTTTATCTGAAGTCAGCTTAAATGCACTTGTGATATACCAAAGTAGGACATGTTCCTGATAGAACATCCTTGTTTAGTCCTGGAAAAAAAAAAAAAAAAAAAAAAAAAAAACATTCTTACCAAACAAACTTACTCTTAAATTACAACATTTTTTTTAATTGAACCATCAACTCTTAGCCAAACTGCCTGATAGGAATTCTGTCTGAGGTCCAACAAGGATGTGGATCCAGAAACATGTCCTACTTGAGTAAATCACATTAAGCGAGCTGCAGCGCGGGTTAGTTTCAGCACTGCAGGATTGGGGGTTAGCATGTGATACAAATAAACCGCAGAACCACAGCAGGGTGTGAGAACAGGAAAATACTATTTGTGCCAATTTACAGCTAAATAAGCACAAACGGGATACAAGGTCAACACACGGTGTCTCAACTCAATAAGGTACAGCAGAGAGGACAGCGCACATACACACGAGCGCGTACCCCTTCGGTTATAATAGAAAGTGCTACATCACTGTGAGGCCATTTCTATTTTGAAAGTTGCATACTACAAGGTCTGCTAATTATGATGATTAATTCACACAAAGCATGAGTAACGTCCTCAAGAGGGTGTTGGCGTGTGTGCGCGCGGCTGAACATGTAATTCAGGCACTGCGGTGATGTGCACCACCGTGGCCTGCTTTCACAACACCTGAGAGCACTTGCGAATTTCCCTGATCTCAGCTGTTCAAACTTTTTTAGGCTTTGTCGTAGTCATGACGCAGCTACAGTCTCCTAGACTACGAGAAAAAAAGGAGCTTAAACACATCTGCAAGTAAGCAACCGCAAAACCCAAGCTAATTTACAGCGAAACAAGCTTCTACTCTACTGAATATATGACTAAAGAGAATTGATCCAAAGCAAAGATTTCTGAAGGGTAGCAGTCAATTCCAGTGTGGTTGTGCAGAAAATCGATAAAAAAACTCTTCAAACTTAACTCTTGAATGAAGAGCTCGGGGGCTCAAAAAATGAGAGAATTACCTTGGCAAACCGAAAATGCTTCGGCGTGGCGTGAAATCATGTGGGCCCCTTACAGTGTACCTGTCAGAAGTTATTGCAGTCACAGCAATGGCGCTGACCACGGGGCCAATTCACTGTTTGTTTTAATTACATCCTCCATATGACAAGGGCAGCTGTCAGGAGGCTGGCAATGTGCAGATCATTAGTAACGGCTCTATCCGTGGATTTGCCGTTGCAATTTGATGTAAAGCTTGCCAACAATATTCCGTCACCAGTTTCAACGTGCCTTGAGGACCAAAAAAGCTGCAAATAAAAGCCACTGGTTCATGAGAAGAGTAGAAAAGGGCTTGCATAATTGAGATAGAATCTTAAACTAACCTTTATTGTGTCCTTGCGCTTTAATTACCTGTGAAAAAAGTTGCATGTTAGTGCTCTCAGGTTCACAACAGCAGACTTAAGTGCTGATAGATTTCCTCCTTTCCAGGGGATTCTTACAAGATCATTATCCGATGACATTGTCCTCTTGCCAAAGGCAGAAACATGTCATTGTTTTTTTTTTTTTGTTGTTTTTTTTTTAATGGAGGTGTATTTGGAGCTTTATCCTCTTCTGCAAATGAGAGAAACATTTTTGAGATGCTAATTATCACCCCTCCAGATACTGGCATTGTTTTCTGCACAGTTTGGGGGAACCAGTGTTTAATCTTGTTAATGAAACTGCTGACAAAAAAAAAAGTTACTTGATGAGGGCTTTTTTAATTTTTATTTTGTCAACAATAATGAAGTCAAGATGCAAGATGCAATTATTTATGAAAATTAAACCGTTTTAATTAAAACATACTGTTGACAAAAATATGAGAAAAAACAAAACAAAGTTATTAACAATCCACTAACAGTGTGTTTGGAAGAAAACAATCCTACTTTATTAATAAAAAAATAATAATTGATTCAAATGTGGACTGAATCGCTTAAGCTGAAAGAGCTGCTTTGCTAGCAAGATAATTAACTACTCAGAATGTGTACTTTACTGTAACAACATTCTACATGTAATGCAATATCCTAAACAGTCTCTGCAAATGTACAAATTGACAAAAGCATGAAAAATCCACAACATAGTATCTTTTAAACTGTAGCGAATACTTCAGTGTACTCATATGCTATTATCTCAGAAGTTTTTGTATTTTATATCGATAATTATTTTAGACAATCCTACATGAAAATGTGGCTATTTTTTAACAGTCTAGCACACATTCTATTGATTTTGCACATTATTTTCAACACAAATGTTATTATAATTTATTAAAATCGCATGGCATTTCAAAACTAATGTAAATGAATATAGATTGATGAAATATTGACTAAAACTATGAACTAAAAATAGAATAAAGCTTAACACCTGTGGGAATTATTAGACAATCAGATAAAAAGTACAGATTTGTTGCCCTAAATCAATCAATCAATCAATCAATCAATCAATCAATCAATCAATCAATCAATCAATCAATCAATAATTGTTGTGCATAATCTAACTCATCAAACTGATAAGATTAATGTATTTTCTAAATGATTAATGTATAAGCTTATTTAACCATTATTTTCAAAGAAGCTCAAAATTTGCTTGGGGAACACAAAACATTTGAATTTATTTGAATTATATTCGAATCACACTCCAACTCATTGGTTGTTTCTTTGACCAGTAATATTCATTGTTGTGAACAGATGTATCCTTCAATCAATCAAACATTTTAGATATTAAAAATGAATTTTGAGTGTCTGAAGAATTGTAGATATTTTTGTCACTTTATTAGACAGGCGCAGTAAGTGGAAATTATTAAAAAGAGAACACTGCAAAAAAATGTTTTTCTTACTTATTTTTTTGTCTTGTTTCTAGTCCAATGAGGTAAGCAAAATAATCTTGGGTAACACTTTATTTTAGGGTCTTTTAACTAGTTGCTAATTAGCATGCATATTACTAGAATACTGGCAATTTATTAGTGATTATTAAGCACATATTAATGCCGTATTCTGCATGACCTTATTCTACATTGTTAATCCTACCAATACCTAAACTTAACAACTACCTTACTAACTATTAATAAGCAGTAAATTAGGTTTTTATTGAGGGAAATATGTGTTCCCTATACTAAAGAGTTACCTAATCTTGTTTTCGGTTTGAAATAAGATTATTTTGCTTACCCCATTGGCAGATTATTTTGCCTTGTTTTAAGGAAAAACTTACTTAATTTTGACTTATTTTTTTCTGAAAAAAACCTGTGCCTTCCAAATGAGCACCAAGGCTCAGCATGTGTGTTTACTTGTACATTGCATTACTAAGAAAACTACAAAAAAAACTACAAAAAAAAAACACCCATTATTGTCCAAGAAAATATAAATATTGTGAAACCGTAGTCAATCAGAGTAGTTGAGCAGAAAATCAATTACACAAAAGTAAGTCCCACATACATAATTTGAGGCGACAAAGCAACATTTCATGCTATTAGATTCATATCAGCAGGGCTATGACGATTCTGGCTGATCTGTTTTGAGAGAAGAATATGGTAGGTCACGCTACACAGCCAAAGACCCTCTGGACCTGTTCCATCTTCTCATCAGCTCCGTCTGGGTCATGGTGGATAGTGTCACTTCTCATTTGGATGATGGCACAGTTCAATGGGACCATTGTCCGGGCAAGTAGAGTCTCTTGTCCTGATGTTTGCCTCAGCGGGCCAGCTCTCTGGGGCTAGGTATTTGCACTGGAAGAAACGATGGCCTAGACAAAAGCAGTTATTATTAAAAGGTGACTGATTTATGGGGGCCATATTTGCATGATCGAGTGGGGGAAAATGTCATCTAAAGGGCTAGTTTGACCTTTTCCATTAGCCTGTGGGAGAGAGGATGGACCAGACAACATGAGAAAGACAAGTAACACACTCAAAACTGCATTCCTTCTGCATGAAATAGCTACATATGACTAGCTACATTTAACACACTAAATTTAATTGTGAAAAAAAAAGTAAAAAAAAAAAAAAAAAAAAGGTTTTTTATATATATATATATACATACATACATACAGGTGCTGGTCATATAATTAGAATATCATCAAAAAGTTGATTTATTTCACTAATTCCATTCAAAAAGTGAAACTTGTATATTATATTCATTCATTACACACAGACTGATATATTTCAAATATATTTATATGTTTTAATTTTGATGATTATAACTGACAACTAAGAAAAATCCCAAATTCAGTATCTCAGAACATTAGAATATTACCAAGACCAATACAAAGAAAGGATTTTTAGAAATCTTGGCCAACTGAAAAGTATGAACATGAAAAGTATGAGCATGTACAGCACTCAATACTTAGTTGGGGCTCCCTTTGCCTGAAAAAAAAAAAAAAAAAAAAAAAAAAAAATATATATATATATATATATATATATATATATATATATATATATATATATATATATATATATATATATATAAAAACATAATTAAGCATGCCCTTCTATCTGTACATAAATGACATTATAAAGGATTTTCCTACCATCAAAGCAATTGAAGATTGAAGAACCATGCTTTTGGAAGTCAGTGTTACAGTCATTGTGGTACTAATCAAGCAATATGCCTCACCAAATCTCACTTAAAAAGACAGAATAAGTATAAGAAAGAGACATGTTTTCAAAACTAAATCACTTTTATGTTACCATTTGACTTGGTTTTAATGTGGAACTCATGGCGTGAGATGCTGAAAAACAGTGAGATGTGACCAGCAATTAAAACATATCAAAGATGAAACACAAGAACAGCCATTAAGTTTTCCTCAGACTTGATTTTTAAAAAGGTTAGCTTCTACTAACTTTCAAAAACGTATAGGTTCAAATGTCAAATGTCTTGAAATGTTTGTATGTTATTGCTAAAAATCAGTTTCCTCAAATGGCAAAGTAGATACATGTGGCTTTGCTACTGATGACTAGGGCTTACACAATTACTCATTTTTACAAGTCAACTACTCATACTGAAAAGTAGTTGAAAACTAGTTGTGTCTACTTTATGCAAATGACTCATTGTACAACATGCAGCATCAGCAGTCTTTGCTATTTCTGGCAAGTCCAGTGCTGCATTGACAGAGACTATGTGAGTGAAGACAATGTCCAGGCAGATGAGATGATGCGGCTGAGAAACAAAAGCATATCATTTCTCCATTGACAGTTCCAAGCTGCTTGCATTGTCATAAATAGTACAAAAAACAGTCATGTCCTCTTCACTTATAGTTCCTGTCAGCCTCTGGGCGACATTTGATTAGTTTCGGGGTGGTTTTTCAAGAATCTGGCTGGTATATGAACACTTCCAGTACCAGTATGCTTTGTGAGTGCAAACTAAGAAGCTATAGAATACCTGGAGAAAGCTATCCATCAGCATTCCCATAAATCTCAATGCCAATTGCTTGGCTGGTGCACGATCCCTCAGAAGTATGTGATTTAAAATCTGCCATCTTTGCTCATGGTGGCTAATAGGTGCTCAGTTCTGTATCTATTTTTATTTATTTATTTATGTTTTGTTTTTGTTTTGTTTTTGTGACAACGACAACAGACAAGGAATAATTCCAAAAAGTCAATTTCACACAATCATCCATATGCATGTACTAGCAAAACATCTACTATATTGTAATGAAATATTAGCAAATAAAAGCAAATAAAATGGTAGTCAAATGGTAGCTAGATACACATAGCTTGTTAACAATGTTATTTAATATTGAATATCTGTCAGGACCACTATTGTCAAATATGATTGATAATTGCATAGAATTTGTATTGGCGGAATGGTTCTGTTCTGGGCAATAACTCCATGCACATCCATGCAGACTAGCATGGATAAGAGCAGGGAGAGCAGCAATAACCTCCCTTTGAGGTAACAGAACAGAACCAACATATGTGAATATATCATTAATGTCAAGAATTAGTCTGATTCAATGGGAATCATAAGGCCAATTCTGACTGAAGAAAGGAGGAGCTGGGGATGGAGGAGGGTAATTAGCTACTGAGAAATGTAATATATGCATCAATATATGCTTATATATTGATGCTGTGATAGGCATCGTATTCCTATAGGTAGACGTGAGTCACCTTGAAGTCAGCTGATGCGAGCTTGACTGACGTGACCTGCCAGAACTGATGCTACACTTGATTTTTGTCTCATTTTCCTAGATCTTTGTTCATGTTTTATATTTTCACTTCATGTTTATGACATGCCTTTTATTTTGAAGTTCTTTCCAGTCATAATCACAAGTTTATAGTTCATGTTCATATTTAGTTTCATGTCTTGCATTTAGTGTATGGTTTATGTTTCACGTTTTAGATTTTCCCCACTTTAATTAAAAATGCACTTGGGTTCTTCTCACCATCATCTTTGTCTGTTTAATGTTAACAAAAAAATACAGTTTTCTGTAAATACATTTTAATGCACCATTTAAAAATAAAAAATGAATATATCATTTTCAGTGCTTAAACAGTTATACAGTGGCTGCATCCAAAAGTTTAAAAATGCTGCCTTAGGAGGATGCATTCTAAGTCACGTACAATGTTATCTTCACTTCCTGTCTCCTGAGGTACCTTCATCTGATCGATTTTTGAAGGCAGCATAGATGTATTCTTTGCTGCCTTTAATATCCTACAATCCTGTGCATTCCATTCTGTGACAGTTAAGCTAAAAAAAAATAAAGATGGCATCTAAAAGTTGCAGTGGGTGGTCAGTTTGTGTGTAAATGTACATGTTTGACCAAGGTTTTCCACAATTTATAGCAATAAATAACTATTGTGGTAATTAAATATTTGCTTAGTTGTCACCAAATCTCTCTCTATTTTGTTGTAGATCATTAGATCGACATTCTGCCTCAGAAGTCTGTCTGAAATCAGTTTCGTCAGGTACAGTACCTTCATGCCCAAATGTTGCCTGCAAAGTCATTGCCAGAGCAGCAAGGCATTAAGTCAGCAGCCTAAGCTTTCTTCATGTATTTTAAGTACAGATATAACGATGGTGTTTTACGCTGCACTGCCATCTATCAACGTGGATCATAATGCATCTCTTGAGGTTTAGATAAATTACACTGATACTAGTGAGTTTTAGAGAGCTGTCTACACAATAATTAATTCCCTTACCTGTCCAAGAAAAAATGAAGCAACCGTACAGTTTTATTAAAACACTTGTTTACAACTATTATAGGTGCATTCTTCATCTTGTGAGTGTGCACTATTTAATTACCATTTACTGAATGCACCCTAAATGGGATGAGTTATTAATTTAACACTCACACACACACCTACACACACCTACACTACCCCTACCTCTAAACCTACCCATCACAGAAAACATTCTGCATTTTTACATTTTTAATAAAACATTGTTTAGTATGGTTTTAAAGCTATTTTAAATACGAGGACTTATGAAATGTCCTCATATTTTATGTTTACGTCGTAATACCAGTGTAATACCCATGTCATTATGCAAATTTGTGTCCTCATAACACACATGTACACAGACAAAACCATTAGTACACAAGTGGAATTTAGTAAGAATTCATTGGCTCTGCTAATAGTGCTGTTTACGGCAATTCCCCATTTTGCAGGTTGCAAGTGTTAGGTTGTGGAAGATGAAGCCTACTACACAATCCAGCATATTTGTGCACCACTGCGATCCAGGCACCTGAATAAGCTCTTTAAAAGACCAGATGTGGGCGTTCAACTGAATTTTTGGATATATGCCCTGTTACTGAATCTTCATAATTCAATTAAATATACTTCTGCCATGATTGTTAATCAACATAACTGTGCACAAATGTCTCTTTTAAACAAAATGACACTGACTGCAACAGCGCAACATTAATTGGCCTACGGCTTCGATCTTATTATGTATTAAGATTTTTCTGAAAGCCTATTGTAGCCTACTTCAGGGACCCAGGCCACTGAAGAATTGGGCGGCGATTGTTGAGCTCTGTAACATACAGTTCATAGTTCTGTTGTCCCTTGCGAGTGCTTGTCATGTGCCGTTTGATATGCTATCAGAAGTGAAACACTTCGGTCCACTGAGTATACGTCAACACTGGTACACACTACCAAGCTGACACTGAGCAGGATGTTGTCTCTCTCTCACCTCATCCTCTCTAACCCTCCGTTCTCCAAATCCCCATAGCTAAGGGTCTTGAATAAGACAAGATTTCTTATTCTTGCAGACTGAATCATCTTTTAGATGGAGGAGCCTGGCGGAAAGGAGCAGAGACACAGCTCAGCAGGGTGATTCCTCACATAAGCCAAGGTGCTGACTGAATGCAATGATGCAATCGAAAGGACAGTGAATCCCATCATAAAATAATTGTTTTATACTTCTCGTTTCCTGCCAGAACAATGTGAATTTTAGCTGAGGCCCTGTGGAAGCCTGAGCCATTTTTCACATGTTTTATGGAACCCTTTCTCACGAGAATGCGCATCAATAGTATGCGCGTGTAATCTCGTAGAATGGATAGGATAAAATGAGTTTTGGCGTGCATATGATACGCAATTTTTCACGTGCATATGATACGCAATTTATGGCGTACAATAGGCACGAACCCCACACCGCCAATCCCACCCAAGACTACTAAGCGTATTATATGCACGCCATAAAGTGAGTATCATATGCATGCAAAAAACGTAATATCATATGCACGCCAAAACTCAATTTGTATCTATTCTACGAGATTACACTCGTGTACTATTGATACGCATTCTCACGTGAATGAGTTGGTTTTATGGCATACAACTTACACATAGCACACCTCACAAACCCCCAGACTGTTATCTATATATCTATCTATCTAGATCTATCTATCACAGTTTCTACCCATCTATTATCAGTGGTGTATTTCTTAAAAAAAAAAAAAAAAATGGTAGAGACAGTCAAATTATAACAAGCTTCATTTCAGTCATGATAGTATTGATTGATTTGCAGGTCTCAGAGGAGTTGAACTGCTGTAACTGCATCTTCTTGGATCCGTCTTCAAATCTCCTCAAGCTCACAGATGACACAACTCTAATTGGCTTCATAATCAGGAGCCATGAATCTGCCTACAGATGGGAGTTTTAATGGCTGTGTTAGTGTGAAGCCACAGACGCCTGTTGCTTAATACTTTCAAGACAACAGAGATGATTGTTGACTTCTGGAGCCAACTCAAACACCTGCTCTACTCTAATCAATATCTCCAACGTGATCTGATTAATATTCATATAGTGTAGTTCTAGCACACATTAGGATAGTCACTAAAATGTACGAAGCAATGAATGGACTTCTAATGCATCAACTACTCACATTTCACAAATCAACTTCGGAGACATGCATACGTTTATGAATTAAGGATTCACAGATATTAAATTTATAAAACAGATGAAGGCTTTACATTTTAGATGCTGTCAGTCAGCGTGTTGAAAATTTATGTTTTAGTGTCTATTTACATACATACATACATACATACGTACATGTGTATTCTATAGATTCAAATATGAATGGCACCAGCTTGATATCTCAGCAATCAACAGTTTCAAAGCTCCAGAGATGGTCTAGGTCTTCATGGGAAGCATTCAGTCTGTGCTCAGCTCTTTTGTAATGGGTCAGTTACTGCACAGGAACACTTTTAGCTTTTAATGTATCACCTGTTCTGCAAAGAGGGCCATTAGAGTCATTAGCCTGCTTTTCTTTAATGACCTCTATGAGACAAGGTCCAATATGTGGGTGGTTAGGATCACTGGCTGTCCCTCAAACCTGATTCTTTGAAACATGAAACATAATTGGAACATAATTCAGATGCAGCAAACCACACAGCACAACTGAGCAACACTGCTCCTTTAAACCTGCCATCATGTAGTCAGTATCCCACATGCCTAAAGACTGTACAGTCTATTAAGTCACAGATTCTACAGATACAGTATATTCTACCATAAAAAGTTAGGGTTTCACTTTATTTTACAGTATGTGCACTTACATGTACTTACAGTATACTTATCCAAGAAAGAACTGGGTAATATAAGGTAAGTACATGGGTTAAGGTTAGGTTTAGGGGTAGGTTCAGGGTTAGTACCTAGTTATTACCCAGTTATTACAATTAGTATCATAAGTACATAGTAAGTACATGGGGAACAGGACTGTAAAATAAAGTGATACCAAAGTAAGATTAATATATATATATATATATATATATATATATATATATATATATATATATATATATATATATATATATATATATATATATATATACAATAGCACCTTGAAATTTTTCTGACCAAAAGAAAGAAAAACAGGTTTGGAGCAACATTCCCTTAATGTCATGATGTCACAATTTTATATTAGTCAACATCTAATATCAGTGTCCATGTAATAGGGCATTTATGCATGAGAGGTTTTAGTGGATGTGAGCATTATGAACTGCAATGCAGCACCTCTGAGTGTTTTCTTTCTCACGCATTAACAAACACACACACTCACACATATTCACTCTCTGCACACTAAACTCTCCTTCTATTACTATGCTTTAGCACTTGTCACCAAGAGGGATTGCTGGGGGTTTTGGCAAAGCCCTTGATTATGCATGAAGTGCATAACTAAAATAGACACTGATAGACCTTACTATTTTGGGGGGTGTTATGACACTAATCGTAAGTTTTTTTGACAGTTCCTAGCTTGATTACATGTCTACACTACACTGAATGAAAACACAGGTGATGTGATTTAAACTTTAAACATTAGTGGTCTACATCATCTCATGACTTTCTTTCTGAACTGTTTCAAACTAGTAAAGGGCGACTTAGGTTGTTTAGAAGCAAGATTCTTAAAGCTGCTGTCCGCGATTTTTGGCCCTCTAGTGGTTAATAAACAGAACTGCACTGGTCTTGCGGAGGAACATTCTAGCCGGAGCTACTTTTCTCCATGTATGTCTATGGCGAGTCACGCAGTTACTGTGATACTCTGCGGCGAGTCCTACCAGTCCGGTCTGAAATAGTCCGAATATAAACACTTATTATAAGTGTACCATAATGATTCAGGATAAGACAAAAACATGGTTTGGAAAATGGATTCATGTTGTATATTCTCATTATATAATTTTTGTAAAATTTTAACAAAAAAAAAGTTTTAATTTTTAAAATTTTTAAGTTTTAAAGCTTTAATCAGTGACATAAGAAAATAGTTCAAATCAGTGATGTAGCAACAGTGTTCAGTGTTGTAGCAATGAAAACCCGAATAACAAAAATTGTAAAAGCATTTATAAGACGGAAAACTTAATAAATAAATATTTTTTTTTCTTGTCTTTTTTCTTGTCTCAAAACATATGACAAAATTAATAATAATGAAAAAAAAGCATGCAGATATAAAGGTAAGTGTAAAACTTACTGCATTAGGTTCTCTATTGGCAGCAATGGTTGCTTAACCCTTAAATGCATACCTCGGGTCTTTAGTGACCCGGGACATCATTCATTACCCTCCTCCTCGTTCATTTTTTAAAGTTAGACATCAACCTTCTTGGTATTCCTCAATTAATTCATTATAAAGAATATAACAAGAAAAAAATCATAAAATTATAATTTTACTATTACTATTTTTGTATTCATTTTTTGTAAAAAAGGTATAGGGTCGCAAACGACCTGAGGTGTGTATGAGTGTATGTATATTTTTTTTCTGCACAACAATAATTGAATCTTAGATGACGGAATAAGTGCAATTCACCTTTATTCCACAAGGTGGCAATGTCTGATACACAATGCTGAAGTGACGACTCATTCAGACAGAAAACGAAATAATAAGGAAAACATGAAATGGCTCAGCGATTTACTGCAGAGCATAACTGAACGCAATGAAATATGACTGTAACTGTTACAGGATGAATCTGGTGAAGCGGTTAGCGATCGAAATATTGATTTTGAAGATGCTGAAAATTATATAGTTTTGAGAATACGTTTGAGATTGCGAATGGGCTCATATTCCTGACCTCAAACATAAAACTAGCCTATTATTTGCTGAATTTACTGGCAAATGAGCTCTGACGAGGACAGTGATGATGGCATAAAACATCTGCTCAAACGGAGCCCTTTCAAGCTCCAAAAGGTAACAAAATACGATTTATTTTATTCTTTTGTAATTGTTACTCTAATATCAGAGGAGTTTTATATTATCGCGACAGGCAGAGATCCTTCCGTGTTAGATATAGATCCGGGTCGATAAAGACCCGAATATGTAAGAATGATTGGTGAAACAGTCATGCGTTTAAGGGTTAAAAACTATTTTAATCACCTTGAGCAAAACTGAAAATTATTTTCCGTATCATACATCTGATAGGTGCAGGATTACTTATGAACTCCACAAATCAGTAGCATTTTAAAAATTATTGGATGAGCTCACAGAACCTGAAAATTTCTGCAGTGCAATGTGACAAACAGCTGTTCAGGAAAGTGCTGTGGTGGTGCATGTTGTTATTTAATGCTCTGAGGAAAAAAATAAAATTAAAAGTGCTTATTCCCTGTGGGGCCTTTAGCCCTGTTGTACCCTATATGCAGTAACTGTGGAATAAGCAGAATAATATTGTCCAGACTGTTGAATTGTATCATCAGTATCTCAGCTGAATATCACCTCGGGCGTGGATGAAATTTTCAATAATTCAATGGTCTGACGTTAATTATTCCTTAATGCATGGAATACAGACACTGCAAAATAAAAGTTACAGCACTGCTATTTCATTATTGGTAATTTCCATTATAAATGCTCTGTTATTGAAGGATTTTCAGGATATTTATTTATTTATTTATTTAAGAATGGACAGATGTTCTTTAACTTCCCATTGAGTTTTAAGAATAGATTCTTTCATTCCCTCAGGGACATTAGTCAACCAGTCACACACATCTTATGGTTCTTCTCAGCATTATACAGCAAAGCCCACGGAAGGTGTTAAGGTGTTTTCTATTGATTCAAAACAATGCGGTTCTTTACTGTAGAGCAGAGTAAACACATCCATCGCATTTTGTCACACTGTGCAAGAATGGAAAGATTTAGAGGAAAAATGGCAGTTGCTAAGTAACCATTTTACCGGGTAGAACAGCAGATGGTGGTGGTGTGTTCATGAGTGATTCTGCATGTGTGAGTGTGTGTGTTTGTGCGTTTGCGTGAGGCAGATAAAGAGAGAGAGGGAAACTAGAGCAAAGTCCCTGATGAGAGGACCAAGAGATCATCTCTACATTCAGGAAATTACCCTAGCTACATAATGTTCAAAAACATCACACAACCTCTGGCATCTATTTGAAGTTCAACAGTATCTAAGATCAAGACATGCTGGTTTGGATTGCAATATAGATTTCATGCTGTACCATGCTGTAATATTGAGGGACACTTGTAAACCGTTAAGTTGTTTTAGTAACTGTAAACACACACGTCACTGACGTACAAACAATTTGAGAGTCATTTTGAGGATAATGATCCGTACACAGACTCAAGCAATCAAACAAAACACAGGATTTACATAAGACTTAGGAGGCCTACTACAATGAGCTTATCTTCATGGTTTTAGAACATTGTATGACCATTCATATTGATAACACAGTCCATATTTTTGAACTTGTTTTGTTCGAAATTGACAAATTTTAAATAATAAGACAATACATCATCAATACTTCTTCCAAAATGTGGTTTTGTCTTACCTTGATTCACTATGGTAAGTCTACAGGATGTCCGACAGGATGGTTTTCATGGGGGTGATGCAGTAGAAGAACTTTAGAGGCTCCCCAAAAAACCTTTTCTTAAAAGAACCATTTTTGTTTCTTAGTGTGAATAATATTTTAATAATCTGAAGACCATTTTTCTACCATAAAGAACTTCTGATGAAGGGAAAGGTTCCATAGATGTCAAAAGTTCTTCATGGAACCATCACTGGCAATAAAGAATTGATGCGTCCGCAAAAAGATATGTTTCCGTAGAAGTGAAATGCTCACTACAGCAAAGTTCTACCAAAAGTCACTCATCCCTTTGTGTGTTTGTTTATAAAATAGTTTGGCTAATTTCATTGTGCTTTCAGCTACCAATCTGCATGCAATAGTTTCAGCTCCATTTAACACGCTTTCATTTTTAAATCCATTCAGCAAAATTCCACAGATTTTTCCCCAAAAGCGGCGCAGAAAAAGCAGAAAACATCAGCACACTCCAACTAGACCTAGGGCAAAAATGGCGATTAAACTGCACAGAACTTTATACAAACAATTTATTTGACACCACAATTTTCTGTTCTTCATGTACAGATCATCCCTAAAGAATCCCTCTAATGTTTTCAATCCTTGTCACAAAAAATGCTAAAGGATTCCCGCTGGAATTTCCATCATAATCTGGAGCTAGTGGAGCCTACTGGGAATTTTCTAATAGGATTCTACCAAAAACAAAGGAACAAATCTTTTAGAACACCAGTTCCCAATTGGTCTGCTGTGATTCCCAGTAGGATAAATGCCACTGTAGGACATCAAAAGTTCTAAGAACATCTTTCAGGAGTTTAAAACTATGGCTCCATGTGGAATTTCATTTAACAATCCAGTGCCAGTCATACAACACAAGAGTTTTGATAAAGATTATATAATATCAAAAAGAATCAAACAATACTGTATTCATTTCAGTTTATCGTGATTATTCCTAAATCATTTTGATCATGACATTCTAAATCATGACTAGGAAACAGACATTTTCCCTTAAAGTGCAGATGTTAGCATTGAAATCTTTCTCCTACTTTGGAGCGATGTATATATTTTTTTCTTTCTTTTTTTTTTTTCTTTTTTTCTTCTGAAACAGATGTGAAACATTAACACTGGATGGGGAGCCAGGTTGCTGTGGAGTCTGTCATTAATATTCATAGCTCATAGAGGTTGTATTTGACTAACGAGGTGCCATGTGGCCAGGGGAACAATTACAAGTGACGAGAGCGGCCTGGTGGGAAAGTTTGCGTACAACATGGTGCCCAAAGGTCTTGACACCTGTTTACTTTGGGCAATGGCACTTTTGGACATGGACGGCCTTCTGGTCATAAAATGAATAGTTGTTGTGTGACTGCCAAGGGGGCATACTGCAACAAAACAAAACAAGGTGGGACACAGCGAATCTGTCTGGGGTGACATGTCCTGTTAATAAAAACATCTGCTCAGATAGAAGTGGTGGAGTTACTGCTGTATGTGGACAAATGCAGAATCAGATGCAATTCACAAATGGGCAATGGATTGGACATATGCTTCATATACTTCATACAAAAATAAAATCATACTCATTGTCATGCTGTTCAAAAACCATATAATGTTATTTCTTGCATGGAACACAACAACAGATGTTTAGCAGAATGTTCAAGCTGCTCTTTTCCATGCAATGGATGTAGACAGCGAGTGGACCAAAACTGATGATCAAGAAATGAAAATTATACAGATTTTGAGGGTCGATAGTAGATGATGATGATTTTTTTTTTTTTTTTTTTTTTTTTTTTTTTGAGGGAATGACTTGAAAGCTAAGCTTAATCTTGTAAGAGAAATAATTTGTTCTTAACATGTTAAAAAGAAGACTCAGTCTTGCATTTTCCTGTCAGATATGCACTAGAAAAGGTTCATTTTGATTCACCCATTGTTTCAAATCATTTGAATCCCTTCAACAAAACATATTTGTTCAAGTTTGTTAATTGATTCATTAATTGTTCCATTTATTGACCCATTCTGTAGGTTACATCAGTACACCAATAGGTGGTGAAAAATATTAGTAGCACTTTATTTTACAGTCCTGTTCCCCATGTACTTACTATGTACTTATGATAGTAATTGTAATAACTAGGTAATAACTAGGTACTAACCCTGAACCTACCCCTAAACCTAACCTTAACCCATGTACTTACTTTATATTACCCAGCACTTTCTTGGGTAAGTATACTGTAAGTACATGTAAGTGTACGTACTGTAAAATAAAGTGCAATCATGTCTACAGATCGACTACAGAGATTGTTTAAGAATCATTAACATATTCTCTACAAATGACAACAAAGCTATTTTTTTTTTTTTCTTTCCTGGCGACTTCTATCAGAAACAACAACAACAACCATGACCAAGTTAAAGGCGTTAATGGGTCAACATTGATACTGGAACAACATTCCTGTCTGAAAATGTAATCCTAACCATAACCCTATCCCTAAACCTAATCCTACCCATACGTTATCTCTAAAATAAGAGGGAATTGTGAATAACACTGATGTAGAAGCACCTAACCCTGGTTGCAAGCCTAAACTTGTCATAAACTGTAAACTTGTTCCTCAAATCTGATTGGTTGATTGGAATTGTTCCAGGATCGACAAAGATGTTGATCCAGGAACATGTTGCACTTGGTGAAACCAGGTTCTGCCAACAACAACAATGGCCTAAATTAATGAATAATCTGTTTCAGTAGCATTATTTAACTGTTGGAATACAATTTACTATTGTATTACACTGTGCGCTAAAGCAGTACATTTCCAATAGACTAATCACAGTTAACGTCATTTTAATTGTGTATGGTCATCAGTCATTTCAACAGATTCATAATTGGGCATTATGCTTTGTGCACACCTATTAAACATGCCTTAGTGCTTCACTCTTGTTGAACAGCTTCCCCTCCTCTCTCTTTGTTGTTTCCATGAACAGCAATTAGCCTTTCCGTTACTGATTAGTATAAGTAGGTTTTTGTTGAGATGATTTACTTACATTTGTACTGATTGATTTGGTACTCTTAAACATGTTGCCAAAAAAATAATGCCTTGCCATTTGCAATGGCTTACCAATGTGGCTCCATGTTCCTGATTTTTTTAGACAATAAACCATCAAGCTTGTATTTTGCAGAAAACCAAAGGGAGCCCTTAACATTTCTCTTTTGTTGACAACAGCCGGTTATATAAGCGCTTCTCATTACAAGTTTGGGTAGATGGTTGGTGCATGTTATGTTCCCAAATGCACATTACAAGTGACCCAAACTCAGAACAGATGCAGAGATGAGTTCATGTGGAGCAGCATTTACTGTGAACCAAGGCTCTCCAAGACACTGAAAACATAATTGAATAAATAAATATGCCTATGCGATTTGAAAAGCCATTATTACTGTTTTATTTCAAATAACTATGCAGCTCTATTTTAAAGCATTACTTTAGTCATGTTCATTTCTCTGCTAGTAAGGTTGCACTTTGTGCGTTGTTTATGTTATATAAGCAATGGCTCATTACCAGTTTAAATTATCTTTAGTTGGCAATTTTAAGGCCTGTATTATTGTACATACAGTACATTACATTAAAGGGGCTATGTGTAGAATTCAGAAACCCTTGTTATGAGCCTTGCCGGCTCATTATTGGCCGGACCCTGTGTCAGCATCACATGCATGCATCGTTCTGCTCACATGTTCAGCTTCGACCAATACTGAGTTGGCATTCAGATGTAAACAAGGAAGCCTGCACTACGTATGAAAGCGGTTCAAATTGTTGAATAAAGTTATTTTTGTTTTGTAAAGTATTCTTGTCGCTTCATAACATTAAGGTTGAACCACTGAAGTCACGTTGACTATTTTAACCATGTTTTCAACCACCTTTCTGGATGTCAAAAGGTGCAAATGACGTTGATGCCTATGTGGATCAGATACCCTTGGATTTCATCAAAAATATCTTAATTTGTGTTCCAAAGATGAACGAAGGTCTTACGGGTGTGGAACGACAAGAGGGTGAGTACTTAATTACAGAAATTTCATTTTTGAGTGAACTAACCCTTTAAGCCTGGAGTAGGCCTTAGTTAAAGGGGACCTATTTTTCAAAATTCACTTTTACATGGTGTTTGAACATAAATGCATGTTGGCAGTTTGTGTACTCAACCACCCTATAATGATAAAATCCACCCATATATCAGTGTAAGTTGCTTTCAGTTAAGACAGCTCAAACATGCAATTTAGTCTAAGACTAGGCTTAAGCCTCGTCTGTGAAACCAGGGATATACTAGTTAAAAAAGAAGCCATGAACTGTAAAACCTACATCTTTTTTTAAATGTTCTGATCTGAATAAAGATGATCTTACCAGCCTTAATATCTGCTTGATATGATGTTCTGGCTACAACCAAGCCCTAAATAAAACTCACCGCGAGCTTCTGCTGTCTACATCTGTCTTCATTAGTTGCTTCAGAGTTTAATTACACATCAGTGCTTGTGTCAGCACACTGCAGAACATTTGAAATCCTCCTCATGTCATATACTTGATAATATTACTGCACATATTTTCAGTGTGAGTTATTAAAATCACCTTTGTCTATATGCTTGCACTCTGTGCTTTATGTTTCCATTTGTATGTGACAGTGGAAGAAGCTTTTTATATATGTTTCTGTGGCGACCAGGGCGGGCGAGAGCCGTGAGGGAACGGCGCGAGGCCGGTGGCGCGAGTGTTAATGAGCTTCACCTGGGAGGCGCACCGGCCTTGAGTCCCTCACGGAGGAGCTCCGGGAGCATAAAAGGAGGAGCGACTACAGTGAAGGACGAGAGAGGACCAGGCCTGGACTTTACGTTATGTTTTATTATGTTTGTGTAGCCGGCAGACGTCCGCGAGGGTCTGCCGGCATTACTTTCGTTTTGTTTGTTTATTTTGAGATTAAAGTTTTGTTCAATGTTCGCCGGTTCCCGCCTCCTTCTTCCCATATCTACTAACCTCGTTACAGTTTCATATCAGTGCACTGCTTTAAAAAGGTTTATCCTGATCTAGAGCTAGACATCTACTCAAACGCCTGCAACATATCTACTGTAAAACATTAAACGCTTTACTGCACTGTAATCATATTTACACTTCAAATTAAGCTTGGTTCAATGACTCCTTTTAATATTTATCCATATTTCAGCATATTGAAATGACATGTTTGTTTATGGTTAAAGAAATACTGTTTTAATTCGTTTGCACAATTGTCAGAATAAATTTCATGCTTCACTTTGACTTTGGCCCTAATCCACATGACTTCCCTGGTAGTCTGCGAGCAATTTTTTTTTCCTTTCTTTTCTTTCTTTTTTTTTTTTAATTGAAGCATTAAAGTTGTCTCTTTATTTAATTTTAACTTTTGATTGCAACTGGCTCCCAAGCTCTTGTTTGAATATAATCAAAGATTTAAGAGCCTCATGTGTTACAGTATGTCATTTTACATTAAGATATATTTTATCTGCATATTATACCTAGAAGGATTTTGTTAGTCAAACATTTTAATGCATTACCAGTGTAAATCATAAATTATTCATTCACCTCGGCCCGCTTCAAAAATATCTTTCCATTCCGCTGATGCGAAAGATCAAATTCATTTTTCTGATGTCAAATCAGCGCATCCACAAATATACTGATGCAGACTTACACAGTATCTCATCCTAACAGGTGACAGAGATCCAAGCGTAAACTAATTGGATACGCAGTGGTCAATCACATCTGCTTCTATTCAGGCGCTCTGTGTAGCGTGCTAGAACGGGAAGTCTCCACTTGTTACTGCTGCTCAACCATGCAGTCCTCACATCCGATAAGCCTCCGAAGTGTGTGCTAGGTGAGAATGAACCTGAGAACACACACAGCGTGAGGTAAAGAGATTGCTCCTTCCATACACACGGATGCTGTGAGAAACTAATTTACTGCACAGGGGGGTGGGCAGATAAACACAACACTGGTTAAATTGGTGATGGATTGCACGTTTTTACATCAATCCAAATCCTATTGTTTATTATGCTGTAGCATTTATGAAATGAGAAATTTCAAAATGAGTCTCGAAACAATGTCCTTGAAGATTTCAACTGACAGCTCTATTAACAACCTCCCCCATCCCCGAACCTCTGGATCTGGGCATTTCAGAAAAGCTGAGGTGCAATCACTGAACTTGCTCATAGAATTCTAAACCGCCAGCAGGCAGTGAAACCACTGGAAGTGTTTGAGCGGTCATATTGCTGAATTGAGCTGGATGATGACACCACTGTTTTCTGAAGAACTGCTTTATAGCGGATTCAAATTTGCTTCAAATTTGATGAATTTTGCAACATCAAGCGTAGCTACGTTTACATAGTCACTTATTGTTTCAATGATTCTGAACGTAGTATACATGAATGCTAAATAAAGAGATTGGGTTGATTTGCGAGTTTATTAGGGATGTGACGAGATCTTGTGCCATGAGATCTCGCGATATTAAAATGTGACGAGATTTCTCGTCGAGTGAAAAGCTGTGTTGCGATATCGCCATGACGGAGCGTGAGGGTGAAATTAGCATAGAATATGCCACCGCTACGTTTACAGTCACACACAGTGCAGCAGGAATCATAGTAGTCCCGTCACGTGCGAGTAAGGCGAGATGACTGACAAGACAATGGCAGAGGATTCGTTGCACAACAGAGCCCAAGCGTCTGATAAATGTCTTATCTTGTAGAAAGCATGCACTGTAAAAAAAAATCCCAGTAAAATTTACGGTAAAAAAACAGCAGCTGTGGTTGCCAGCACTTTACCATAAAAAATACAGTAGCAACGTAAAAAAATCTGTTAAATTTACGGTAAAATAACGTATTTCATTAACTCACATAATGTTAATTTACCAACCTAATGAAGTACTAATATCTGTTTTGTAATACACTGACAGTCACCAAACACAGTGGTGATAAGAGTCACATGATGAATCAAAGTTCATCACAAGCAGATTTTCCACAAGCTGAGAAGGACAATACTAATATATAGAAGGTGCACACAGTGTCATTCACACACACACTAAACACCATCATGGTAACATGCATGAAATTAAAAAAATGCAATAAACATTAATTTAACAACATTAGATGTAACATAAAACCCTAATGTACATAACTGATCAGAAAAAAAATGCGAAAAACTAAGAAGAAACAGAGTTATTTCAGCGATAATATATCAAATGTGAAGTGTCACACAGGGAATTGTGGGAATGTCAATTTACGGTTTTTCACTGTAAATTTTACAATGAATTGTTATTTTTCACTTTCAAAAACTGTGAATTTAACGGTATTTTACTGTAAAATTACATTAAATGTACCGTTAGATCCATTACAGTTATTCACCGTATATAGTACGGAAACTTTCTGTAAACCAATTGACAGTTTTTCACCGCAGCTTATTTTACAGTCTTTTACTGTTAAAATCACGGTCATTTTTTAGCACCGCCCCTCCCTATACCCAGAGTACACGCGATTGCAAATTTGAAAGCGGAAGTAAAACGCGAGCTCCCTGATGCGTGCAATTTAGGCTACATACGATATCCTGTCTCCCATTATCAAATCTATCTTAGGCTGGGCTGTGTAGTTGTAACCGCCTCTTAGCTCTGGTCTCTATTTTGGTCTCTGTTTGCACTTTGACTATTGAAAGAGTACTTTGATTATGGTTGCACTTAATAAGACTAAGAAATCATACAGAAACCAAAACGTTTTACAGTGTTTATATTATTGTCTTTCACGCATATGAAAATTCTTACTTAGAAATTAGAACTGAAATGACATTCACTACAAGATGATTAGTTAAAACATTTCAAAATGCAACTGCGGTCTATTTTTCCTGTCATGGATTTTGTCATTGAGGATTTCATAAAATACTGTGCAAAAATCTATTCTCGTTCTCTTGAACCCAATCTTGTGTCTCGTCTCATCTCGTCAGCTAAGTGTCTCGTCACACCCCTAGCGTTTATATGTCACAAGCTTCAAATCAGAATTGATCTTGACATGCACTCACTGAACAAATATACAGACAATCCTGCTGTTGGTGCTTACTAATCATCCTGCCATTGTCAAATTTTAGTTCAAGGATAAAGAAGACAAATGAAGTGTAGCAAAATAAATTAAATTATTAAATGAAGCAAATTCAGGTAATCCAAAAAAAAGGTAAGATAAATGAACAGTGTGCATAGCACAAACAATACCGCACAATGACTGAAAGGAAATGAGGAACTTGTGATGAACTAAATGACTAACGTGTGATAATTGATAAATGTCCATGGTAACAAATGACTGGCAGGAAATTAGAACAAAGGAAACAGGTAACTGAAGAGAAACAAACTAAAAGTCCATGAAAATGAAACTAAACAGAGCATAACTGTGGCAACCATCACTTTTTTTCTTTGTTTTAGTAAGCAGGCCTAATATCTGTCTATTTCATCTATTAGCAGACGACGAGCATATGAAGCTTTGTGTCCTTCTTATATTCTTCAAGTAACCCCCCTGCCCATGCCCAAAACAAGGCATCTGGAGAGTCTAAAGTAAGAACTGCTGGGACAACATTCTCCTGCAGCACTTCATAGACGATAAATGGAATGAGAATTTTAGAATGACACAACATTCATTTTGTGCACTTTATTCAACAACAGCTCATTCCGTGCATTGTACGTCATTACACCGGTTCTACATCATCGCACATGCACAGAAGTTTCGGTTTTCAACCCGACTTTTTCCCGACTGTGTCACTAGTTACAATTACAATTACAAATGGATTATTAGGGTCTATATAAACACAGCTACTAAATTGAATTTAGCTGTGTAACAACACTATTGTCTTCTTTAGAGCTGCTTATAGCTGAACTGAAATTTATAATTGATGAAATCTGAATTAACATTGAACTGACTTGAGCTCAATAATGACACTATTGTCTTCTGTAGAGCTGCTTTACAGCAGAATCTGAATTTGTTGCATTTTTGATTAGATTTGCATTAGTGATTGTTATTTTCCTGTTTATTATTTTTTAATCTGATTTAAGAAAAAAAAATAAAAATCTGTATTGTATAAAGTGCTTTAAAGGTGACAGCACTAGACTATTCCTTACTGACAAAGGGCATCATATTGACTGACAGACAAAACTTTTCACCTACTGCAGGAATCACCTGATTTGCAGCATATCAGTTTCATGCAAATTATACACCAATCAGGCATAACATTAAAGGTGCCCTACAACCAGTTTTTACAAGATGTAATATATGTCTAAGGTGTCTCCTGAATGTGTCTGTGAAGTTTCAGCTCAAAATACCCCCTAGATTTTTTTTTTATTTTTTTTTTTAACTGCCTATTTTGGGGCATCATTAATTATGCACCGATTCAGGCTGTGGCCCCTTTAAATTTTGCGCTCCCTGCCCCCCGAGCTCTCGACGATAATACAGTGTATTTACAAAGTTCACACAGTTAATATAACCCTCAAATGGATCTTTACAAGATGTTCGTCATGCATACTGCATGCATGCGTCGGATCATGTGAGTATAGTATTTATTTGGATGTTTACATTTGATTCTGAATGAGTTTGATAGTGCTCCGTGGCTAACAGGCTAACATTACACACAGTTGGAGAGATTAATAAAGAATGAAGTTGTGTTTATGAATTATACAGACTGCAAGTGTTTAAAAATGAAAATAGCGATGGCTCTCTTGTCTCTGTGAATACAGTAAGAAACAATGGTAACTTTAACCACATTTAACAGTACATTAGCAGCATGCTAATGAAACACGTAGAAAGACAATTCACAAATATCACTAAAAATATCATGTAATCATGGATCATGTCAGTTATTATTGCTCCATCTGCCATTTTTTGCTACTGTCCTTGCTTGCTTGCCTAGTCTGATGATTCAGCTGTGCACAGATCCAGACATTAATACTGGCTGCCCTTGTGTAATGCCTTGAACATGGGCTGGTATATGCAAATATTGGGGACGTACATATAATGATCCCGACTGTTACGTAACAGTCTGTTTTTCTGAGGTCTTTTAAACAAATGAGATTTACACAAGAAGGAGGAAACAATGGTGTTTGAGACTCACTGTATGTCATTTCCATGTACTGAACTCTTGTTATTCAACTATGCCAAGGTAAATTAAATTTTTGATTCTAGGGCACCTTTAAGACCACTGACAGGTGAAGAGAATAACACTGATCATCTCTTCATCACGGCACCTGTTAGTGGGTGGGATATATTAGGCAGCAAGTGAACATTTTGTCCTCAAAGTTGATGTATTAGAAGCAGGAAAAATGGGCAAACGTAAGGATTTGATCAAGTTTGACAAGGGTCAAATTGTGATGGCTAGATGACTGGGTCAGAGTATCTCCAAAACTGCAGATCTTGTGGGGTTTTCCTGGTATGCAGTGTTCAGTATCTATCAAAAGTGGTCCAAGGAAGATAGAGTGGTGAACCGGTGACAGGGTCATGTGTGGCCAAGGCTCATTGATGCATGTGGGGAGCGAAGGCTGGCCTGTGTGGTCCGATCCAACAGGCGAGCTACTGTAGCTCAAATTGCTCAAGAAGTTAATGCTTGTTCTGAATACACAGTGTATCGCAGTTTGTTGCGTATGGGGCTGCATAGCCGCAGACCAGTCAGGGTGCCTTTACTGACCCCTGTTTACAAGCGAAAGCCCCAACAGTGGGCACGTGAGCATCAGAACTGGCCCACAGAGCAATGGAAGAAGGTAGCCTGATCTGATGAATTACGTTTTCTTTTGTGCGGAACACATGGCACCAGGATGCACTATAAGAAGAAGGCAAGCCAGTGGAGTCAGTGTGATGCTTTGGGCAATGTTCTGCTGGGAAACCTTTGGTCCTGCCATCCATTTGGATGCAGACCATGTACACCCCCTTCATGGTGGCTGTGGCCTCTTTCAGCAGGATAATGTGCCCTGCCACAATGCAAAAATGGTTCAGGAATGGTTTGAGGAGCACAACAACAAGTTGGAGGTGTTGAAATGGCCTCCAAATTCCCCAGATCTCAATCCAATTGAGCATCTATGGGATGTGCTGAACAAACAAGTCCGATCCATGGAGGCCCCACCTCACAACTTACAGGACTTAAAGGATCTGCTGCTAACATATTTGTGCCAGATACCACAGCACACCTTCAGGGGTCTAGTGGAGTCTATGCCTCGACAGGTGAGGGCTGTTTTGGCAGCAAAAGGGGGGCCAACACAATATTAGGAAGGTGGTCATAATGTTATGCCTGATTGGTGTATATATGGTGCCTTGTCAGTCCGATCAGGTAATTCATGTAATAAACATAGACATAATGTTTTAATAAGCAGGGGAAATTCCCAACTTTAAACAAATTACCATTCATATGCTTATAGGATGTGTGTATTTTAAGAATGTACAGGGAGATTTCAGATATAAAAATGATTACTCTTTAGATAACGTTTTCTCATTAAAATCAGATGATTTGGTATTGATTCAATAGAAAGTGTGGAAATAGCAACATGGCAGCAGACACTTCACATTAGCTTAATCTCCAGAGCCAAATATGATAAAGTCAATAAAAGTTAGGTTGAACTTTGTAGCAAATTAGCTCAAAATAAATATGAATAATTAATCATAACTAGTTATAATTAATTATAAATATTTGGATCAGTTAATAAAATTAACTTAATGTAATAAAATTAATATTACAATCAATTAACCTGTTGTCCAATGAACACTCAGTGTTAATTGTTTATTAATTCTAAGAAATGTTAATTTCCAGGTTATGGGAAATAACAATCTTATTGTACAGTACTACTCAGAGCCTGTAGTCAGGATCTGCATGAATAGGGACTCCAGTATATGAGCGCAAAACACAGACAACTTTATGTGTGACATGAACAAGACTTTTTATTAACTAGACTAAACACTTAACTACTCTAACATTCACACACATACATGCATACAGTTTACCAAGGGAAAAAGAGAGCTAAAGCAGAGTACAAGAAAGCAAGAAGTTACAGCATTGGTTGAAATTCAGCAGGTTAACAGCCTTGAGCAAACCATCAGTTTAGTTTTAACACACCCTTCTTTAAAAGGGGTAAGGATACTCAATGTATCAGATAATGAGACTAAGTTTGATACTTGCATGTCTCTCCAAGTTGAATTAAATCTGTCCTGATGCAATTTGTGGAGGCTCCCATTGAATCTTTGCTGATATTGTCTTGATGAAAGAGAACCAGTTGGATTCAGAGGATCTTTGATGAATGGAAAGTCTAGGCCGAAGCCTCGCACAAGCTTGGGGGTTCCGTAGAAGTTTCTAGCTTCTTACAGCATCATCTTAACATCAGCATTTGTCAGTAAAAGAGAAGAAGAAGAGGAGGACGTTTGATCTTGTGATCAGTGAATATGTGACCCGTCACGGAAACCAGGGACACAAGTCGGCAGCACAACTATTGAGCAAACTGAGAAAGAAGCGTTTTTTTTTTTTTTCAAAATTGGTGATTTTCGTTTTTTTGCAGAATCTGTTAGTTGAGATCATGAAGAAGCATCTCCGTGTTTTAGATAGCAGTATTGGTTTATTTAAAAGCGTACATTTTGAGGTTGAAATCGGCTTGTTTTTCAGAGATTCTATCTCGCAGTAGGGGCGTGTCATTGTCTGTTTGTATTTCCATACTGGAATCAGATACGCTGGCTTTTGTTTCTTTTGTTATTGCCGCCGCCCTCCAAGGGAAGCGTGGCTACTTATTTATGCAGCGCTCTGGCTGGCTCTAGCTGATATCAAAATTTAATGAAGATGGACGCCGCAAAGAATATCGCAGACGAGCTGAACCTTGGCCGTTACACCGAAAATGTTTTGAAGTACAACATACGACTGGATTCTTTAGCTGCGGAAAAAGAGTGGCAGGACATGCAAATTATTGGACATTTAGAGGCAAACAGATGCATAGTGCAAACTTCGGAGATGGTTACATCCACAAAGAAGACCCCGACAAAGAGAAAGTGTGCCCGAACAACTTATTTCATTGGAGGCAACAAGATCTTTTCTGTTTCTTATGGGTGAGTTTCCATAAACATCAAAGTTTGTCGTTTTGTGTTCATTCTAAGAACACGTAGGCTACACGTTATCTCATGTGTCTATTGTTATTAGCTAGCTCAGGACTGTCGTTTTAATTGTAATCGTTAGCATCGTATCACTTGCCAAAAAACCCCATTACTATAATGGGCTTTTAGATGGTAATGTTAGCATGTTAATTTGAATAATGCTTCAACTGCTTGAATTGACTGCTGTGAATGACTTAGCTCATGTAAACCTTACTATTCTTGAATTGAATGTGACGCTAATAATTTTAGCCAGTTACTACTTCTTAACAAGGATTTACTAATGTAATAGTAAATGTATCAGATTAAATTCCTTCGTAAGTAAAAGTATAAAGTATCCGTAGCCGTAAAATGTGCGTTATAAGTCAAAAGTAAAAGTATTGAAGAGTTTAATGTACAGGATTTTTTTAATCCTTTGACTCAAACCAGGTCTAACCACTAACTGAGGTCTAAACCAGGACTATACAGTTATCACAGAATCCTGTTCAAAAAGTTTTAATGTCAAAAAAGATAAATTACTGACATTTACAATGCACATTATCCTTTATTATTAATAGTATGCGGTCCGATTTTCCCGTTGTGTCTGTCGTTGCTATGCAACCATGCAGCTTTACAGGGGGTATGGCTTATCTAAATAAGATGTAAATGAGCCCTTTTGTCACTCCCAGCAGGTGAGAACAGGCGAAAACTGCAAAATCTTTAGGTCATTTTCTGCCCTTTGAGCTTTTTTGAGTGCCTACCTTCAAATGGCCACAACTTCTCCAAATATTATCAGATTTCCATGTGTTACACATCATTGGAAAGCTTGGAGACTACACTTTCAGAATCTGTGAATATGCCCCAGAACCGACTTGTGTCCCTACTTTCCGTGACTGGTCACATATAAGGGGTGAAGATGTCACACCCTCTTGAGGTGTCTGAGCCAATAAGGAGTTTCCCTTTCAGAGGGAAGTTTTACGAGTCTTTGTTCTGTAGCAAGATATTAGCACAAGACACTCGATTGGATGAATGAGAAAAGAACCTTCTAGATTCTTATAATACTAATGTGTCACAGAGTTAGTAACATGCAACATAAATTGCCAAATAGGAAACAAAAGTTGGAGTCCGTAGATACCAAACATGTTACCAATGTGATTTCAGTTAACTATACATTTGCAACTATGGAACATTAATACCAAAATAGTTCAAAAGAGAGAATTAATACATAGAATAAAGCCTATAAAAGGAAAGTCATGAGATGGGAAAATTGGATACATGTTTATACATTTCCCAAGTGGTTATATAGAGAATACATAGGATTAAGAGAGTTTATTTGTCCTTCTCAGAAAGAATGAGTCACTAGTCTCTACAACATTCTTTCTGATCGTAAAAGTACCATGTATCTGTAACAGGACACCTAGTTCTGCCTGTGTGCTAGCTACATTTGGGATGCTGGTTGTAGTTTTAGGGGGATGGGTTCATAGAACTTTGATAGAGTGAGTTCATGGGTAATTCATTAAATATATTGAATAATTGTTTTTGATCGCTCCAGACGCTACAACTTGAACAAATTATTACAAAAATATATTGTAGTAAAATCTAAAAGTAATCATCATTGTCATCATTTATTAAATATTTCTTAAGAATTATCACAATAAAGATTTCATCATCCATATTTTCATTTATACAGTATATACTCTGTTGTGCAGCACTTATTATATGCATATGTAATTTGTAAAGGAAATATAAATATGTGTACAAATGAGATGATTTTCCATGCAGTTTTATTGTCCAAATTAATCAGAACACCTGTTTATTCTCTTATTTTACAGTAGACATTCTTTGGCATAAAATACAACAATTATTCAGGCTACTTTTTCTATCATCTGTCACTTAGAAATAGACTATTTAGATTTTGTTATTAAGATGCCACTGGCAAAGAAGTAAGTGACGAGAGAGCGAGAGGGAGAAAAATCTTCCGTATCAAAACAAATTACTTCATGGCTGTCTCTGAGTCCTCATTATGTTGCATATAAGGATTGAGAAAAAAAAGCTCTCAGTGAACAAAAGGTGTAACATAACGTGCAGCATTCATCAAAACATAATCAGAAAGACAGAGTTATCATCTTCTGAGGCATGCAGTATGAAGAAAATAATATTTTACACGTCAGCGGGACACCTCCGTTGAGACGGCACAGAGAGCTTAAAAAACTGGAGAAATCGCTGGCCCCTGGGGCCCATCTGAATGGGCCCTTTCCAGGAAGATTAAATATGGGTTACGGGATGCTGTCAGATGGGCAGCACAGAACTCGCAATACTAAGAGAGACAGTAATTATGACAACCAGCCAGGTGGTTACATTTTGTCACCGCATCCAGTGTACAGAAGCTTTAGGCAGGTTATTTAGCTCCATTCAGCTAGACAAGAAACTACTGCGCACAACGCCGCCAGTTATTCTTATTGTCTTCTGTCACACGCCAACTCTGCATTATGGGCTTGAATTGAAATTCACTGCACACCACCAGCGAATCAACCAAAGCTGTACATGACACACACAAACGCACATTAATATGAAAACAAGCTTTAACGTTTCACTGTAAATTGATAAATTTAATGAGGTTTCTTGTGCTGGTCCTAATGATCTGATCTTATCATTCAACACTGGAGCGTTTTATTGATAGGGCCCAAGAGCACTTAGTGTTTTTTTGCATCTCTGCATCTGAAATCAACAGAAAACCACCAAGCTTTACAAATCATGTCGATTTCATTGAACCATGTTGGCTTGCTAATCTCTTTCCCATTACCTCACAATGCGATTTTTGATTTCTCTTGCTGTGTTTAAAAATAACAACCCATCCATAAGAAGTGTCCCAGCCACATACTGCTTTTAAAGAAAATTAACAATCCAAGCAAAATTGCTTGGAAACAGGACAGGAAAACTATGCTTGGACCATCATATAAACCGATTATTTTTTAACATAGCAATAAAGACTTCAGTGCTGAACCACAATCAAAAGACACTTTGTATAGGAAAATAACTTTTTATGAAGACATTCAAAAACAAAAAAGTAAAAGAGAACATCTAAAGAACATTGTAGGCTGTATGGAAAGCCTATAATGCATTTGTAGCTTTATTTATCAGTAGTGGAACACCAAAGCGTTCGATTCTGGTGAGTTTTAACAGTTACTTGAATAATGTAGAACAGTTCAAATGTTCAAACAAAGCATATCTAAAAGTGTTCACAAGACATAAATGTTTCTGAAAATTACATTGTATTACAAACAGTGTAATGGTGTGGTATATTTTACATGTTTGAACACTGTTAGTGGTTTTATAGTGTTTTGGCTGAAAAACCTGTTTTACACAATGATGCTAAAACTCGAGGCAATGAGATCCAGGCAGTCCATCAAGGATTATGTCAGAGATCAAATCTGAATTAGGAATAACAAATTTATTAAGTAAATATTATAGAGACAAACAAATTAATTAAGCAATTATTAGTTAATAATAAACTCTAGAGTATTGTAAGCAGAAGATGCAGAAGAGATGCGAGAAGCAAAAAGGGCAAAGAAAAAGTTAAACTATCAAAGACCCGGTCTGTTTTATACCATAAGCATAGGAAAACTTACATCCCACTCAAACTTATGTTTTGGTCTAATAAGAAAAGGTCAAACAGACTTATCCAGTATGTCATAGTAGGTGTAACAGCTAGGTCAGAGTGACTGGTCAAATGTCAAAGATCGATGAAAATAGACACAAAAGGTGTTGTTTTGACACCCCTAAAAGAATATTGCAGATCTTGCATTATCTCATGTCTGCAGAAACGGAAACAGACATAGTTTCATACAAAGGTACATCAAGTTCAAATGAGCAATTCATTCTGAAAAAATCACATCTGCAGTACTTGGCAGGCGTCCAATATCTAACCACAAACGTGTCAACATGACCTGTCACATTGAAACACTTGAAGACCAATTGAATATAGTAAGCATACAAGATAAAAGAAGAATAACCATAAAGGAGTACAATAACGAGTAAATACTTGAAAATATGATGAGGATTAATATATGGAGTAGGAGTACATGAATATATGAAATCAAAAGTAATATTGATAAATCATAAGCCATAAATGATTAACATGAATTAACATGAATTAACATCCACCACACAATCTACTACATGCCTTCTGGAGTTTCATTGATAGTTCATACATTTTTTTTTTTTTTTTTAGCAAGTAAATGCCTTTTAGTATATAATTGTTCAAATGTCCACTTTGGTTCATGTCTTTTTTGCTGTGAAATATTTAATGATTTTTAGAAAGTAAATGTAAGAATAACTTTTATATTGTTTGTATTATTTCAAGATGAACACTGAGGACTTAAGTGTTTACCTGAGGTTTACCTGAGTATCCAAATAGAAAACCGATATGTACTGTATATGCATTGAATGTTGTCTTGTTGTGCCTTACCATGTAAGAATCTGAATGCAAAAAAAAACATGGTCTTTGTTTTTATTGGATAATGTCGTGGAAGTCACAATTTGAAGCTAAACACAGATGTTTATGGTTGCAAGCCATTTAATAAGCCATTTAGTTCATACACAAAAATAATCCAACAAATACCATGTTCAATGTTCTGGATATTACCGCAAAGTTCAAAAATATATGCGTCAAAAAATTTGTATGCCTTGAGCTTTTCTTTCGTATATTTTATTTATGTATTTCCACAAGGGATACAAAGATGTCCACCACTGTAATTTTGGCCATTTGACCCATTTATGGCAGTGAGTACGGGTCAGGAAACATCACCCCACTGCTAAGGGTTAGCTTAATTGGTGTAAGACAACATGTCTTCTGTTGGCAAACCATTAAAATAATCGGAGAAGTCATCTGGATGATCCATGTTGTAAATATTGGCACTCGCATCTGACTGCTACTGCAGAATTGTCACTTTCTGCCACCGGGTAGGCTCCGCCCCCACAAAACACATCATCGCTGTTAACACCAAAATGTAAGAATTCATAATAAATATGGAGTAGCCTACATGAGACAAATCACCTAAAATTTCTTCTTACTTCCCTTAGCACACATTGTTCATAAAAAGACCGAATACTATACACTGTAAAAAAAAATCCCGTTGTTTCTACGGAAAAATACCGGCAGCTGTGGTTACCAGAACAATACTGTAAAAATGACATCCAACCGTAAACATACTTACGGAGTTACATGTGAATTTTACATTTTAAATATGTATATTTAACATTGGATTTCAGTAATTTCATTAACTGATATAATGTTAATTTACCAACCTAATGAAGTACTAATATCTGTTTTGTATCTTTATAATACACTGACAGTCACCAAACACAGTGGTGATAAGAGTCACATGATGAATCGAAGTTCATCAAAAGCAGCTTTTCCACAAGCTGAGAAGGACAACACTAATATATAGAAGGTGCACACAGTGTCATTCACACACACACTAAACACCATCATGGTAACATGCATGAAATTTTAAAAATGCAATAAACATTAATTTAACAACATTAGATGTAACATAAAACCCTAATGTACATAACTGATTAGAAAAAAATGAGAAAAACTAAGAAGAAATAGAGTTATTTCAACAAAAATATATCAAATGTGAAGTGTCACGCAGGGAATTGTGGGAATGTCAATTTACGGTTTTTCACTGTAAATTTTACAATTAATTGTTATTTTTCACTTTCAAAAACTGTGAATTTAACGGTATTTTACCGTAAAATTACATTAAATGTACCGTTAGATCTATTACAGTTATTCACCGTATATAGTACGGAAACTTTCTATAAACCAATTAACAGTTTTTCACCGCAGCATTTTTACAGTCTTTTACTGTTAAAATCACGGTAATTTTTTACAGTGTATAGGTTTTTCTGACCTGCCAGTTTCATAGCAATTCGAAATATGTTTGTCAGCCTTGATTTTGAATTTACAGTGAGATTTCCATACAACAGTGACAACCCATATGTCGCTGTCACCGTCTGTCTCACCTTCCCTGGACTCCACTTCCCAGCATCCCTCTGGTTCCTCACCTGCACCACTCTTAAGGTCCTCATACACTCCATTCACGGTCAGGTCTTGTCTATGGATAAGCACCACATCATTGTCTACTCCGATGTCAAGCTCCACGGCCTTCTTACCTGTGATCAACCTTACCTTGTGTTTCTGGATCGTCTTACCTGTGCTCTACTCATCTGTTGTTCCTATACCAGCAATCCTGGTTCTCCTCAGCCCCTGCTCTCCATCGTCCCCATGCTCGTTAGTTACTGGGTCTCCTGGAAAGGAAACAAAGACTGCATCATTCACAGATAAGCTGTACCAAGACATTTTATATCCCAACCCACTTACCTGCACTGCTTTCTCTGCTGTTGTTTCGTCTCCATTCAATAAACCTGCTGTTGTTTATATCACTTACCTCTGTGTTCCTCGTCTATCCTCTGACACCATACCTAATTGCACTTTCTAAATAGCTTGATAAAAAAAAGAAATAATTCTGTTATCAACTCAATAAGACCTTGTCACCAATGCCTATAAGATCAAATATAAACTCCTCTGTTTTCTTTATATTCAAGTTTAGGTAATTCGCAGATGTCCTAATTGTACAATAAAATTGCAGTGTCATCTGAACAGGGTGTTTTAGAATGTAATTCTGTGAGTGTCTGCTTGAGCACTTATTTGCATAGAGCATAAAAAGAGCTAGGTGAACACTAATGCATCTCTCTATTGTTACTGAACCTTAATGCTGCAGTTAATACTATCAACCCTGTAAGGACCACCCACTGGTCCAATGATGGCATCCGACGGCGTGTGTGAAGGTATAATGCAGGTCTTTTACTTGCACTTCTGTAAAGTTCACTTAATTTATTAGAGTTCAGATTCAATTCTAGCTCCTTGTTTAATGTGACTCCAATTAAATTTAGACAGACGTTGTTAATTTTAGTTTAGCTATTTATTTGGATATTTCATCATTCTATCATTCCCTTACTATTCAATTATACATTTATTAGGGACCTGATGTCACACTCTTACACCGGCCATTGGATTATATTCTGAATGATATCAATCCACAATTTGGACTTCACCCAATTGCCACTGAGGGCAATTGTTCTACGATCAACATAGGCTTACGATGCTTTTGGGAAATTCAACCCTGTATTGTATAAAGCACTATATAAATAAAGGTGACTTGACTTGAATTAACAGTCTTGTGGAACAAGATTGTGTGGATTTTAATTGTGAATAACTTGACTCCTGGAAGTTTGCATTCATCTCAGTTTTTGAGTGCAAAACCCTCATCTCAATATCCAACTTATAACCTAGAAACAAGTCTTTCTGTGTCCTTATCTTTTCATATTTATTAAAACAAATGTGAAATGTATGGAAGCTTGTTTCCACTACAAAAAAATAAAATGAATGAATGAATAAAATTGTATTGTGACTTTTTATCTCACAATTCTGACTTTTTTCTTGCAGTTGCCAGTTTGTATTTCACAATTCTGACTTTTTTCTCAGAATTGCAAGATTTAAAGTCAGAATTGCATGTTATAATGTCAGAATTGCGAGATTCAGATTTTTTATCATGCAATTCTAATTTTTTTTTCTCAGAATTGTGATATAAATTTGCAATTGCATCTTATAAAAATTGAGATAAACTCGCAATTTTGACTTTTTCTTAAATTGTGAATTATAAAGTCGCTCAATTTTGAGAAAAAAAACTGTCAGAATTGTGAGATTTAAACTTGCAGTTGTGAGTTACAAAGTCAGAATTGCGTGTTATAAAGTCAGAATACGAGATATAAACTCGCAATTCTGATTTTTATTTTTATTTCATGGCAGAAACAAGCTTCCATAGAAATGAGAACAATATTGTATTAGACTGTTATAAATAATAATAATAAAAAAAAGCAAATTACCTATATAAGGAAATTACCACTCTTGGTAGTACGTATATGCATATTTTATTAGAAGGTGGTAAACTGTAGCCTTTTCTTATTTTTTTTTTTTTTTTTTTTTTTTTTAATTTCACCACACATGGAAACTGGCACACACACATCCTTGCACCCAGTAATGAATAGTTCTGTCATGGGAAACAGGAATTTTGCTAATTGTGATATATTACAATTACACTATTCCTGCCAATGTTTAATTAATTATATATTTACGCAGAAGAAAGGAGCACCCCCAGTGCTTTGGAAATAAACGAAGTCAACCGGCCCGTATTAATCTTGATTATCATACTTTAGAACAATGCGCCAGGAATAATTGTATGTAATTATCTGTTGTCTAATGCCTGTGCGGCAACTAATTGAAAATATGTTAGACAAGGAATAATCATTTCACCTCCCCCACAAACACAGGCAAATGTTATTTGCTTACTGTACAGTACATTCACATTTAGTTTATTTTGTTTAGAAATACACACATGATTACTGAACATCTGTAAAGGAAACTATGATCAAACAGGCTTCATACAGGGTTGTGAACAGTTTAATTGCCTGCTGCCATGAAATCGATAGAACACATGTAACTCTGACACATGACTCACTTGCCCAGAAGAAATATCCACAATTAAAGCTCTTAACTTTTTCACTCCAAAATGAACTTCTGGTTATAATTTTCCAAATGATCACTTTTACAATTATTGAGCTGCATAAGGGTGTTGCTTTCAGCAGAAAAGATCCATCCGAGCAGATTGTTTTATCATGTCTCAAGACTTGCAATTTTTCAGTTCGCAGCTCCCAGCATTTTGGCCAGTTATAACTTAATCAGACCATATGAACAAAAATCTGTGTTCTGTTGAAATCAATAAATTATATCTGAATAACAGAACCTTCAAATTACACAAAATAATAGTTATCAGTGAAGTAAGAGTCAAAATAAGTCAAAATAAATAAATAAAAACAAAACAAGAACAAATCCAATTTATTGAGATTTTAGAGAAATACAGTGGCTGCATCCGAAATCACATACTTCCCTACTAGTAGGCAAAAAAATAGTATGTAACAATAGAAATTCTCAGTACTCATAAAAGAGTATGCAAACAGTACATGGATGTCATGTACTGCACCAAGACACAAAGGTTGAGGATCCAAGCGCTGTATTTATTAGAAGGGTAAGCCACAATCGTAGTCCACAAAACATCCAAAGGTCAAAACACAGGCAAACAGTCCAAACAATAACAGAGTCCAGGGCAGAGGCAGATCAGAGAAATCCAGGGGAACAGACAGAGAATCCAAAAAACCAAGAGACAAGAAACCAAGAAGAATGCTCAGAAATGCAGTACAGACACATACAAGACAATGAATGACAGAGTGAACATGGTTTATATAGGCTCGGACTAACAAGTTACTTGAGTTACGTAATCAGATTACCTTTTTCAAGTAACTAATAAAGTATTGCATTACTTTTAAATTCACAACAAAATACAGTATCTGAGTTAAGGGGCTCGCACACCGGACGCGAAGCTCAGCGCCGCGCAGCGCCGCGACACGTCTTAAAATTCGAACGCATTGTTTTCTATTGTTTTCTGGGCGCCGCGGACAGGCGCCGAATGTCGCCGCTGGTGTGTGTAGAATGCGTAACAATGCGTTCGAATTTTAAAGACGTGGCGCGGCGCTGAGCTTCGCGTCCGGTGTGCGAGCCCCATTACTTTTTCAAATGAGAAATGCAAGTATTGTATTGACAGCTCTCCTGTCCCCATGCTGAGAGAAATCATGAGTAATGCAGAGGTGTTGTGTTGGCTCTGTAAACATGACGGTCGTAGTTCTAGACTAAATATGAGCATTTACTCATCTTACTTGCACAAAAATATTTCTTTATTCCTTAAAATGAATAAAAACAGTGATATGCAAACTTATAATATTGCACAAACTTGCAATAAACAAAAACACTTTAGATATTTAATCTCACTTTATTAACCAATGTGTTCAAACAAAAATGTCTATCCAGTTTCAAACAAAAAAGCAAAAATGACAATAGAAAAACATCACATTTGTGAAAAGCCTGAAGCCTATTCATTTCACTTTTGGTGTGAAAGGGCCTTTACATTTGCCAAAAATATGTGTTGTTGTTGTTGTTGTTGTTGTTATTATTATTATTAAAAAACAAACAAGGAAGCCCAGCCCAGATGATAAAAAGTAACGCAATAATGTAACGCATTACTTTCAACAAAAAGTAACTAAATTATGTATTTATTTACTTTTTTAGTGAGTAACGCAATATTGGAATCATAGACTGTAAAAAAAGATGGACGACGCAACGCCGCTTCCTTCCATTGTATTGAACTGAAGCCAAAATGGGCTGATAAATGGGCGCTGACACGTTACGCAATATATCAAAAAAAAAAAAAAAGTTTGGAGCCTGGGCATGCGCAGAAGGAATCGTCAGTGGAGCCCGGAGGCGGAGTCGTGGTATCAAACTTCCGCCCAGATGACTGCGTCATCATTCATGTATTTTAAATAGACTATAAAAATTATACACAATTTAAAATTCTACCTATAAAATAATAGGCTATTCTATTTCTAGAGCAATAATATTTTTGAAACAGCAAATTCAGTAGATAAAATCAATATAATATGCCACTAGAAACAACTCTAAATCGTCAGAAACGGTCCTGCCATTTTAAATCAAGTTCAACTAATGTTACAGGAGATCGATTATCATTAGTTTTGTCCTGCTAATTATTATTTTATACCCATAAAATAATAAATAACTGCCAGATAACGATCACCTGCTTTTTTGTATCTTAACTAATACCATTTATTAATTAGCTTATAACGCCCACATTTAATGTTACAGAAAAAAAGTTCAGTGATCCGTCAGATCCTGTAGGTCGGTTAGTACATTTTACTGCTAAACAACTAATTCTGTTGGTGTTAAATAACAAATAAATCGAAAATTAACAGTTAGTTAATACATCTTCAATCTCCCCTCAAAGCTCCGACACTCCTCAGACAAGCTGTCAATCAACTTCGAATCATGACGACACGCCCCGTTTTTATAGCATCAAATTGCTAGCTAAAATCTAAATCATCACAAAAACGAACAATTGAATATATATCAGCGTGATAACAACTACCTTAAATGACCAAAGCCATCTTTCAGAAAGTTTTATTTGAAGCAGAATTTATTTTTAAGTTTTCACTGAAGTCTCATTCGACTGCATTGAGAGGGTGGGGTTTATGACCTGTACTGCATCCAGCCACCAGGGGGCGATCAAAGAGCCCGCAGCTTCACTTTTCAGGACGTATGAGACACACCCGATTGTAATGCATTACTTTTACAAGTAACTTTCCCCAACACTGGTGGCAACACACTACTAACACAAATCAACCAGCACAATAATAATAATAAAAATAAGTAAATAAAAATAAAAAGTTATAGATCCTCTTCACCCCTAAAACACAAAACAATGCAATGCATGAATAAAGCAATGTGTAAAGCATATGTGAAAATCAATACGGAAAATTCCTTTATATTAACAGTACATTGAGCCTAAAAAAATTCTCAATTGAAGACTTTTGCAAGATTGTTGATCATCTGCTATGGGAAAAAAATCAAAAAAGGATTCAGCAACCTAAGTCAGAACAAGCTATAAAGGACTTTGCCAAGACTGGTGTACATTACTAAAGTCGCTTTAAGACAAGTCATTTCACTTGACGAAACGCCTCTCGGGAAGTGCAGCTCCTATCTCTTTGAATGGGAATCAAATTCTCCAAAGCTGTTTACCAAGCTTACAATTAAATTGTATTACAAACCCGATTCCAAAAAAGTTGGGACACTGTACAAATTGTGAAAAAAAAGGAATGCAATAATTTACAAATCTCATAAACTTATATTTTATTCACAATAGAATATAGATAACATATCAAATGTTGAAAGTGAGACATTTTGAAATGTCATGCCAAATATTGGCTCATTTTGGATTTCATGAGAGCTACACATTCCAAAAAAGTTGGGACAGGTAGCATTAAGAGGCTGGAAAAGTTAAATGTACAGTACATATAAGGAACAGCTGGAGGACCAATTTGCAACTTATTAGGTCAATTGGCAACATGATTGGGTATAAAAAAGAGCCTCTCAGAGTGGCAGTGTCTCTCAGAAGTCATGATGGGCAGAGGATCACCAATTCCCCAATGCTGCAGCGAAAAATAGTGGAGCAATATCAGAGACAAGTTTCTCAGAGAAAAATTGCAAAGAGTTTGAAGTTATCATCATCTACAGTGCATAATATCATCCAAAGATTCAGAGAATCTGGAACAATCTCTGTGCGTAAGGGTCAAGGCCGGAAAACCATACTGGATGCCCGTGATCTTCGGACCCTTAGACGGCACTGCATCACATACAGGAATGCTACTGTAATGGAAATCACAACATGGGCTCAGGAATACTTCCAGAAAACATTGTCGGTGAACACAATCCACCGTGCCATTCGCCGTTGCCAGCTAAAACTCTATAGGTCAAAAAAGAAGCCGTATCTAAACAGGATCCAGAAGCGCAGGCTTTTTCTCTGGGCCAAGGCTCATTTAAAATGAACTGTGGCAAAGTGGAAAACTGTTCTGTGGTCAGGCGAATCAAAATTTGAAGTTCTTTTTGGAAAACTGGGATGCCATGTCATCCGGACTAAAGAGGACAAGGACAAGTTGTTATCAGCGCTCAGTTCAGAAGCCAGCATCTCTGATGGTATGGGGTTGCATGAGTGCGTGTGGCATCGGCAGCTTACACATCTGGAAAGGCACCATCAATGCTGAAAGGTATATCCAAGTTCTAGAACAACATATGCTCCCATCCAGACGTCATCTTTTTCAGGGAAGACCTTGTATTTTCCAACATGATAATGCCAGACCACATACTGCATCAATTACAACATCATGGCTGCGTAGAAGAAGGATCCAGGTACTGAAATGGCCAGCCTGCAGTCCAGATCTTTCACCTATAGAAAACGTTTGGCGCATCATAAAGAGGAAGATGTGACAAAGAAGACAGTTGAACAACTAGAAGCCTGTATTAGACAAGAATGGGACAACATTCCTATTCCTAAACTTGAGCAACTTGTCTCCTCAGTCCCCAGACATTTGCAGACTGTTATAAAAAGAAGAGGGGATGCCACACAGTGGTAAACATGGCCTTGTCCCAACTTTTTTGAGATGTGTTGATGCCATGAAATTTAAAATCAACTTATTTTTCCCTTAAAATGATACATTTTCTCAGTTTAAACATCTGATATGTCATCTATGTTGTATTCTGAATAAAATATTGAAATTTGAAACTTCCACATCATTGCATTCTGTTTTTATTCACAATTTGTACAGTGTCCCAACGTTTTTGGAATCGGGTTTGTACATTTTTTTTTTTTTTAAATCACCAATGAAATCTGACAACAACTATCTCATAAATTTTGTTTCTATATGCTCGAATCATGATAAAAAACAAAAACAAACAAACAAACAAAAAAAAAAAAAAACAGCATTTTTCAGGATGGATCAAGCTAATACACATGCGTAGTCCTAAGTGCGCAGAAGTACGCGTCTGACACTTTCAATAGGAACCGGAGCTTCTAACGGCCACTGCAGTGATGGGATGACTTTACCAATTGTGATTGGTTCTTATTTAGAAGGCTTGACTTATTCCACCATATTGCGGCCATTCATAACAGTGCACCGTCTTTCTATAGGCTATATAAAATCCTTGACATTACTTGAAAGAGAGCTCTCTATGAGGAGTTTGAGTCAGAAAAGGGTTAGGTTTTTTCTTTCAAAATCATCCAAGTTTGCACAGTAACAATTTGTTGGTTTTATCAAGTCAACATACTTTCATGGAGTGTCAATTGCTCTGGGTGCAGAGATCAGAACTGATCAAACAGTGATTATACGGTGTAGTATAGTTTAGATGAAGCATGACTCACTCCGGTCAAGCCATACCTCATCCGTTATGATCGCACCGTGTCTGGAGGGTCTTAAAGTAATGAAGAGGGCAAATAAGAGTCCATAAAGCAAAATTCATGTTCTGAGCCATGCCAAAAGGAAATTACAACAGAGTCTAACCATATTGGCAAAGCAGAATTATGATCTCACAATCTCTAGATGGAATTGACACAGCTCATAATGTGAGAGGAACTTACGTAGGTGTGCAGCGAACCGCTCTGCATGTGCTCCAGTGAAATCACAAAATGAAATGAAAGCAAATGTACGGGATAATCAAATATTTATTTTAATGATGACACAGGGCTTTGTCAGGGAATTGCTACAATATATGTGCAAACATCTTCACATTTTCTTCACATTCCCCAGTACAGTTCAATAATTCAGGCATCAATATAAGACACACAGCAGCAGTCCCACCTGTGCCCTGATTTTTATTCAACGCGGATACATTGTCTGATGCAAATATTGACCTTTGGGCGCTCCCTAAGGCATGTATTTTGCAGTGTATGATATTGCAAAGCATCAATATGCAAATCAATATCAGACCAGCAATATGTTTTCATGGTTGAAAGCTCCTGTTGGCTAAACAATTACAATTATCAAAGTGCATTCTATAACTGTGGCCATTTTGTAAGGTCAGTTTCTCCAGGCATCAGTGATTTGAATTCTTTTGGGTGTATATTATGTTGAGTGATGGATGTACAAACACACTCTCTCTCTTTCTTTACCAATTTGATTATCTCTCTGAAATGAGTAATATGTGTATTCATATTAAATGGAAAAGCAAAACAACAGAGGGGAGCATTTGTTTGTTTGACATTTAGTCAAGCATCTTGAGTGGGACGTTGACATACAAATAATGGGGTTGTGTTGTTCTGGTTCCTCCGTAATGTGTATCATTCATAAATTGCTAGTCATTTAATATTTTTGAAAAGATCACTTTGCAGAAATACTCTGGAGGAATTCCAAAAGTGTATTATGAAATTGGTTTGGCATTTCAAATCGTGTGGATGCGTCAAGGAGCAGTAATTCCAATCTATTCTGGTTCATCATGCACACAAGTGTGTCAAACATGTATTTAATATACTTGGGTGGTTGAACAAGGAATACATTTTTTTATGTCAGGCAATGCTGCACATACTAATGACTTTTGCCATTTTGGCTATGTTGTAGAGATTGTAATAAGGTCACTGCTAATTGGTTGGGGGCAACCTTATTAGCCTATGAAATGTGTGAAAAATTAATAATAACTCAATGTAAATGTGGAGTGACAGTAATTACTTGTCAGAAATATTATGATATTATAATTGAGATCTTATTCTAGCAGAGGGAGATTTATTTGTTATTAACTTTTAAATTAAAATTAACTAAGATGGATGAAGGAACTTTTTCTTTTTTCACTTTTTTTCATGTAACCATATATATTTAGACTATTTCATATAGCCACTGTTGATTTAAAGAAAAGTGTGGGTTTTATGTCAAATCTAATTCTTCCAAGTCTAAAACTATTATTCAGAAACTTTTATGATTATAATGAGAAAATATAGCTGCAAGCAGCAATTCGGGGCCAAGCCCCAGAAGGGGCAGTAGCGCAATACGGAGCAGGAAGAGCAAAAACAGCAGAAATTGAATGTACATGCAAAACAGCTGGTTCAGAAGGACAGGTGGAAATGAAATGAAAATCAATAGAAGTTCAGAGAATGAACAGGGAATGAACTAAAAACACTTGTATCTCATTCAAGAGGAATAAAGATTAGTACAATGCTTATTTGGATAAAAAAGGTATCAAAATGACTCATTACACACAATTGTATAAAGGAACCCCACACGGGATTCGAACCCACGACCTCCGAGTCCAGTGTCCATTTCTCATCTCATTGCACCACTGTGCAGGTGAATGTTGGCACACCTGCCGAAGTTCATTAGTTCATGTGAAAATGAACTCAAAATGAAGAATTTTTATAAAACTGCACTGAATGTTATATTTAATAACTACTTTAGATCATTCTGCAGCTCATCATGCTGTAGCGCAATACAGAGCAGGAAGAGGAAAAACAGCAGAAAATGAACAAACATGAACAGCTGGTTCAGAATTACGGGCGAAATGAACTCAGAATGTACATAAGCTTAGATGAAAATGAACACAGCATGAAACAAAAGCATTTATTTCTAATCCAAGAGGCAGTAAAGGAATCAAAACACACTATTTCATAAAACCGCTCCACCTGGATTCGAACCCACTATCTTGGGGTGCAGAGCTCATCAGGTAACTGGCTTTACACATTGAGCTACTTGAGGATGCACATTCAACAATCTGTGGAAGAGAACTTTTAGTGTAAGAAAGAATTTACAAAAAAGCATTACTTAGCATGCTAACCATATTAGCATGCTAAGCTAACTTAATGCTAATGAAGCTCATGGTTAACTTGATAGCTGAAGAGCCACATTAAAGAGAATGACAACTGGTTAGCATGCTAAGCAATTAGCATGCTAAGCTAACTAGCATAAGACAACAAACACAAGCAAGGTCACATTCAGAGATGAATATCTTGGAATGGTAGCGAATATCAAAAATCCATTCAGTCATTTCTGTGCGGCTCGGTCCAAAGATCACCTGAGCTGATTTTGGACAAAATTGGACAAAATTGTAGGAGGAGTAGTGAAAAAATGGAATACTGTACTTTTCAAAATGGCCACTACTGTACTGGGTGGAGTCTTAATGTAAGATATTGAATGTGATCAGTATGAAGAGAGGAATCAGTTGTATTGACATTCATTTTTCTGGAACAAAGGGTTCAAAGTTATAACCTTTACAAAAGTGAATATTTGAACTGGTGGTGGCGCTATAGACTTAGTCCTAGATACTCCAAAGTTGGTCAAATTACTTTTAATTACTATCACTACAAGCATGCCAAATTTGATAATTTTCCTTCTTATGGTTCATTGATTACCATACAGGGGGAAGAAGAATAACTACGAATTTGGACATAAAATTGCATGTGATAGCTTCAGATTAGACCAGTTTTAGGCAGAATGCCTAGAACAGACACAAGTTCTGCATCTTTTCCTGCCACAGTACCTCATGCGGTCTGGGCATGTGTCACACTGAGTTTCGAACCCACGATGCAGAGCATTCGGGATCCGTGGCGTAACACATTGAGCTAATCAGCCATGCAAGTTCATCAGTATGCTAAGCAGAGGTTTCAGTGTGAGAAAGAGTTCACAAAAAAAAAAGCTTCATAGCATGTTAACCATATTAGTATGCAAAGTTATTTAATGCCAACTAAGTTTTGGTTAACCTGTTGACTGAAGACCACATTAGAAAGAATAGCAATAGTTTAGCATGCTAAGCAATTACTGTGCTAAGCTAACTAGTATAAGACAACAAACACAAGCAAGGTCACATTCAGAGATGAATATCTTGGGAATGGTAGCGAATATCAAAAATCCGTTCAGTCATTTCTGTGCGGCTCGGTCCAAAGATCATCTGAGCTGATTTTGGACAAATTGACCAAAATTTGTGGGAGGAGTAGCGAAAAAACTGTTTTGATTTAATTCAATATGGCAGACAGGTACATTTAAGGAAAATGACAAATGATACATTGTCGGAATCGGCATAAGCCAGGGAATAAAATGACATGAAGCATACACATTTTGGAAAGTGTTTTCAAAAGTTATAAGCGTTTTTGAAATAATCATTACATCTGTGGAACAGTAGGTGGCGCTGTGCTGAAACTTCTCAGGTACCTTCACGACCTTCTAAAGGTCATACATACCAATTTTTGTGAAGATATGTCAAATTGTTTAAAAGATATCGCAATTTATGACAAAATTCTAAATGGCGGACACGTGATTCATCCAATATGACAGAATCGGTATCGTCGGATTCGGCATGATCCAAGGAATCCATAGACACCAAGATCTTGATTTTCTGACAAACTGTTCAAAAGTTATTGGCCAAAATAGCCATTTTTCATATCTCATGACCTGTAGGTGGCGCTGTTCCCAAGTTTGGCATAGACCCTCAGACCATGGTTCTGATGAAGCGTACCAATTTTTGTTTCGATTGCTCAAAGTTTGGCCGAGATACAGCCTCTATACTAATTTCGGGTCGACCTCGTTAACTTCGTGACATCATAACCTTTGAACAAAGATGAATAAAAAAATCTGTTCAGTCATTTCTGTGCGGCTCAGTCCAAAGATAATCTGATCAAAGATTGGACAAAATTGGACAAATTTTGAAGGAGGAGAAGCGAAAAAAACAAATACTGTACTTTTCAAAATGGCCGCTACTGTAATGGGTGGAGACTTAATGTAAGAAGTTGAATAGCATCAGCATGAAGAGACGAATCAGATGAACTAAATTAAATTTTTCTATGACAAACAGTTCAAATGTTAAAACCGTTAGAATGTTGAAATTTTGAACTGGTGGTGGCGCTATAGAGTTGGTTCTAGAGACTCCAAATTTGGTCCAATCACTATTCATGAGCATCTCTACAACTGTGCCAAATTTCATCATTTTCTCATGTTCCGTTGATAGGGCTGCCATAGACTCCCATTCGGGAGGAAGAATAATAATAATAAAAGGGAAAACGTACAATTACAATAGGGGCTACAGCCCCTTCGGGGCTTGGCCCCTAATAACATTTATCCACCAAAATGTAGAGAATTATTTCCCAACACCTTTTTTTTTTTTTTTCTTTTAGAAAATGCATATTGTCATGGTTTTGGACCTTTGTCTTTTATTTTGAAGTCTATTCAGTTCCTGTTTCAGTGTATTTGTAGTCTAGTTGTAGTTTTTCTGTTGATTACACTGTGATTCCAGGTTTGTCTTGTTTGTGTCTGACTATATATATCTCTGTGTTTCTTATGTTCCTTGTTTGGTTGTTATGTAATGGGGAGGTTGGCTCAGAAAATGAGGAAAGGATCTTATTAATAAACAATAATAATACAATATAGAGAGGGCTAATTGGCTAATAAGACAATGAGAACAGTGAGACAAATCAATGGGAAAAACTACAAACTGGCTACAAAAGGGCACAGGAAGTAATGCAAAAGTCCTAACAAGACATAAGGAACATGCAACACATTTGAAGCAAAATTTTGTGCATGTGTCTCTCAATAATTCAGCTATAATGCAACTTGACATTATAAACTTTACCCTTAAAATGGGGGCAACATGTTCTCACCCCCAACTTGTTACACATGGACGCTTGGTCACGACCCATTATCATCACTTTTTAATGCACTGGGTACCCCTTTAGCATCAGGGTACTCCATTGCTTTCAGTTGTTTATGCGTCAGATCAAGACACATTTAATTCTTTGCATTTGTAAAAGTAGAAATGAAGACTTCAGATGTAAAAGCCGCTAAATGTCACCATCAAAAATGAGATAACGGTATTGAACTAATGCTCTCCACACATAATAGCCTATATGTTCATCAAATACTTCTGTTTCAAATCTGCTAAATCCCAGCCTCAGCCCATTCAGAAATACTGATTTATTGGCAGAAACCACAAAACGCCACTTTTCACTTTATCATCAAAAGCCTCCAAGTCCACAGAACCAATCAGAAGACACAAATCGAGTCATATGATTTCAAGATGAATGACGGCGTGCATGTAAAGAAAATCGTTAGTCATTTGCATCATTTGCAGTGTTTCCAGTTGCATCTTTAGTGATTTTGCAACTGATTACTATGTCTTGTGGACTTAGAGGTTTAAAAAAAAAAAAAAAAAAAAAATCAGGTGGACTTAGAGGTTTTTTATATATAAAAAAATAGCACATATGGAGTATAAATGTATTACAATCTTTATTTATTTATTTATTTTTTAAATAACATAATAATAATAATAATAATACTATAATGGAATAATATTAAATATAATTCAATATAATTCTATATAATATAACCTATGTTGCATTTCTCCTTGACGATAGGACATCTTGGCACAGCTTACCCCACTCCCCTCCTTATAATAAAGTAAAAGTGGTAGAGGATCTGGCAACCTTTCATTTATTATCCTAGACCAGCTGGTAAACGGCACTTTCAGGGTGAGGACCAAATGTTTCCTTCATATGCTCCTTTGGTGGGAATTGGACATGGTGATTGGGTTTTGATTTAACAATGTCATCACTGCACTGAACAGTAATTTCATAAAGCAAGATGTGTAACTGGGCACTCATTGCAAAGCACTAGAAATCTGATAAGACTAATAAATTAATCTGACAGGTCAGGTCACATAAAATTAGAGTTATGTATTTCAATTATATCATCAAACTCAGATCAGGATCAGAGCATTGTGCATTTTAAATGAACTCAAAAATGGATTAACAGAGAACGTTATTATGTTATTACCCACAAGCCTATGAACTTATCCTGAAGCGCACCACAAGGAACATAATAAAAAAGCCTCATGTCAAAAAAAGTTCTGATGTTTCATTTCTGTTGAGTGCAGTTAATTTCCAGATGCAAGCCGTATCAGCCCGGCTTCTAGGCATACAGACTCAACGGGCCGTTTCAGCGCCAGCTGGCAAGAGATATCATTGGAGTGACAGGTGCTCTGACAGTGGGGCCATTCTCTCCTCATTCCTCTATATCCAAAGCTATCTTTTCACAGCCTTATTTCACAAAGGATATGATAGATTGAGTAGGATAAGAGTGTCTGTGGAAGGTAGGATGAAAAACACAAGATCTGAAGAACCAGCAGTGCTCTACTGTATTCTCTCATTTTAAACCACAACCCATTTTTAAATCATTATTTTGTTGCATATCCTTGCAGCTTCATCATAATAAATAAATAAAAACTATACCAAAATCTATTTAAAATACATTTTATTTCATATAAAGTATACCAAACAGTACTGCATAAATATTGCAATAGTAAACATAAGGGTTTGACATATTAAACTTGCTCTGTAGCTCACCTGATACAACATTGCACATGTGATGCTGACTACAACTAGCTGAAACATTCTAAGACTGAACTGAACACACTATATGATTTTAAATGCTGACTGTAAACACCGACTGAACGCTTTTCTGGCACGTTTGGGCATGATCAGTCGTAAGTATCAAATTACATTCATAGTCGGCCTTACAATCATTAAGTGTGTCCCCGGCTTTAGGTATGAGTCCAGTGAAACACAAGTCATGATAAAAGAGTTCAAAGTCTTGTAGAAGCAAGCTAAAATTGCATGGTTGCTTCAGAGAATGCATTTTATGTCACCTTTTATTTTTTTAACACTATCAGTTAGTTTTAGGGTTTAGTGCAGGTGGTGCATTTTTTTTAATACATAATAACCTTTTAGACCACTAACCTGAAAGTACCGTTTACTAGTTGGATATTAAAGGAAAGGTTGACGTATCCTCTACCACTTTTACTTTATTATAAGGAGGGGAGTGGGGTAAGCTGTGCCAAGATGTCCTATCATCAAGGAGAAATGCACTCAGCAGACATTTCTTTGTAGGAATCGTGCCAATACTAGTAAATTTACAGCCGCAAACCTTACTAAATCACGTTGCATTATTTTTTTTTAAATACTCTCATCCCATAAATTTTGCATCTGAAAGGGAAACTCCTACAAATGTATTTGCAGTAAGGTCAGCCGTAAAAATAACTGTATCCACGCCTTTTCATCGCTAACCGTTCATTGCGTGTCTTCAGTAAATCCTGACAGTATTTTTTTTTTTAACGCCAAAAGAGGGTTTGTGTTTGCGCAAGCTATTAGTAAATCTGGCCCATAGAGGGGTGTTAAAGATACAGTATAGCAAAAACAGCCGTGCAGTTTTATTTTTATTCTAATAGTCAGAGAGATGGGGAATATGATAATTTAAAACTGTTTTTGCAGCAGGAAACATTGACTAACGTTAAGTGGACATCAGGGGAAAATAAAATGCTCCAAAATTGTAAGATATGTCCTTAGTGGTCTAGTTAAAGTGCCTGTTATACTGTATTACAGTGGTTCCCAAACTTTTTTAGCTTGGAGTATCCCCTGAAGGGATTAACATCCTTCTGTGTAGCCCCTCTCTTACACTTTGACTGCAGTCACACCTTTACCATTAAGGGGCAGTATTTGCCCCCTAAATTGATTTTCCAGTGCATTTTTTTTTTTTTTTTTTTTTAACCTTTATTAATAACTTTATAAAATAAAAAATGTTCAATAGAGAAAAATGCAATGATGGTAAAACTAAGTAAAACTTTTAAATATTAAACTAAAACTGCCAGTAGGTGGCAGCAAGTCACTGTTTTTATGAGTGAGTCATCGAGTCATTCATTCAGTAACGAAGCAAGTGGCTGTGAATGAATCATTGACTCTCACGTCAAACTCTTCGTTCAAAACAGCAGAAACACAGACGTGTGTTGTAGTTCTGCTGTGGTTTTCGTTAGAACTATTATTTAATTGCAAAATAGAGTAAATACTAACAATACTGTGTTTAAAATGTAGGTTTTATTTTTTGACCTGTTGTATAATAATGTCACGTTTGCAGTCATGTGGATATTTGCGTTCTGGCTCGTTATCATCATTAAATACAAGAACTCACACAAGGTATGTTTTTGTATCGGAGAAAGTTTGAGTCTTAAATCGAAATTAATCCATTATCTGTGTCTATATTTGTTCTTTATGCGAGTAAGTGCTAAATCCCCACTTTTACAAAGGTGCATTGTCGAGAACGACGGTAATTTAGCGTGATTTAAGGCAGCAGATTCGGCACGCAATCTATCATATGCATGCTGCTTGTGTGCATAGAGTCATTTTTGACTGCAAATGATGAGGTAATTTGATTAAATGTACTGGATTTACGACATTTTGGCAGTTAGAAATAAATGCTCGGTTTTAATATTATTTTAAGGTAGAATTAAATTAACTACTCATCATTTTGTTCGCGTACCCCCTTTTGTCACCTCACGTACCCCCAGGGGTACGCGTACCCCAGTTTGCGAACCACTGCTGTATTATATTTTATAAGATGATGATGAGTGGACTGAAAGAAAATTTCATAGACTGAAAGGGAAAATGAAAGAATTGCACACACAAAATGAAAAATGCCTCACTTCTCTTGCAAAATGAAGCACTGCATTCAAAATGTCACAAAAACATCACAAAAGCAAACATTTGTCTTATGTTGCATACACCTTTGCCATAATATTCTATTTTTGGATATATATATATATCATATACACTCAGTTATTCAAAACCTAAAGCTCTACTTTCATGAGCTCTTGTGTACATTTCTGTACAAGATTGAAAGAGAGATGTTGAACAATTCATGGTAAACATGAAAGCAAGGTTTTTTTTTTATTTTTTTGTTTTTTTTACTGTAAGCATTTGTGGTTGTGAATATAGTATTACACAGTATGAAAAATAAGAAAATAAATACAACAGCCATGTGTAGTTGGACAGAAAGTATGTTTGTGTTTGAAAAAGAAAATCAAGATACTTCCTGTTAGATTTTTGTGTGTTACATACAGAATTGTGTGTTGTGTTTTGCAAAAAGTGTTTTATAAAATTGAAAACTGAGTCAAAGGCTGAGAATTAGTGTATGGCTTTGCAGATTTGGTGTGTGGTTCTGGAGTTTGAGTGTCAGGTTTCAAAAATTGTGTGACAAGTAAGGACTGTAAAAAATGACCGCGATTTTAACAGTAAAAGACTGTAAAAATGCTGCGATGAAAAACTGTGAATTGGTTTACAGAAAGTTTCCGTACTATATACGGTGAATAACTGTAATAGATCTAACGATACATTTAATGTAATTTTACGGTAAAATACCGTTAAATTCACAGTTTTTGGAAATGAAAAATAACAATTCATTGTAAAATTTACAGTGAAAAACCGTAAATTGACATTCCCACAATTCCCTGCGTCACACTTCACATTTGATATATTTTCATTGAAATAACTCTGTTTCTTCTTAGTTTTTCTCATTTTTTTTTCTAATCAATTATGTACATTAGGGTTTTATGTTAAATCTAATGTTGTTAAATTAATGTTTATTGCATTTTTAAAATGTCATGCATGTTACCATGATGGTGTTTAGTGTGTGTGTGAATGACACTGTGTGCACATTCTATATATTAGTATTGTCCTCCTCAGCTTGTGGAAAAGCTGCTTGTGATGAACTTTGATTCATCATGTGACTCTTAACACCACTGTGTTTGGTGACTGTCAGTGTATTATAAAGGTACAAAACAGATATTAGTACTTCATTAGGTTGGTAAATTAACATTATATCAGTTAATGAAATACATTATTTTACCATAAATTTAACAGATTTTTTTTTACGTTGCTACTGTATTTTTTACGGTAAAGTTCTGGCAACCACAGCTGCCATTTTTTTTTACCGTAAATTTTACTGGGATTTTTTTTTTTTTTTTTACAGTGGTAAGCATTTAAAAAAAAAAAAAAAAAAAAAAAAAAAAAAAAAACTGTAAAAGCATTAATAAATTGGGATTCATTTAGAACAAGGAATCTTCCGTGAGCAAAATGTAGATGACCAAAGTGTTTGCCACAGTTAAATTGCACATCTCAGTTGAACAGATCTCAAGGGCAGCAGCATTTTAAGAGTTTGCATAATTTGGTTGCCCTGCATGCCAAGAATTACCGCCTCTGCAGAACCTAAAAATCACCCAGGAGGTGTATTTTACCTATTAATTTCTTGATGTTACATGAGTGGTTCGAAATGCAAATTTGATACGCTGACAGCAGCATCGCTCATAGATGTGAATCTCAGAGTTGGCTAATTCATTCGTCCTTGAGGACCTTATGTAGCATACTGAACAATGTGCTTTGTGATGTTTTAATTCAAAAGATAATTGGAACTTAAATAGGAACATAGTAAAAGAATCCTGTCATAAAACCCTTGTCATCAGTAGAGCTTGCATGACTACTCATTTTCACTAGCCGATTAGTCATCCAAAAAATAACCAACTAGTCAGTGTTTACCTTATGTAACGAACATGCCATGCAGCAGAAGAGATGATGCCAGTGAGAAACAAAAGCTTGCATATCTGCATTGATACTGCTTGTTGGATGCAGACTTGTCCTTCTCACTTATATTTTCATTCAGCCTCTGGATGACATCTGATTTGCTTTAGGGGTCTCGGACATCACAGCTGGCATGAATGTGAACATCCCAAACAATGTTGTGTGGAGGTAAAGTGCTTAATTTCCACTTTATTTGTTTATTGCCATAATTCATTTATGTTTACGGCCTTTGCTTTTATCCAAAGCAGTGCATTCAAGCTATACTTTTTATCAGTGCTACAGCATTGTGCACGGCATTGTACTACAAACATAGCTGGCTCTTATCGTAAATTGCTTGTGTTGTGCTTTATTTGTAAGTCGCTTTGGACAAAAGCGCTACTAAATGGCTACATGTAAATGTAAATCAGTATGTGCATTCTCTGGGAATCAAATCTGTGACATTGGTGTTGTTAGTGCCATGCTCTCAGTTGACATACAGGAACATATTTCCAACTTTGTGGCCTTTGCAGATGGGTAACACTTTATTTTAGGGTCTTTTAACTAGTTGCTTATTAGCATGCATATTACTAGGATATTGGCTGTTTATTAAGCAAAAAATAATGCCTTATTCTGCAAGACCTTATTCTACATTCTTAATCCTACCCGATACCTAAACGTAACAACTACCTTATAACTATTAATAAGCAGTAAATTAGGAAAAGTCATAGTTAATACTTTATATGTGTTCCCTATACTAAAGTGTAATATAATATATAAAAAGACACAAATTAACCAGGACTTGTGGTGTGTTCCATTTGTCCTGGGAAGTGGAAAACCCCATAGTCCCCAGTAGGAATTTTAAACTTGAACAGCACATCAACCTTAGTGAAACAATAATAAAATAATGTTTATTAGCTTCTGTATATCTGTGTCTCAATAAACTCAGTGTTGCACACAGTACTATCCAACCTCTATTTGTGGACATGCTATTGCATTATCTATGCAAAATACCACTTTTTTATGTTTTTGTATTCCAAAAGGGCAAGCGCAACAAAGGTTTGTCTGAATGCGTCCATATACTCTTCTGGGGTAAATATAATGTAGCAATAGTCTTGCTGACCATATATGGATCAAACATAGATGATGTCCACTATTTAATTAGTCTGTGTAGGGCTTCTCGTTTCTTAGCTGTTGATTTAACACGTTAATTTAATTAATTATTAATGGGAAAATAATGTGTTAAAATGATTTATCGCACCTGCCCTGCCCCAGACCTATAGGTCAAATACATTTATTGGTGACATATATGATGCAGGGCAGCAACTCACTTTGTGATGGAGCCTATAGAATGCCCCAAAAATGAAAGATATCAGGGCAAAAATGCCCCTGTATGAGTTTTTGTCTCATATTTGTATCATCTGATATTGTTAAGCAATATCATGAGTAATGAGTGCAATATCACACGAGCACTGTTTTGTCCCGAATAGCATGAGTGCAAATGTGATATTGATTTTATACGGTTCAATAAATAAGTTGAAGGGATATTGTGTTACATTTTAGACATGATATTGTCTGTTTTTGCTCAATTTTGCCAACAAAAATATTACCTATAAAGCCAGAGCAGATCTGTTGTATGGCTCATTCATAAAGAGAGGCTTAATTCCTGAATGAATCATGAATGAAATTGAATGAATGAATGATTCAATGACTTACTCAAATGAGGACTGACAGTTTTAGTTTCTTATTTAGTTTATAATTTCATTAAAATAATAATAATAATAATAATAATAATAATAATAATAATAATAATTTCATATTTTGGGGATTATTTGCCCAAAAAATAAAAATTCAGTTTATTTACATTTACTCACCCCCATGTAGTTTAAATCTGCATGACTTTCTTTCATGTGCAGAACATAAAAGATATTTTGAAGAATGCTGATAACCAAACTGTTTTGGTCTGTATATATATATATATATATATATATATATATATATATATATATACCCAGTCGGATGAAGTTTCTGGGGAAAAAAATAAAAAAATAACAATAATAAACAATAATAATAAAAAAAGAAAGAAAAAAAAAATCATGGCCATTGTATCCTGTCACAATTCTTATTTTGAATTTCTGTTTGTTTCCCTTAGTATCCCTGCTCTGTTTAGTTTCTGTTTCCTTCAATTCTGATTGTCCTTATTTGTTTCTATTGTTACTTTTAATTATCAGCTGTGTCGTATATAGTTCCGTGTTGATCCCTGCATATATTCTCCCTGTTCAGTTTTCTCTTCTGTTGGTTATTGTCTTATGTAATGTTACTCCCATATTCATCATTGAAGTCTATTTAGAGAATGTTACAGCCTAAAAGTTTATGTGTAATATATTCTATGTTGAATCAAATAAAATATTTCTTTCTAAAGCTAAGTTTTGTAATGTCTATTTGATGCTTTTCTCATTTAACACAATGATGACTTTACATGTCTTTTGGGGGTAATTTCCAAGCCTATAACTAAGTTATATGTTCCCCATGTCTTGTTTGGACTTTTATGTTATTTCCTGTTCCTGTGTTAAGTTTGGTAGTCCTTTGTAATCCTTTTGTTGATTGGTTTCCCCTGTTTCCAGTAGTCTCGATTGTTCCTAGGTGTGTCTTGTTCTATTGTTAGCCCTTGAGTATTTAAACCGCAGTGTTTCTTGTGCTCTTTGTCAGGTCTTATCCTTACATAGATGTCTTTTTGGAGTGCTCATGTCTGTTTCCCTGGTTTTCTGGTTCCCAGGTTTTGTTATTAAATTAATTTAAACCTCTGCATTTAGATCCTTCTCTCCCATGAGTTTCACCCAGCATTTCAAATGTTTTTGTAAACATTTTAATGAACACTTAATTTGAACGCAATCAATGTTCAATAAAGGATGGTTTAGAGCACTTAATGACATTTTCTGATTTTCTGTGATCTAATCTAAAGTGAGAACTGTTTACTCCTAATAATAACCATTAACAACTCATTTACCAATGGTTTAAAATAACCTACATCACTTATATGGTTAATACGTATAAAGAAGTATAACAAAGCATAAAAACTGTATTTTTATTAGCTAATTAAACAATAATAATTTTGTTAATTACAGTGACAATGAATGAAGAACTCACTATTTGTATATAGTCTATTAATATACAGTAATAACAATGTAGAGACTACAATATAAACAATGAATTAACTTACAATAGTTTGCAAATGGTTTGTAAGTACTTTATTACTGTATGCTTATTCATCATTTTAAATTATAAAAATATTTCAAAATATTTCTGTTTTTAAAGGTGTCCTAGAATTAAAAATTGAATTTATCTTGGCATAGTTGAATAACAAGAGTTCAGTACATGGAAATGACATACAGTGAGTCTCAAACTCCATTGTTTCCTCCTCCTTATATAAATCTCATTTGTTTAAAAGACCTCTGAAGAACAGGCGAATCTCAACATAACACCGACTGTTACGTAACGGTCGGGATCATTAATATGTATGACCCCAATATTTGCATATGCCAGCCCATGTTCAAGCATTAGACAAGGGCAGGATGTCTGGATGTGCACAGCTGAATCATCAGACTAGGTAAGCAAGCAAGAACAATAGCGAAAAATGGCAGATGGAGCAATAATAACTGACATGATCCATGATATCATGATATTTTTAGTGATATTTGTAAATTGTCTTTCTAAATGTTTCGTTAGCATGTTGCTAATGTAATGTTAAATGTGGTTAAAGTTACCATTGTTTCTTATTGTATTCATGGAGACAAGAGCTGTCATTAATTTCATTATTAAACACTTGCAGTCTGTATAATGCATAAACACAACTTCATTCTTTATAAATCTCTCCAACAGTGTAGCATTAGCCGTTAGCCACGGAGCACAGCCTCAAACTCATTCAGAATCAAATGTAAACATCCAAATAAATACAATACTCACATAATCCGAAGCATGCATGCAGCATGAATGACGAACACTTTGTAAAGATCCATTTTGAGGGTTATATTAGCTGTGTGAACTTTGTTTATGCAATGATAGAGTCGAGAGCTCGGGAGGGGGCAGGGAGCGAGAGATTTAAAGGGGCAGCAGCCTGAATCGGCTCATATTTAATGATGCCCCAAAATAGGCAGTTAAAAAAAATAATTTAAAAAAATCTATGGGGTATTTTGAGCTGAAACTTCACAGACACATTCAGGGGACACCTTAGACTTATATTACATCTTGTAAAAAAACGTTCGATGGCACCTTTAATATATTTTTAATCAAATAATTGAAGACCTGGTGAGCATAAGAGACTTTATACCACCTCCAAACTATTTCATTCAAAGATTTAACACTTTGTGAATAAAATGAATTCTGTCATTTTAAATGCATTTTGTTCACAAAATTAAGTATATTCAGCCTTATGTGCAATAAAAGGAACTTCCAGGAGTTTTAGGCTTAGAATTTTGTGCATGAAATGAAGTGCTGACTTTCCTTCTTCATTGATGAAATGCGACTAGCTTTTGTACAGTATGTATGTGCACAAAATACATAAGTGGCATAAGCATGAGTGTATTTTGCCATGAAATACTGCATTTCGAGTCATACTGTAGTTCATTCAGTCAGGTTACTCAGAGCCCCAAAACATCAAAGTTTGTGAATGATGTGCAATCTAATTCTGCAGAAAAATTCAGAGCTTTCGGTGGGCACAGATTCAAACCGTGAAACACCTGGAAAATTCCCAATTCACAAATTCAAAGCGTCTCCTGTACAGCACAGGCATGTGTGAAGGCTGAAAAGAGACGGACATCACTCACTCCCTGTCTTTATGAAAGCATTACACAAGAATCTGCATCCCTCAGGAAACCACAAAGGTATTTAGCTAGAAACGCTCTCAGTCTCTCCACACTACAATCTACCGCGATATCAAACACCTTCCAACCTCTCCGCTCTGTCTCTCATCACCGATGTGGTAACTCTATCTCCCTCCAGTGCCAGTCACAGGACCCGGCTGGTGCGGAACTGCAGATTTTAACCACCCTCTTCCCGGAAAATGTTTATTTAGCTCTGTCTCCCGAGAGCCGCTTCCTCTCTCAGAGCTCAGCCTATGATCAATGACCCATCATATCCCCGTGGCAGTCCTCCTCAACCTTACGCATTATATCTCCTCTTTCTCTTCCCCTCTCTCTCTTTTTGTTCCTTGCTCATTTGCTTTCGCCTGGCTGAAAGTCATTATATGCCCAAGATGAAAAAGTCGCTGTCTCCTCTCCACAAAAGCCTGGGGTTCACAGACTAGCGATGGAATACACTTGTAATTTTCCACAAAATGGCCTTTGAAGCTTCAGTGCGTGCTGTAGTGCTTTAGGTTTGTCCACTAACAGTACTAGATGTAACACATTGTTTTTTAGACCCTGGTAGAAGAGGTGTAAGTCAACGAATCAAATCAAAATTGATTTCAAAATTGACTATTTATTTCTTAAAGGGGACATCTGATGCAAAATCCCAACCTGGTCTCATGGAAAGATATCTGTAGCAACGTTTTTTTTTTACGAGCCGCGAAAAATACGTACCAATACGTCCATATCAATGCAGTTTCCAACAGAAATGAACACTAGAGGCAGTAAAACAGCAAGCGCTTTTAATCGTTTTCATACAGTTATGATTACAGGGTCAGATTATGGATTAATAAAGACTTGTTTTTGCGTGTCCTTGCACAATATTACGTTATGACTTCAAAACACTTTTTACCAAAGTGCACGATTTGTAAACGAATATATTTTGGACTTTGCATCGGTTAACCAGCTCAGTATGTTTCGCTTTTCTGACATAACAAGCTTGCTCGGTATCTCAGTTGATACGGAGTTGGACTTTGAGGAAGAGGATGAGGAAGCCTTGGGTACAAATCTGGGGGAAAACAAGTCACGGTAAAAGAGCTCAAAGATGAGAGATCAAAACAAGCTAAAACAACACGATTACGAATGCTTTTTGTGTCACATTTGCTTTTGTAAACACTATCAGGTAGGTTTAGGTGTAGTGTTGGTGGTACGTTATTTTAAAACGTAACAGAGCATTATACTTTTAGCGCCACTCACCGGACAAAATTTCAAATCAGAACTGAGGTGATTCGTATACAAACCAACATCATAAAAATGTACCATATTCAAGTTTACCTGTTCAAGCAAAAAAATTAACATGCTTTTAGCGCCACTTAGTGGACATCATCCTTCATTGTCGTCGCTCCTCCTTTTATGCTCCTGGAGCTCCTCCGTGAGTGATACGAGACCGGTGAAGTGCACAGGTGATACTCCTAAGCAATCACGCCACCAGCCTTGCGCCGTTCTCTCACGGCTCTCACCCCGCCCTGCTTGTCACATTTACTCTTAGTTGTAACAAATGTTTTTTTTTTTTGTTGTGCAATTTGCTGTGAGTTGATGATAATGTAAGGGGAGAGAGAGTTTATGGATAAGACTTTAATGTGCACTTCTTGTACTGTGTTTTATACAGCTCTTATGGTGATTTGCTGGAGTGAAAATGGACGCTTCATCTCGCTACAATAGGCTTGCATTAATAGTGGATAAAAGCAAGATGACAACATACGTTATAATATAACCATAATTAAACTAAACTATACCCGTTCTATCTCCACGCAGCTTATATTATCTGGCTCAGTAGGCATCATTGTCCGACTCCTGTTCGAACTGAACATCGCTACTGACAGTTTCTGACCTTATGCTGGCGCATGAGCTCTTGAAACTCCACCCTCTTCTTGAAACGGGGCCGTGTTTTTTTTTTTTTTTTTTGCATTTAAAAGGACACACACAAAAACAGTGCACTTTTGCTCACCCCACAAAAGTGGCAATTTTAACATGCTATAAAAAAATTATCTGTGAGGTATTTTAAGCTAAAAATTTACACACACTCTGGGGACATCAGATTTTACTTCTTGTCCCCTTTAAAAATGTTGTTGGTTTTATTGTGACTGACTGTAAAATAGGTGGGTCACACTTTACATTACTGTAGGTGGCTTTAACTACAGTGGGTATGGAAAGTATTCAGACCCCCTTAAATGTTTCACTCTTTGTTATATTGCAGCCATTTGCTAAAATCATTTAAGTTCATTTTTTTCCTCATTAATGTACATACAGCACCCCATATTGACAGAAAAACACAGAATTGTTGACATTTTTGCAGATTTATTAAAAAAAAACAACTGAAATATCACATGGTCCTAAGTATTCAGACCCTTTGCTGTGACACTCATACATTTAACTCAGGTGCTGTCCATTTCTTCTGATCATCCTTGAGATGGTTCTACACCTTCATTTGAGTCCAGCTGTGTTTGATTATACTGATTCGGACTTGATTAGGAAAGCCACAGACCTGTCTATATAAGACCTTACAGCTTACAGTGCATGTCAGAGCAAATGAGAATCATGAGGTCAAAGGAACAGCCTGAAGAGCTCAAAGACAGAATTGTGGCAAGGCACAGATCTGGCCAAGGTTACAAAAAAAATTCTGCTGCACTTAAGGTTCCTAAGAGCACAGTGGCCTCCATAATCCTTAAATGGAAGATGTTTGGGACGACCAGAACCCTTCCTAGAGCTGGCCGTCCGGCCAAACTGAGCTATCGGGGGAGAAGAGCCTTGGTGAGAGAGGTAAAGAAGAACCCAAAGATCACTGTGGCTGAGCTCCAGAGATGCAGTCGGGAGATGGGAGAAAGTTGTAGAAAGTCAACCATCACTGCAGCCCTCCACCAGTCGGGGCTTTATGGCAGAGTGGCCCGACAGAAGCCTCTCCTCAGTGCAAGACACATGAAAGCCCGCATGGAGTTTGCCAAGATGGTGAGAAATAAGATTTTCTGGTCTGACGAGACCAAGATAGATCTTTTTGGCCTTAATTCTTAGTGGTATGTGTGGAGAAAACCAGGCACTGCTCATCACCTGTCCAATACAGTCCCAACAGTGAAGCATGGTGGTGGCAGCATCATGCTGTGGGGGTGTTTTTCAGCTGCAGGGACAGGACGACTGGTTGCAATCGAGGGAAAGATGAATGCGGCCAAGTACAGGGATATCCTGGACGAAAACCTTCTCCAGAGTGCTCAGGACCTCAGACTGGGCCGAAAGTTTACCTTCCAACAAGACAATGACCCTAAGCACACAGCTAAAATAACGAAGGAGTGGCTTCACAACAACTCTGTGACTGTTCTTGAATGGCCCAGCCAGAGCCCTGACTTAAACCCAATTGAGAATCTCTGGAGAGACCTAAAAATGGCTGTCCATCAACGTTTACCATCCAACTGGAGAGGATCTGCAAGGAGGAATGGCAGAGGATCCCCAAATCCAGGTGTGAAAAACTTGTTGCATCTTTCCCAGAAAGACTCATGGCTGTATTAGATCAAAAGGGTGCTTCTACTAAATACTGAGCAAAGGGTCTGAATACTTAGGACCATGTGATATTTCAGTTTTTCTTTTTTAATAAATCTGCAAAAATGTCAACAATTCTGTCTTTTTCTGTCAATATGGGGTGCTGTGTGTACATTAATGAGGAAAAAATAAATAAACTTGAATGATTTTAGCAAATGGCTGCAATATAACAAAGAGTGAAACATTTAAAGGGGTATGAATACTTTCTGTACCCACTGTATGTACTAACATTAAATACCTACAAGACTATGTATTTACTATGTAACTAAATGTTATTCTGGAAAAGAAATATTGCTAATGAGATTGAGGTATGGTTAGGTTTAGGAGTAAAGGTCGGGATTATTAGGGGTTAAAGGGTTAGACTTTGATTTTTTGGGTAAGGGTTTGGGTTACAGTTAGGGGTAAAGTTAACAGTGTAACAACAGAAGTTAATTAAAAAATTCAAGTACTTTAAATGTAATTACAATGCGCCAACATGTACATATTCAATAAGTATATTGCATCATATTATTAATTGTAATATCACACAAAACATTTGTGAAATAAAGCAACATTTCCCTCCCATGTGTTCAAGACATTTCCTGGGAAATTGGTGCAAAATATCTATAATAAAATGGAATCTGTAATAAAATGGAAGTTGCTGTAATTGGTGGAGCCACCTAGCTCTTTTCATCATAAATTACTTGTGTCTCAGAGCGCACAGACGAAACACAATAAGTGCTGTCATAAATGCTTGTGTGTGTAAAACAATTGTTGCAGACGCTTCTGGGAGGGAATTAAACCAAATCATTCTGATTACAGACTTTAGCTCAGGTATTTCAGAATGACCAAACCAACATTTGAGATGCTGTGTGATGAAATTGGTCTTCTGGTTAGTCCAGTTATCCAATCACATCCTCTGCTGAGGCAAATGCATCCTAGATGTACAAGTAAGTGGTGGGATATTTTGCTAATAAAATTATTGTGCCAGAAGAATAGCGAGAATGTATTACATATGGTCTCTTGGTATCATCTCAAACAGCTTTTATAATGTTTTACGCATGTGCAATAAGATGAATTAAGCGTTTGGAAAATGCAAGCATATATGAAGAGTGTATCCAGATTAATGTAGATGTAGCCTTACATTCAAACCTGGCTCCATTTTTGGTATGTACCAAACTGTTTTCACCATCCAATCAATTCCAGACACATAAATTCATGTTGGCTTCACATATCTTTTTCCAATTGTGGTAAAGCCTCAAAAAAACTAAACAAAACAAAAAAAAAACAACAAAAAAAAAAAACATATGAGTACTCAAGATCATGTTGTCCTGTTTCACTGAATGTGTCACATTACAGAAGGGTTGCAAATGGCAGTTCACATTCACTGCAGAGATATGAAGGCTGACAGTTTATTAAAGCTGTGTTCTAAGCATAAAAATCCTGCATAAAGTAATCTACATATAAATACACATATTGAAGATAATACATATTCCTCCTTTGGCACATGCAGTACCCACACCTGAATACTCAGATGTAAGCTGTGCTAATGAGGTCACAGGGGGCGGGACCTCCCTTCCTGTGCAGTTCAGATGTGTAGAGAATGAGCTAGTATCTTATATCTGGCACAAAAGACCTTCCTCATCCATCATCATCTGTTCACTGGCCTCCGAAGAGATGCTTTAATGGGAAAGGATAATGGGTTTTACACATAAGCCAACATGAAAGATTTGCAACCCCAAATTTTCAATTCTATATTAATGTTATGCATTTCTGAGTCAAACAGAATATTCTAAAAGAAACAAGTTAACTGAAACTCTGGGATTTACAAGCTTGGAAATAGTTATGGAGATATCTATAGTGAATATACATCTTTGTAATTACACTCAGCTCTAAACTATTTCATCGGCTGGAAATTAATTGCTCAGTCAAATGAAAGTAATGATGAAAGACTGGAAAATCATGGAGAAATTGTGGTCAAAAGATGTGGGAACCCTGCAGAACGGAGCCAGGTCGTTGGAGGGCAGGGTGGCAACAACTGAAAATTAAATTGGTTTCAGAGGTGTAACAAGTCATAGCGTTTTGATGAAATGTTACGAAGACATTTATGGATTGCATTTAGGAGGCGTCTGTATCCAAAGTGATTTATAGCAGTAAAAACAAGTATATTTTTTCCTCCCTAGTATAATGTGCACAAATGAATTATACACAGTAAGACCATTAACGTGTACGAGAAATTTAATAGATTTAAATATGGTGTTGATTTTATGTCAATCACTCAGACACCGTTGTAAATCTCACTATATCTACCATATTTGAAAATGTCAAAATGTCATTAATCTTAATTACTCTTAATGTATCCATCTAGGAAGATTAATGTTTTTTTTTTTTTTTTTTTTTTTTTCATTGCTGTAAATTGGGATCTTTTTCCCCCCACTTGGGTTACCAGATCTACAACCTAAATCATGTTCTTTCACATCACATCACATGAGAAGTTAAGATGTCATTGTACCATTTCACCCATTAATGCCTAGTTTCAGCAATAAAACAAAATATTTCAATATTTCAAGCTTTTAAATGAGGTAAAATTTCACATAGCCCTTGTCATCTTTGATTTAGAATAATTGCCTATTATACTAATTGGCCTCTTATTGTAATGTTGGATATGCCTTTACTTAAAGGTCACTGTAATTGCTTAAATTAGCATGGATCATTATTCACATGATGGGAACTGCCATATATCTTGCTTGCTTGGACCATCACACCTTATTTGAGAGGGATGTTGATAAGAAGCAGAAAGCAGTACACTGAGCAGTAATCCTCATATAACTTTAAATAGAATGCTTCGGTTTCATTACAAGTTAAGTTTTATTGAAAACGTGTTGATTAACACAGAAAACAACTTCGACCCTCAGTTTGTAAAACTACAAACAAAAATTACCTTTACAGTAATGCACTTACAGTGGAAGTCTATGGGGCAAGACATTGCACTAGAATAAACATAAAAATAGCATTAGTTTCGAAAGCAGCCCCATGACTTTTATATGTCAAAGAACTGACGCATAATATGTCACAGAAAACAAAAGGCTGTCCGAAATTGCCCCCTATACCCTTAAATAGGGTACTATTTGAGGGACAGCCATTTCGTAGTGGTGTCCGAAACCAATGGAAGTTATCAAGTGCACACATTCAATCCCATAATGCACCACACAAAAACACGAGTGTACAACCGATGTATGCTTTACAGTGGTGTGATTGTTTTTTTTTTTTTTTTTTTCCCCAAACCAGTTGAGTGGAAATCCCGCACTGCAACCAGGTTACAGAGGTTACAGTGACGGGTAGGTTTAGGAATCAATGTTTAGTGTAGGCAATCATTACTGTGATTGACACGGCCAATTAAATCTTTAGCATTGGCTCCAAGGTGGGATTTGCGCTGAACTGGTTTGGACGCTTAACAGTGAGAGAAAACCCATAGTGCAGTCTAAGAGTCACATGACAAATGAATTACCGCATCTCACCAGAAAATAGCGCCTGCAGCTCAGTTATCCTTCCATCCATTTTCCAAACCACTGGTTCAATGTGGCTACAGCACAGTATATTTTTTTTATTGATTATTAAATTGTTTAATAAATATTTATACATGCTAGTTTCCATGACAAAGTTTAAGATAAATCTTTTCATTACTACTGGAGCTGCCAATTTGCAAGTTAAGTTTCAAATGATTATTAAACAGCAAGCACAAACTATGCAAAAGTGTCAGCCTTTCTGGCACACTTAGTGCCTCTCACTTGTTCATTCACTCCTTCATGTGAACTTGTCATGAGCACCAGTTGGAGTGCCCAAATTAGCCACTAGAGGGCACTCCAACCCGGACTGTTCCTCACCACACTCTTGGACTTCATTTCCCATAAGGAGGATGCACGCAAGCTATTTTGACTCTGGACCAGTCTGCCAGCCCGCGCCCGCTGTCGTCCCAGAGCTGTCAGCTCTCCCTGATACGGCCACGGAGGCCGTCACCGAACAGCCTGCTCTTCCTGATATGTTCACTTAGCCCCCTTGGTCTGCCCTGCCACCGCCGCCCAGGCTGTCCACCCTGCTACTGCTGCCCAGGCCGTCAGACCTGCTGAAGCCCACCTGGTCAGTTCCTCCAGCACCGCCCTGGTACTCAGCCCAGGACTCCAGACCTGCTGGAACCCGCCTGGTCAGTTCCTCCAGCACCGCCCTGGCATTCAGCCCGGAATCCAGACCTACTGGAACCCGCCTGGTCAGTTCCTCCAGCACCGCCCTGGCATTCAGCCCGGAATCCAGACCTGCTGGAACCCGCCTGGTCAGTTCCTCCAGCACCGCCCTGGCACTCAGCCAGGACTCTGACCTCGATAGAGCCCCCATGGTCTGTTCCTCCGGCTCCCTCCTGGCCTTCAGTCGGGGACTCTGGACCTGGCCCACCATCCCTCCCCCGGTCCTCCTCCAGTCCACCTCCCTCCTGAGAGTTTTGTTTTTGTTTTTGTCTTATGGAGCGTCTGGTAGCCGCTCCGTAGAGAGGAGGTACTGTCATGAGCACCAGTTGGAGTGCCCAAATTGGCCACTAGAGGGCACTCCAACCCGGACTGTTGGACTTCAGTCCGGGTTGGACTTCATTTCCCATAACATACTTCCCGGACTCATTATCCTGTCATTGCACTCAGCTGTTTTGTGTTTGCTCATCAGTGTCTGTCTATTTATACCTGGTTTGTTTTTGCTTTTGTTATCAAGGTTTCATTTATGGTCACTGGTTTCTCTGTTCTGTTTGGATTTTGACCCTGCCTGTTCTGGATTACATTTTGGATTACCCCATTAAAAGCTGCAAATGGACCTTACCTGTTTGTCTCTGTGCCTAACGTGACAGAACTACATTAGTGGAGTAATGTAGTGAATGGTGAATGAGGGTATAGGGGGCAATTTTGAACACAGCCAAAGGCAAACAGAAACTAAATCATAGGAAATGAAATCCAGATACAAGACAACAGAATATCAGAATAAGAGTCCTAGAACATTAAAAACAGGAGAATCACGACCAAGATACAGCTTAATTTAGGCTAAATTTGCAACCCTGTTCCTCCAAACCTGTTACTCAAAATGTTTGTTTATTGCTAGAAAATCTATTTGCAAAATGACTTCATTTTTGTTGAAGAGTTTTAGGTTTTATTACATTGTACAATTTGCACAGTTGCAGGGCTTTTCTACTGCAATCCCAGTTAGACGTCTTTGTTTATTTTATGATTAGATCAAGAAACAAAACCATTTAATCCGTTTGATGTTTCCAAATTCACAAAACTTGATTAGCTCTATGATCACGTTTAAATATTTGTTTCATTTGACCCAACATGAATACAAAAGATACACTCATGTCAACATTTTATAGTCATATGACTCAGAAATACAAAGAGAATTTAATGAAAGTTTAACGAGCATAAAATTGTCGCATCGTTCTAAGCATCGCCTTTTCAGGTACTTGATTTTTTTTTATTTTTTATTAACGTTATGAAAGGTGCACAACATATATTGTAAATACCACCAAATATAGCGGTGGGCGGCATGAATCTAAATCTGTTTGCTAATTGTAGTCGCAACTGGGCTTAGCAGCCTCAACAGCCGGTTGTAGTATCACTCACCGAAAAACAACACAAGTGTAAAACTAGAAGCAAAATCAAAGCTGTGCCATCTGTCAGCCAATTTAATTCTGAAATTAAAATCTGATTAAGCAGATTATGTGGGTGGCCTTAATTCAATTCGTATCAAGTTTAAGCAGTTCAAAAAACAAGACATGTAAGCAGCTAAAATACTGAAATAGTCACAATATACAGGCAAATGACATATAACTTATCATGCTTTATCTTGCTCTCTACAGCCTGCAGTGAACTGTTGCAGGAGTTCACCAAATCAAGGCCTGGCAGACGCAGGTGCGGCATACCCAGCGACCCATGATTGTCTGCATATCAAGACTCCCAGTGGATTTCACTGCTAAATATTGTTGAGGTGAGCGGATAGGATTGTTTGCTGTGCTGAGAGCTTTGATATGTGTGCTGGTATTTATTTTTTACTCCTCTTCTCTATCAGTCCTGGCAGTCCTAGGCAAGCACTCAGAGAGATATTGAGAACTGTGGATACTAGACATGTGGGAGATATCGCTGCTGTGATGAATCTGAATCCCTTGCTCTAGATCTGTGTGTGCGCGCACGTGTGCATGCGCTTGCTCAGCTCAGCTCTGTTTATTTATAGCTCCTCTACAGCTCAGAGCTGAACTCCCAAACGCTCCTTCTCATAAAGTCTATTTCTGCATCTACACATTCATATACTTTTTAAATCCCTGAAGTATCTGTTTTTTGGGGGGGATTTCATGTTCTTTCTATCTTTTTATTTTCTGATTTCACACTTCTTTACTTCAGTATGAGTGGCATTTTGTATGTCGTGTTTGTGACAATATTTTCCAGCACACTGATTTCTGCTACATCATGATTGCGGTTATTATCTAGATCAGCGTTTCTCAAATGTTTTTGTTTCTGGACAAGTGGTGACCCTTCACAGTACTAAAATTCTCTATTATAAAAAAGTAAACATTTGTTCTTAAATTTATTAGTATTAATTATTAGTAATAATATTTAAAAAATAATTAATATAAATACACGCACAGATTTCAGCATTTTTCCTACCCGTACTTTAGCCCTCTTATTTGAACTTTCTGTTTTAAAGCTGAAAGATGGCGACCCGACCACTCCTGCTTTACCGAACGTGTGCACCAATATACAAAATCTAAGGGACTGACAGTAAATAAATTCTAAATTTTATAAAGCGACAAGAATACTTTTTGTGCGCCAAAAAAACAAACAAACAACTAAATAACGACTTTTCAACAATATCCATATGGGCCAATTTCAAAAACACTGCTTCAGGGTTTTACGAATCAAATCAGTGAATCGGAGCGCCAAAGTCATGTGAATTTCAGCAGTTTAGCCGTTTGATAGGAGATCCAAAGCACTAATTCGAAACAAAAGATTCATAAAGCTCAAAGCTTCATGAAGCAGTGTTTTGAAATCGGCCAATACAGATATTTTTGAATTTTTTTTTTTTTTTTTTTTTCAAAAAGTATTCTTATCGCTTTATAATATTAAGATAGTATCACTGAACTCACATGAACTGTTTCAGATACAGATGCTGGTCATATAATTAGAATATCGTGAAAAAGTTCATTTTTTTTATTGTAAATTATTTTAAAAAATGAAACTTTCATTTATACTAGATTCCCTACATGTAAAGTAAAACATTTCAAAAGTTTTTTTTTTTTTTTTTTTTTTTTATTTGTTGATTAGAGTGTACAGCTCATGAAAGTCCAAAATCCAGTATCTCAAAATATTAGAATATTTACATTTGAGTTTCATTAAATGACCATCCCTACAGTATAAATTCTGGGTATCTCTTGTTCTTTGAAACCACACTAATGGGGAAGACTGCTGACTTGGCAATGGTCCAGGAGACAATCATTGACACCCTCCACAAAGAGAGTAAGTCACAGATGGTCATTACTGAATGTGGTGGCTGTTTACAGAGTGATGTATCAAAGCATATTAAATGCAAAGTTGACTAGAAGGAAGAAATTGGGTGGGCAAAGGTCCACAAGCAACAGGGATGACCACAAGCTTGAGAATACTGTCAAGTAAAGCCGATTCAAACACTTGGGAGAGCTTCACAATGAGTCAAATGAAGCCGGAGTCAGCGCATCAAGAGTCACCACACTCAGACATCTTCAGGAAAAGAACTACCAAGCCACTTCTGAAACAGAAACAACGTCAGAAGCATCTTACCTGGGCTAAGGAGAAAAAGAACTGGACAGTGAACAGTGGTCGAAAGTCCTCTTTACAGATAAAAGTAAATTTTGCATTTCATGTTGAAATCATGGTCCCAGAGTCTGAAGGAAGACTGGAGAGGCACATAATCCAAGTTGCTTGAAGTCTAGTGGGAATTTTCTGAAGTTAGTAATGATTTGGGGGACCGTGACATCTGCTGGTGTTGGTCCATTGTGTTTTATCAAGTGCAAAGTCAATGCAGTCATCTTCCAGGAGATTTTGGAGCACTTTATGCTTCCATCTGCTGACAAGCTTTATGGAGATGCTGTTTTCCTTTTCCAGCAGGACTTTAGCACCTGCCCACAGTGCAAAAACCACTTCCAAGTGGTTTGCTGACCATGATATTACTGTGTTTTATTGGCCAGCCAACATGCCTGACCCCTGAATCTATGGGATATTTTCAAGAGAAAGATGAGAAACAGTCGATCCAACAATATACAGATGATCTGAAGGCTCAATAGTGCCTCAGCAGTGCCACAGGCTGATCACTTCCATGCCATACTTCACTGATGCTGTAATTTGTGCTAGGAGCAAGTCATTTGCTGTAATATGTCCTGCCGACCAAGTATTGAGTGCACAAATGAACATACTTTAAAGAACTTGAACTTTTCTGTTTTGAAAATCCATTTTTTGATTGATCTTAGGACATATTCTAATATTTTGGACTTTCATGAGCTGTACGCTCTAATCATCACAATTTAAAAAAAAAAAAAAAAAAAAAAAAAAAAAAACTTTTGAAATGTTTTACTTTACATGTAGGGAATCTAGAATATATGAAAGTTTCATTTTTAAAAATAATTTACAATAAAAAAATGAACTTTTTCACGATATTCTAATTATATGACCAGCACCTGTATGTTTTTAGTACCTTTAGGTAACTTTTACAAGGACCTTGAGAGTTTCAGTGGCTTTGCTCTCAATAGAGGCCTCACTGAGCCATCGGATTTCATCAACAATATCTTAATTTGTGTTCGGAAGATGAACGAAGGACTTACAGGTGTTTTTAAATTTTATTTTTAAATGCCAGAGGATTGCGACATACTTTAAAGGGTAAAGCACTTTTTTTGTTTGTTAAGCAATTTAAAACTGACTTTTGTTTTTTACAAGAATCGCACTGTGCCTAAGGACAGTAAGTTTTGGAGATCGCAATGGGTGAATGATGTGTGGATTTCCAAGTGTTCTGAGCATTCGGCTGGTGTTATTACTCTTTATGAACAGGTTTAATGGTAATGTTTTACATTCTGAAGGGGATTGTAATGGTCCCTTTCTTATTCATGTTATATATGTTATTAAATAAAGCAATAAGCCCCAAGAAGCCATGGTTTACAGTTAATTTATAACAGCTAAGGGGTGTTGTTAGGCACGAAGTGGAGGCTTACTGGAGAATTTAATAAGTGCTTCGCCCAAAAAGTTTCATAAGAAAAAAGTTTAAGCCTGACATTGCCATAAAATGTGATTTCTGTAATGCACAAGATGAAACTACTGTACATTTGTTTTGCAAATGTTTTGCTACTGTACAGTTGTTTTGCAACTGTAACTATACCATAAAATGAAAGTGCTTTTGCTGGTATATTTTTTTATTTTGTGTACCCTCACTTTTCTTTATTTTGGAAAGATGTTTTATTTGGTTTTGTTAATACTGAGAAAAACATTGTTGTCTTTACCTCACAGCCAGTGGAAAAGAATAGGGATGGGACTCGAGCAGAAATCATGTTCATTGGTGACAAACGGTACCAGAAACGGTAACGCGGATATAATGCCATTGACAGGCGACTCCCGGACATGTCCCATATTCTTGATTAAAATCATGATGTTTTTTTTCACGATTTAGTTGGAAACATTTGGGATATTGTACTCAACAGAACAAAATATAACACTGGCCTAGTGGTTTTTGGATATTTTACTGCAATAATCTTACATATTGTGCCTTTTGAGGGGCATGTCTGCTGTGAAACTTCAGTTTAAACGCCCACTGCTGTGAAGATTAACATCTTTGCATATGAAATAGCTAAGTATTACATGTTGAACTCTCTCTACAACTTTTAGTTCAGCTTTCGAGGTTAACTAATCATGAAAACTGTTGATTATAGCATTATATTTAGATTGTGGCATGAAAGGTTGCAGTCATGAGCATTGTAGGCGATTACAGACATGTTGTTGAGCGCATGAAAGCAGTGATATCGTCATTGCATTTTAATTTATGCACACTTGCGAATGCTTTCATCATAACTAACAGTGCAAACACAATGTAAATAAGAGATTTGTTGAATTTAATGGGAGTTATGGCAAGAGTCCAGAACTCAGTTGCTGAAAAATTTGCGCTGTTTGATTGACAGCTCCAACGAATATAAAGAGAGTGTTTTTTTTATCGCTTTCTATGTATAATTTAATCACAGTTTAAATATTAGGAGAAACGATGTGAAGTTGACCGTTTAGTCACTGGTTTGATTAACTGACACATAGACAAAGAACATCTGACTGAACAAGAATCATTACATATCAGAAATCACTGGTCACAGATCAGGCATTAGAATTAACACATTGTCGCATTACTGTTGAGTCCATATTGTAAAAATATGTTTGCAAAGCCTGCGCCAAAATTGCGACTTGTGATTTACCAAAGAATCCACATGGAAATGTACCGAATACAAATAAATAATGCTCACCTGAGACATTCACATTGTTGAAAATAAATAACCACATTCCTAGCATTAGGATACTTTGAAATGTAATGTTATTTTTAGTGCTGTATCGCTCTTCACTCCTTGTCATCTCACTAACACGCCAGTGGGTGGGGCTAACTTGATATCTTTTATAGATAGGCACATTCCACAATGAGTCGTTATCTGGGCTTGGTTACAATAAAAGCTGTTTTTGGACTAACAAAGATGTTTTCAGTTCTGAAACTTACAGGATATTCTTATAGTATGATCACCTCTTACATGTCAAAAGCATGTCAAAACTTTTCCCCTACTGCTTCAACCCTACCAGATCTTTGACCCAGCATTTGAGAACCACTGATCTATTATATCTGTTCATCAATTCATCCATTTAAAGTTCAGGGTTTGTCCTTTAGTTATCCATCTTGACCTAACCCTTATACCTCTGTGAGTGTATCCAGATTGACAAAATGATTAAAAAAAAAAGGTACACATTCTCATGACTGGGCCACACCATCTAATTATTCAACTCAAGCACTGTCCATTCATCATCATGAAGTGACCTTAAAGTTATTGTCCAGCACCCTGTAAAAACTGGGCTAGCCGAGGGCTCAGTTGCACTTTCAACATGTCTCTTTTTAGAGCTTTTCCCATAATGCACTAAGGCAACCCTCTTTAGAACAGCTCTTTTTACTGAGTGTCAAAAGCTGAGCCATGTTAGATCACCAAAGCAGTAGGAGTCATGATCACTTAGCACTGTTAGATTTATAATTACTGTTTTCATAAGAACACGGTTTGCTCCTTGAGCGCATTGAGATGAGACAGAACTCGGTGACTAACTGGCTCTTCAATTGTGAGTCACACTACAAAAAGACTATAAAAAGCATCGGAGGCTACAGTCCATCAGGCAAGCAACATTTCCTCACGTTACACAGCTACCCCACACTTAGTTTTGATCATGAAGCTTATGCCTTATACAGAAACCAGTGAGTGGAAAATGGTGGCCTTTAACTTTTAAATGGACTGTCGGTTGCGGCATGATTGTTCTTGTATAAACTCGTGGCTGCGGAAGCACAAGATGAGTTTTACATGTGATTCCCCATCCAAAGTCATTACCCCGAATCTAGTCATAATTTAGATGATATCTTAGCTGTCGGTTTTGATGGATGGCTCATTTGGGAAGATTGTCTGATCATTCATCAGTAATTTGCAGGAACCTGTATGGTCACCAGATGTGCGATTAGATACATAATTATACGGATCCTTCTCGGCTGCATTATGCATCCCTCATTTTCATCCAAATTGGTCTTGGTTGAAGAAAAACTTTCTTTTCCAACTTTGGTTCTGCTGAGAAAATTAAGCTCAACTGAGATTCTAGTGGTCGTTAACATTAATCAAATTTTCAGTGCACAATTATTCCACATAAATCACGTCTGAGTTCAAATTTGTCTGTGTAAGGTGTGTGAAGAACTGTGAAGATAATTCTGCCAAATATCGAGCATGCCCAAGTGCCGGCCAAACCGGTAATCCATATCTGTCCCGTCTGTTCAAGACAGATGACCAAGGGCTCCTTATCATGCAGCCTGGTACATCCATGATTCAGAAACTCTACAATAAAACAACACATTTCCCTCTGAGAACATTTCTCGACTGCATGAACCGCTCATTAGTTCGAATTTCCAGTCTGTTGCACATGTTCGGATGGCATGTGCTGTTGGAAAATAAGTGGAGATTTTTCTCTTCCGCAAGTGATATTCGTCAACAACCTAAACCTCCTCTATTTCTCCTTAAGATGTATCCTGTGTTGTCAGATCTTGGCTGGGACTCTTTTTCGGAATTGCATCTCCGCCCATACGGGAGGCTGCAAGATTGATTAACTAATCCATGCATGATTGATGCCCAAGCCTTTAGCATTTTCCAAGTATTCCTGCTAAGCGCTATCAGCCATGTGCACCCACTTTTACCGGCTCTTGCATCCCAGGCTTCCCGTGGCCCTATCCTAGGCTGTCTTATATCATCATGGTGACCACTAAATCACTCCAATAGTTTAACCCAGGATGATTTATGTCAGCGGTGGAACATTGCTTATGCTGTTTATTTTGGTCATATTGAAGGAGATCTGGCAGAGTGAGGCCTCGGGAAGGTCAAATAGCTTGTGTTTGAAACTGGAGGCTATAAATGTGAACGGAAATGAATGACAATGTGCGTGGTGTGATTTCAAGTGCAAACCGGATGACTGCTGATAGTCTCTTTTTATTGCGTACGTCTCAGAAATTTGGGATGAGCAACATAAACTATAAAACTATTATTTAAAGACGCGATGAAACGGAAATAATGACAGATCTTTTCTTTCGTGTAACCAAAGACTTTAGATATACAAAGACACCACACTCATATTACTTATGAATGGGAGAAAGTGCAACACACAATATTGTGGATTAAGTCCTGCTTTATAAATAAAAATTCAATCACTGATTGATAAAGTTGTTGCGTCACTGCAGCTGTTTTGAGATGCACGCTTAGGACTGCACATGCACATTAGGGGATCTAGACTGAAAAATACGCTTTTTTTTAATGCTATTTGAGCATAAGAAACTAAATTTATGGGACAGTCAGATTTTGTTGCTGATTTGAAATGTTATTTAATTGTGAGTTTGGCAAGCAGTTTTTGAGATTTCAGGATTCGCCCATTCAAGTAGATAGGACTTGATCTTGGATTATCTAAACTGCCAGGAGGTTGCAAATATGGCCGCCGAGTGACCAGATTTTTCTTGAAAGGGACTTTGGTGTAACATATGGAGCCCTGGACATGCAGGACTTCAATCATTTAGTCCACTTAAACCCATCCCTGTAAGCATGATCATCAACTTCCGCTTTCGAGTGCAACAGCCACATCTCAACTTAAAATCAACCATCCATGTTTTTTTACTTTGTAAAATGTCTGTTAATATTTTAAAGCAGTGGTCCTCAACCAGGTGTCCGGGGCCCATTAGAGGGCTTTAGCAAACTTCCAAGGGTACTGTAGGATTTAAAAGTATTTAAATTAATAAATTATTAATTCTAATCTAAATTCAAATGCTAAAAAACATGAAATCAAGGTGTCAACTGAACTCATGTTTATTTTTAATTTTACTCAAAATAATACAATTCCCAATATAGTTTTTATTGTAGATTATAATAGATTTTTATTTATTTATTTATTGTTCACAAATTTGAATAACGATATTGAGACTAGTTTTGGTCATGAATGACTCTGTGAGAATCGTTTAAGAGAACAATTCAATGACACATCTGCACATCATTTATACTATAAACTATGTCTGATACACAATGCTGAAGTGACGACTCATTTAGACAGAAAACGAAATAATAAGAAAAACATGAAATGGCTCAGCAATTTACTGCAGAACAAGTACTGAACGCAATCAAATATGACTGTAACTGTTACAGGATGAATCTGGTGAAGCTGTTAGCAATCAAAATATTGATTTTGAAGATGTTGAAAATTATATCATTTTGAGAATACGTTTGAGATTGCGAATGGGCTCATATTCGTGACCTCAAACATAAAACTAGCCTATTATTTGCTGAATTTACTGGGAAATGAGCTCTGACGAGGAAAGTGATGATGGCATAAAACATCTGCTCAAACCGAGCCCTTTCAAGCTACAAAAGGTAACAAAACACGATTTATTTTATTCTTCTGTAATTGTTACCCTACTATCAGAGGAGTTTTATATTATCGCGACAGGTAGAAATCCTTCCATGTTAGATATAGAGCCGGGTCGATAAAGACCTGAATATGTAAGAATGATTGGCGAAACAGTCATGCGTTTAAAGGTTAATGGTGCTTTTGCACTGCATGGTATGGCTCACTTTTTGGCGCTTTTCCACTGCATGGGATGGCTCGGTACGGAACAGTACGGCTCGCTTAAATAGTACCACCTCAGTTGATTTTACAAGCGTGCTGCACCGATACTAAATGTGACGTGTAAAAACTGCAGATCACTGATTGGTCAGAGAGAATCGTCACTACCAGCATCATTGGATTTGAAACACGAGACACCAAACCCATTAGATTTTAATAGTCAGTAACAGCCACCGCAGCATCATTTGTTTGCGTGACTTTTTTAAACGACATGCTTTAAACAACTGTCGCACACAACTCGTGGTCAGTAGACAAGGTGCAGACTTGTTAATAACCAAGGAGCGGATCAACGGCGGTAAAGGTGGCGCAACTATATCATGGGATTACCCACCCCTCTGAAGCGGTACTAAACTGCAGTGGAAAAGCAAACCAAAAGTAAAGTGAGCCGAGCCAAGCCGAGCTGAGCCAAGCCAAGCTGTGACAAACCGAACCAAGCTGAGTCGTACCATGAGGTGAAAAAGTCATAAGATTAATAAAAATCCCACTACTTGCAATGCGCATACATTACATTTTACATACATTAGCTTTGTTTTGATTTTTGTTGTTTTTGTTTGTTTTTTTCAGGTTCTAAGCTAAAAATGGGCTTTCCATACTCAACGCCCATTCAATCTGAATATAGACAGAAAAAGTGATAACGTCATTACAATATACTGTAGATAAAAGCTTCACTTCACACCCCTATTAGCAATAATGCAAGTGTTTTAATGAGCAATATAAGTAATTAAATGGAAATACCAAGTAAAGTCTGATCTGCTTTGCAATAATGATTAGGATCCCTTTGCTATATCATTTCAAGTATCAGGGCTTGAAAAGATCAAATTTAAGATGGATCAAAGTGCATCAAAAGCCACCAAGTAATCCTTACTAACATTTCCATGACATTAAAATGATGTATGTCTTGTGATCCAGATCTACCACCTCCTTTCCTCTGAAATGTTTCACATCTTCTTTCTTTAAGCCTTCAGATCACATCCAGAGCTACTTCTCTAAGTTTCCCTAATTCATTTCAGGGATCATTTTAGTTCTCCTCTTGACTACTTCAAGCCCCGCCTGCTTTTAAACGCGATTAATTTCATCTTCCGAAATGAAATGGCAATGTCTGGAGTGCGATGTGAATTATTGAAGCGTGGTGGACTTCTGCCAGTGTCATTGAGGGACTGACTCCTGCAGCTCTGCCAAAAAGCCATCCGCGTGGTACTGAAGGCACAATCTCGAAATCCACTTTTGTCTTGTGCTCGACGGGCCTGCTGACGGAACCATATGCTTACGCGACACCCGTGTATCTAACGTGTCATAAATCAAATCTGGCGGTCTGCTCGCTGTTGTATGGAGCTAGGATATACCCAGTTTGACGTGCACAGGAACGCTCTCCTACGAAAGGAAATTGCCACACATGTTTTATGACAGCACATCCCCTAAAGCAGAACGCTGCTGCTTGTCAAACAGCATAAGACACTCAGTTGGCTGATAATAAATAGCAGGCAATTAAAGAGTACACTGATTTCCAATGCTTCCACAAAGCATGTTTTAAACATAAGGACTTATGATATACAACTGAATCTATTTGATTTTGTTATCTCCACCCAGCGTGACAAAAGTGTCAGTTTGATGCATGGACATCATTTTTACTTTGACTTTTTTGTGGATTAAATGGGTTCAGACAACTTTGTGAGTAAACATCAGCTGTTATTGACCACATTTATTATTTGCTTACCTTTGCTATGTTGAACCTGTCTTTGTATTCCTAAGTTGCTGTTTTATTGTGCCTGAAGACATTGTTTCTTGATATTTGCAATAAAGTGGTGTTATTTGGAATGTCTAGTGAAAAACCACCATCGATAGGAACAATTTGAACAAGGCTGTGAGCAAGTGCTCTGGAACGGAAAAGGGCTTCTTCATTTCCTAAACTGGTTTGTGCTCATGCCCTCAAACTGTGTAGGATTCAGCACCATTTACACGGACAAACAAAGCCATTACTGACTGGAACTGGTCCACAACTTAACACTAAATGGACTTTACAGATATAATTCATGTTCCTCAGAAAATAGAACATGGTGCTATAGCAACACCAAGGCCCAGTTTGATTCCCAAAGAATGCAAAAACTGATGAAAATGTATACTTTGTTTTCTTTGTTACTTTGTACTTTTAAGAGACCATGAATTGTTGTCGTATGGAAAAGAGCTGCACAAAGATTCTTCAAAATGTTTCCTTTTGTGTTACACTGAAAAAAAAAAAGACATCATGGTCAGTAAATATGATTTTTTTTTTTTTTCATCAGTGCAGGTGATACACAAGAGATGTCAGTGTCCCCGTTCGGTGAGTAAGTCGAGGAAAAGCTCTCCTCTGTCATGGAGGATGAGGACTGAATTGGATCCTCAGCCTGCATATCTGTGCCAATAGTCCAGTTCTAACCGCTCCACTCCACCTGCACCATGAGGACGCCAACTTTTTTTCCCTGATTCTTCGAATATTACCCAGTATTTACACAGCTCACAGCTCACAGCTCACTCTCACTGCTCCCTCTTGTTCTCTGTCACCAACATTTAAAGGAATGTAGTATGAAAAGCTGTTAAATGAGTTTCTGAAAATTCACAGGCCATGCAGCCAGGTTATGTTAAACTTAAAATGATTGCTCACATTATCATATTGGACAAATACAAAGTTCTGTCATGAAAATCTAGATAGCACAAGCAAATTGGTCCTTTAAGTCAACTCATAATCACATCATTATCTATTGGACACAGCTGATTGGTTCCTGCTGTATTAGTAGCCAATGAGCTTACATGTTCAACCTTCAAATACATGAGTAGAATTTGCCTTAGCAGTGCAGCGCGCTTTCAGAAACCCTCCACCTTCCCCAGCTCCACCTGTATAGATCTGCTATGGGTAATGCATGTACGCTATATTGTACAGCAACAGCATGTCTTACTTACATGTCTTACAGCATGTCGTGTATTGGCAGTAGCAAGTCCCGTACTTGCTCTGCAGCAGCAACAGCAATAACCTACAGCAGCAGCGTAGCAGATCTATTCTGCCAAGACCAAACATATCAACATTATCATACCCATTACCTCGCCAAACACTCAGAGAGTTGTCATGACAACATTGTATATATATATATATATATATATATATATATATATATATATATATATATATATATATATATATATATATATATATATATATATATATATATATATATATATATATATATATATGCATGGAATGACTAACTGTCACTCAATATCAACTTTGTATCACAGAACGTGAATAAACAGCAGACTTTATATGTAATAGAATACTTTATAGCAGGGTTCCTCAAATCCAGCCACTGTCCTGCAACATTATCAAACTCACCTACTGTACCTGCAATTTTCTAGTGACTCTGAAGACCTTGACTAGCTTGTGCAAGTGTGTTTGATTAGGGTTGGAACTAACTCTGCAGGTAAGTGGCCCTCCAGGACCAGATTTATAGATATCTGCTTTGTATATTAACAACATGCTCATGTTATGCCAATATGAGTTATTATGCACAAAATCCAGAGCTGTAAAATGTTCTAGCGGGAGTGCAAAAAGAAGCACAACTTCCCACCCACATAAACACTGGAGCTCTATAATGTAATGGCAGCTTATTTTCAAATGAATCCTACTCCCAATGCCTTTTTGCTTAGACGAATTGAGTTAGCAGTGGTGTAACTGGTCCTTCAGTTTTATGACTTTCTCATTTTGTGCTGCCTCATTTAAAACAATAAGGGGCATTTTGAGTTTTATTTGTAAATACAGCGTCTTCAGAAAAGTTATTAGTAACACTTTACAATAAGGTCCTATTAGTCAACATAATATATATATTTTGAGGTCCTATAATGCATCAACTAACTTTAACTAACAATAAGTAATAGGTTAGTTACAGTATTTATGGTATTGGCAACACTTTATTTTGATGGTCCACTTTAGACATTCTACTGACTATAAGTAACTTTGCAAGTACATGTCAACTTATTCTACTAACCTGAACCTAACAGATTGCTAATACTCTAATGAAAGTTAGTTGACATGTAGATACAAAATTACTTATAGTTAGTAGAATGTCTAAATTGGACCATTGAAATAAATTTTATCATTTTTTTTCTCAATAAGTTTTAATGCCGTTTTATATTCACTGGCATAAACAGTAAAGGTTTATGATATTTATGAGCACACATGATGTTAATCTGTGGTGCTTGTATGAGTGATGCAGGTTTGAGTCTGGCCTGTTAGCTTTTCTCATCCCATTCACTCATTTTCTCTTCCCAATAACTTCCAATCACTCTCTACTGCATGTCAAACAAACACCTAAACTACAAAAATAACAATTCAACGATCTAAAATATGTAAACCAAGTCATATTTGAAAGGAAACAAATAAAGTATGTTAATTAATGTTTATAAGTATTATAATTCATTTCAAATATTCAGTAAGACATTAGCAGTTTTCCACAATCGCCGTTTTCCAGAGGTTTTTGAGATAATAATATTGGAGTGATTATGTACCTCTGCTAAGAATGTCATCCTGACTTCAAGGATTTCTTTCAGAAGAGTCAAGTAGGGTGAAATTTCATGGCAGTGATCACTCTTGTACAGTGAACTGTTATCTCTCTGACTCTTTTGACGTTCGCTGACTCAGCTCTGTGTAAATTTATTTCAGCTGTTAATTCAGAAATAATTACATTTTCAGTGCCAATGACTTTCTTCACTCTACTTCCATTTAGGTTCTTTTCTTATTCTATTATGCGAAAAATGTGGTAATATATATTATTTCAGTAATTTTATTTCAGCTAGCTTATTTAAGCTTCAAGTGAATGTGACATTTCATATTTCATAAATTTTTTTAACATAAAATATAATTGTAAAAAAACAAAAAGTTACAGGAGTTACAGGAGGTTACAGAATTTGCAGAAAAGCATCATAAAAATATCATAAATGTCTGTATGATTTGTTCAATATATTTCAAGTCTTCTGAAACCAAACAATAGCTTAGGGGTATGTCACCACATGCAAAATGGGCTTTCGGTAAAACTTGGTGGATGGATGGATGGATGGATGGATGGATGGATGGATGGATGGATGGATGGATGGATGGATGGATGGATGGATGGATGGATGGATGGATAGATGGATCTTCAACACCCATAAAGGAAAACTTCAACACCCATAATGCACTGGGCATGTTGTCGTCCAAGGTCAAGCTATGAATATGCTTACAAGAGTCAAATACTGCCTTGCTTTAGTAGGAAATACTTCTTAGTAAACTTTTAGTCTTAAGGGTGGCAACTTGTATTGTTCCTGGGTACAATATAATATGCGGGTACAGAACAATCGGTTCTGTCAGTTCTGCCCAACACCCTGAAGCAAAATGCTATCACATGCAGGTAAGAAAGCTGTTGCCATATCATTCTATTTTTACCATAATGCTGTTTAAAGAGTAGACATAGTACGATACAATTTTCAGTGATTAACCCTTACAATAACTGTTCTGTTAAAAACCCTCTGTCAATCCGACTGTCCGTGGGCAGGAATACAAAAATGCGGAGATATAATTTGTAGTTTTCATGAAAGCCCTGGATTCATCAAAAGTAAGTTTTGTGACATCCGGCAGACTTTTACTGACAAAATAAGCTTGAATTTATTGGACCAGGTAACACGAAGAATGAGTAATCATTGTTCATGTACATATACCACTGACATTGTAACAATACAAAGTGGGGTAAAAATCGGCAAAGTTACACTTTTTAAGTGCATGTAAAAAATCAATAATAACAGAATTTACATTTTCATCTGAACTATCCTGGGGTGCGTTTCCCAAAACGAATTATGGTCGCAAGTTCCGTCGTTACCAATAGAGTTCAATGGGACCATAGCTGACTAACAATGCTTTTGGGAAACGCACCCCTGAACTACACAGCAAAATCCCCAGAGTTAAATCAACTCTGCTCAGAGTACATATGGTCCCTCTCTAAATAGTGTTAAAATAACACTGAAGCAGAGTTAAATTTAATTAGATAAGCAATTTATAAGGCTGTGACTTAAGTCACTTGTTGTTCTTGTGTTTTTTCTTATTTCTTCAGTGATTCTGCTTGTTAACAGCATGTGTTCATCACTAATGCGAAATCATTACTTAATTAATTGCTTTATTATCTAATTAAATTTAACTCTGCTTCAGTGTTATTTTAACACTATTTAGAGAGGGACCATATATACTCTGAGCAGAGTTGATTTAACTCTGGGGATTTTGCTGTGTATAAGTCTATAAGCATCAGATATAGTAGTTTTAGGGCATCCGGGGTCTCTCGGGTTTGGAGGACCCTGAAGAGATCTTCAGGTTTAGTTTTGTTTGGGAGCTTGTATTATGATAGATAGACAGAGTCAACTCTGCTCAGCTCAGGAGGAAGCCACTGGAGCCCCTTGGAAACCTGGCAGCATGTGTCAAGCTTCTGGTTTGATTTAATAAACAGGAAAAATATACACATTCCTCTAGGCCTGGGGAATAAATGATGTGCCAGTAAAAATACTGATAAGGAATATAGGATCCAATGGGACTCGCTGCACTTTTTTATGTGGGTACTGAAAGACAGGTGGAGTTGACTCGATTCACAACAGACAAATGAAAAAGTAGGCCTATTAAAGTTTAAAATACCTATTAAAAAAGGGTAAAAAAAAACAACAACATTAAAACATTAAAAAAGGGGTTTTAAATTAAAATTGCTCACAATCAATTTACAAAAATAAATAAATAAAAAAAATATAATATGTGTTCACAGGGGGTCAAAAGTTTGGAATAATTAAGATTTTCTTTTAATGATTTTGAAAGAAGACTGTCATGCTCACCAAGGCTGCATTTATTCGATGAAAAATACATTAAAACAGTAATATTGTGAAGTATTATTACAGTACAAAATAACTGTTTTTGCTGCTATATATTTCTTTTGAAAACTGGGATATACTTCTTCAAGATTCTTTGATGATCAGAAAGTTGAGAAGAACAGCATTTACTTGAAGCAACTTTTGTAACAATATACTGTCAACTGAATAACTTTAATGTGTCCTTGATGAAAAAAAAGAAAAGGTCTCATTTACCTCAAACTTTAAAATGGTAGTGTATCACAATTTCCACAAAACTAGTAAGCAGCACAACTCTTTCAACATTAATAATAATAATAAATGTTTCTTGCAGCAAATCAGCATTTTAGAATGATTATTGAAGAATCATGTGACACACTAAAGACTGGCGTAATGATACTGAAAATTCAGCTTTGACATCATAGAAATAAATTACATTCTACCAATATATCAATATAGAAAACAGTTATATTAAAAATGTAATATTTCATGATATGAAATATGCAGCCGGCAGCCTTTTGACTTCTTTAAAAAGCCTAATTATTCCGAACTTTTGACCTTCAGTGTAAATATTATAAAAATAGCTATAAATGCTCAATACATAATATTATAATATATTTTAAAATATTATAGAAATGTATTTTGAAAACAGACCTGTATGGATTTTGCATTGTAAAAAAATCTGCACTCTGAAATTCTACTGGACTGAATTTCAGTGACAATGTGAAAAAATGTCTAAGAACAGAATGTAAGCCATTACTCACATTAAAAGCAGTCTTACGTGAATTTGGCATCAGTGACATTTTTAATGTTGCACAAATGCAATGCTATCTCATCACACAGCTTTTAACTTCATTATATAGCACTAATCAAACCTGATTATGCATTTGGATGTATTGAAGGACAGAACACCTGGATGATAGTGATCTTATGCAGATAATAAAAGTTTCTCCATTTTTTATATTTTTTTATTTTAAGTGCTACCGACTTTGAGAGTCTTAAGGGGCTGCTGGCTCTGATCCAGCTCAATGTGCCAGTGCTTTTCAGGTCTGCCAGAGCTTTCATCCATTACTGAAGTGATATAAAATGGTAGAGAGTTCATCCATTTACATGCACGTCTGAGAATAAACAAGCCCCACACATTTAAATTTAAAAGAACACTTAGGTGGAGTATTTTAGGTCACTTTTCCTTTTACTTCTCTTGATGTATGGACCATTTGATTCAGCCAAATGCATTATGTATTTAGCTGAATCACTGAATCATATAAGCTTTTCCCCATTTTTTCCCCTGCTTCATATAATAATAAAAATAATAATAATAATAATAATAATAAATGAGCAGAAAAAAAAAGTAAGTGAAGTGGATTTGCCCTGTATTTCAGTGCAAAGTATAAAAAGTATGTAAACCTGCATTTTAAATACTAGTTAACCATCCTCTGGCAGCAATAATGTTTCCAAATGTTTCCTGATGTAACTGTCAGATCTGCACTAGTGTCAGGAAGAATTTTCCACCATTCCTCTTAACAAAACCGTTTCACTTCAGCAATATTATTGCTGTGAATCACTCTCCTGAGATCATGGCAAAACATCTTTATCGGGCGGAAAACTCTGGCTGGGCCACATCGGAAGACATATTTCTTCCGTTGTTGATTTACTGCTTTTATTGTTCTCCAACCTGTTTCAGGATGCAACTTACACATAAACTGGTCTGAGGCCCTGTTTACAGCTGATATTAAGATGCGTTTTGGTCACTCGGAGTAGAAAAGTAGACGAGGGAGACATATTCCTGTTTAAACCTGGTGTTTTAATGTCTCTTTTGTCCACTTTCGACCACTTCTGTCCTTATTTCTTCGAGGGGGTGGTCTATAGATGGGTAAGTGTATGTTTTGTTTTTTTTTGTTTGTTTTTTTCTCGATCTAATAGATGAAATACGCATGCACAATTTACATATGTGACTGGAGTCGACAGAAAACATACGGGGCACAGCAGCTTTCGTGACTGCCAAAGTCATGTGATTTCAGTAAACAAGGCGTCCTTACACATCATAACTTTTTTTAAATGATTTGGAATTTCAATGGTTCGCCATAAGGGGCGATCTCATGAACATATGAACTACGGTCTATATATGATTTTTACCTGATATCGGATCAATTTTATAAATTTATAGACATTTAATGACACATTTGTATAGTAAAAAAGGAAGAGTTGTATTTAAAAGTATCTTATTAATCAGATTAACCAAGCTCTTCATAAAACAAACAAAACAAACACTACAAACTTTTATAAAACATCACATATTATAAAGACATCATATTTGATTATATGATTTATTAATTGCATTTAATAGATTACACCTTCAATAGCACATTTGCACTTGGTTTGTAAAATGTGTTGTTACGCTTGTTAGTTTTCACTGCATTTACATTGTTCTGACCAGCAGGGTGGTGTTTCGAGCACTTCAAAACTGTGAATCATTTTCGAAGCAATTGGTTCAGTTGATTTGAAGTTGAAACTTAAATCTACAGCCAAAAAAGTCTCGACTGGCTAGCATGTTTCCCATGATGTTCATGTATTAGGTCAGTAGGTGTAGAGTAGGTGGTCTTTTGTGGCTGTTCGAACACATTTGACCACATGAGCATCTACACTACGAAAGCAATCTGGTCGAATCCATTTTCGACTACCTCTGGAAGTGGTCGAGAGTGGACAAGCTCAAAACTTTTGAGACCCCATTTATACCTGTATTTAGTGTCATCCACTTGTGATCGGATTGAAGAAAACACTTCTTAAACGATTAGTTCACCCAAAAATGAAAATTATGTCATTAACCCTCTGGAGTCTGAGGCTGATTTGGGGCCTGGAGAAGTTTTGACATGCCCTGACATTTGTGCTTTTTTCAGTTGTTCATAAACATATTAATGACACAAGTGTCATTACACTGTATTCAGCATAAACTAGGCTACCATAATATGTGAGGAACATGTATGTACATGTTTGTGTTTTTGAAGGAATAATGTTTATGCGTGGTTATTGAAAAAACAAAAAAACTTAAGTCACTGAAATAAGGCCAAAAAAGTATACTAAATCTGTATTGACAAGACTTCTGGGTATTGGAGGTTGTAGACTAGAGTTTTTGCTTCAGAATTATGTAAAAATTATGCTGCCTACTCCTTCATATAAAACAATATATTGATTTCGTTTTTGTAAGACACTTTTTGTCAAGAAACACAGTATGCGTGGAGGCGTGAATCATCATGAATAATGGGTCATTTACACCTGAGAAGACAAAAGAATCGCATAATAATGACCTGACATTACTTGCATATTAATGAGGCCTTTCAGTCAGGTAGGCTGTGAAAAAACCCTCTGTAATCATGTCTCAGCTCAATTTAAAATAATGGTATTCTATTATATTCTTTAAAATATCATGTATTTCTGTGATGCAAAGTGTCTGAACAATTATGTTACCTCTATGGCATTTCATATAGGCTTTTATCTTAAAAGCATGCACATTTGGAGAAATATTGATGGATTCTTATATATTTATGTCAATTTTCTATACTGAGGAGTAATATTTATTCAATATTTATAGTCATCACTATGAGTGCTGGATACTGCGTTTTCAATTCATACTTGCAGCCGGAGGGCGCTATGTGCACCTTCAGGCCACAAATTCATATAAAGAAGAAAAGGAACCAGGAACTAACGGCATGTCTTCTAGAGATCACTAACCATGGCTTTAACATCCAGATAAACACTTTTCAGGACAACAAATACACGATTGAGACAATGCATACAAGTATTGCCTCTGAATTTGCCTCTGAATAGCGCTGGCTCCGTGGGCGTGGCCGCATTAGCGGATAATGAGCTAAATCACAGACTTCTGACATGGCTCTCTTTTCATACAGATTACATAAACACAGAATGTTTGAAAACCTGACATTTCAACGTTTCTTTAGACATAAGTGTCATTTTTTTGTCATTAGTATTCATAAGTTACAGTTAATTTTCTGAGAACTATCAGATTGGACTTCGTCCAGAGGGAGACGAGAGATCATGCATCATGTTAGTTTTCTTTATTTTACAAAAAGCACAACATTGTGTTTTAATCTGAGTGTACACAAATAAAAGAAGATATTCTATAGTTTCAATTGATATATTACTTGTGTCTCTATGACAAGAAATGACGGAGTATTTTAAGTCTGTTTTGCTGCAATGTGAAAAAAATCCTGCAAAACACGCCGGCGCGTTAACGGACTCCAGTTAATTACTCACCCTCATGTCGTTCCAAACCCGTAAGACTTTTGTTCATCTTTCGTTCAAATCTGAGAGCTTTCTGTCCCTCCATAGGCAGCTACGCGACACTTTGACGCTTCAAAAAGTTCATAAATACATCGTAAAACTGATCCATATGAATTGAGCGGTTTAGTCCAAATGTTTTGAAATATCAAAGTGCTAGTCACATAGCTGTCTATGGAGGGACAGAAAGCTCTCAGATTTCATCAAAAACATCCAACCTGGTCTCATGATGAAAACGTACCCGTGGGTACGCTGGTCTCATGACGGAAACGTACCCATGGGCACGTTTTTGCGAGTCACGAAATACGTACCAGTGAGTACATATTGCTGCAGTTTCGCTGCGAAATGTCCACTGAGCGGCGCCAAAAGCGTTCCTTTTTTTTTTTTTTTTTTTTGCCGGAGCAGATAATAGGGTGAATAATAGGGTTATGACGTTGCTTTTTAGACGAATTGCGGCAGTTCTTGATTTGACATTTGTGCTCCGTTTCGTTTTAAAATAATGTCCCACTGACGCTAAACCTACGATGGCGTTAACAAAAGCAAACGTGACATAAGAAGCGTCCGTGATCGTGTACAATTTTTCAGCTCGTTTAGATCTCTTTTTTTTTTTTTTGCCCCAGTCAGTCGCCTTTCACGGGATTCGTACCCAGGCAGGGGGGAGGAATCGACTCCTCGTCGTAAGTCCAACTCCGTATCGGCTGAGCTACCGAGCAAGCTTGGTTGCGACCAAAAAAATGTGAAACGCGTAGAGCCGGAAAGTCCAAAGTACGTTCGTTTACAAATTGTGCACTCCGGTAAGAAGCGTTTTGAAGTCGTGACATGATATTGCGGTTGGAGACGTCAAAACGAGTCTTTATGAATCCATAAGCCGTCGTTGAAACCGTGTGTGAGAACGAGCCAAAGCGCTCATTGACGTTTTACCGGCCTCTAGAGTTCGTTTCTGTTGGAAACTGCAGCCAGACGTACGCGCCGGTATGTTATATTTGTGTCTCGTGAAAACGTGCCCACGGGTACGTCTCTCCCATGAGACCAGGCAAAGATCTTCATTTGGACAAAAGTCTTGCAGGTTTGGAATAACATCAGGGTGAGTAAATGATGACAGAACTTTTTTGGGAATTTCATTGCTCTTTTGTGAACTTTAGATGTGCAGAAAGGTTTTTTGTTTGTTTGTTTGTTTTATATGTGTTCACTTTACTTTACTATAGGGAACACATTTAAACTATTAACTATGACTTTTCCCTCAATAAACTCCTAATTTACTGCTTATTATTAGTTAGTAAGTTAGTTGTTAAGTTTAGGTATTGGGTAGGATTATGCAGAATAAGGCATTAATATGTGCTTATAAGTAGGCTACTAATAAATAGCAAATATTCTAGTAATATGCAAGCTAATAAGCAACTAGTTAAAATACCCTAAAATAAAGTGTTACTGTTTTTTTTTTTTGGCAGTACTAGCTTCCTTCACAGACAGTTTAATACTGTGAACTGATACATATCTATGTATTTAAAAGTAGCCTACATTTGTACCTCTCCAATCCACAAATCTTAATCTCAAATATTCTGAGATCTGTGTTGTTCAAGGGATGGTTTCTTGTGAACAGCAAACTCATTGTTTCTATAAGGCAGAGAGGTTCAGCTGACTCCTGACTTCAATTAACTTGTGGAGAAGTCGTTAGCCTACAGGTTCACATACTTTTCCACCCTGAGCTGTGAATGTTTACACAGTGTGTTCAATAAAGGCAGTAAATTGCGGATAAAGCAGCGTTTCCATTCCATGTGTTCAAGAGAACAAAACCATACTTTTTTCTGTGAAAATGGTGCAAAATATCTTTAATACAAATGAAAGTTGCTGCAAAGTTTCTGGGAAGTGACTGTGGCTAGTTTTTGTACATCATAAATAACGTGCGTCTCGACAAAACAATGAACACTGTCATCTTTTAAACGCTGTTATCTTGCATTCAGATGCCTGGTGTTGGAAAGGCAATCATGTGAGAGTTCTGGTGGGGAATCATATCCAACCATTTTGATGACAGACTTTTCAGAATGACCAAACCAACATTTGAGATGCTGTGCAATGAAAATGATCTGCTAGAAATTATTAAAAGCAAAAACTATTTGGAAGTCATTTGGATGCGTGTTAAATATGCTGATGAATATGCATGGAGGATCTGATGCACCATTCTGGAAAAGTCCTGCATCTGTCACTTGTATTATATTATTTTTCTTCACTCTTGGTTACACTCTTCCATATCTATGTTGACCATGCATGACCTTTTAAAGAAAGATTTTTGGAATTAAAAGCAGGTATTTTCAGCAGAGTAATGCACACAGTTTGTCCTTGCAATGTGAAACTATGGTAGTGTTTTGTACTTTCCCCCATAGTTAAAATAAAAACTTATAATAATGAAGTGTAAAATGAAGCTCAGGTTTATGATGCAGTTTCTTACCCCCTTTACTGCTCTACAAACTTCTCATTTCAGAAATATGACCATTTCGTTGCAGCCAACTTTTTCAATTTGCACCATTTTGTTAGGTCATTTCCCAGTTAAGGAAATAATTTGCACAAGCGGTTCAAAAATGGCACCATTTGATACACACTGCATCTGTGCCAGACAGTGTACTATTTATTTTTTTTCCCCAGCATAAAATAAATTGCACTTAAAATCAATGCAAAGTCTTTCTGTTCCAAGAGAATGATATTCTAATTTTTATGTGTTATATGTAATATTTCAGTGGTAATATCACACTGCAACATTCTAGTTCATCTCTGTAGTGAAATATTAATAATTATTACATGATCTTGTCCCTTAGATTTCTTCATGCTAATTTAATTGCTTAATTCTTAAACATTAACATTCAGAAATCACATATGCATGTCGACCCCTGACCCCTTTTGTCTTTGTAAACAATAAGTGCTCAATAAATATGTAGCAGTCTATTGTTTATTGTTTAGAGAGTGTATTGTTTACTGTTTACTGTCATGTCTGTAAGTTGCACTGCAGACCTGGTGAAACACCATTTTGTTGGCTCTATACTGTATATGACTATGTAGAATGACCATAAACCAGACTTGACTTTAGGCCTATCCTTTTATCTCCTAAAATAATAATATATGTAATAAAATAAATAAAAAAATAAAAGCTCTTTTAAAAACTAATTCAGAAGAGCTCCTTATCAAAAACCTGTTCAAGTTTATTTGTGCTATGAGGCAGCCTCAAAAAACTGTAAGTAGGTGACACTTCAGTGAACTGAGGGGGACAGTGCCAGTTGTACTGTTTTTGAAAAACATGGGCATGTGTTTGGATTTGTTTGCAAGATATCACTCATTTGAATAGCTGAAGAATACATTTCAGCACTAAAAACAAAGAGATCCTAAGCACAGACTGATACAGTCATATACTATTAGCACAGTTTGAACTCAGTGCTGACTCAATACTGCAGTATCAACTTTCACACTGTCACTTACTGCAGTTTTAAATGTAATCTTGGTCTAGGAAAGCGTTCTTAGCATCATAGGGTTTCATTTTACTGGTCGCAGCACCTGCCAGGTTATATTTCGAGAATGCATTCATGTTCATTCAACTGTGTGCTCACTTCATTATGATGTGAGTGTTGCAGGCCAAATAATTCATGCAAGTATGCATACCAAAGTACAGGCTTGAGTGAGTGAGTGAGTGAGTGAGTGAGTGAGTGAGTGAGTGAGTAAATGACATGACGAGACACTACTGAGCTGTTATTAGGGGCCAAGCACTAAAGATGCTTATGCACCTATTATATCTGTTAGTTTACTTCTTCGTATTATTATTCTTCATCCATGGAAGTCTATGGCAAACCATAGAATCACTTGCGGGGAAATTATGAAATTTGGCACAGTCTCAACATTAACCAAAGAAAGTTCAGTCTCTTTAACTCAATAGCTCTAGCGCCACCACCTGTCCAAAGCTGCACATGTTTTTGCTAATAACTTTTGAACCGTAACAGCTAAAACATTTTTTTTTTCTCATTCCTTGGCTCATGAAAATCATGAACATTTTTCAGCATATTGAATTTTTAGAAAAACAATTTTTTGCAGCTATATTTCTCTTTATTATTAATGATGTTATTAATAAAAACTAAAATAAGAAAATAAGATCTGAACAAACAATAACCAACAAAGGACTGAACAGAATGGGAAGAATAAATACACATAGTAAATTAGGGAACTAAACAGGAACAGATGGATGAAGAATAACTAATTTGTAACCATGGAAACTAAGGACAACTCAAAACAGACATGACAGGAACTAAACATAATATAATCGTGACATTACACCTCCATAATGTCACGTCCTCACCTTGTACAGTCTCCAACTGAGGAGGGAGGGAGGTGGGCATGGGGCTGGTGAGGAACAGGGATGACCAGGAGAAGTCGGAGGAGACAGACACCATAGTGAAGCCGACGGTGGGAGGAACCAGGGAGAAGCTTTGGCTGAAGGGTGGGGTGGGGTGGGATCCCAGGGGCAGATCGACTGAGGTGGAACCAGGGTGTGTGTCGGAACAGCCGGAGCAGAGAGGCTGACGGATCAGGGTGACATCCACGCCCGGAAGCCCAAGGTGGAGCTATTGGCTCGCAGGACCGAAGTGGAGACGGGGACTCGGCTGACTAGGGTGACCTTGGAGCGTTCGAGGACGACGGAGAAGCCAGAGGGAAGAGGAAGCCCAACTGAGCCGAAGGAGTGTAGGGTCGAGGTGTAGCCGGACACCCAGAAGTCCGTGGCAGAAGCTGATCGACGACCGACCGAGGCTGATCTGGATGGACGAGGGAGCCCAGAGGAGTCCCAGGGCAAATGGGCCACGTGGAGAGGAGGGAACGCAGAGCCGGGGTGCAGCTGATGGGCCAACAGGCCGAGGTGAAGACATGGGCCTGGAGGCCTGAGGTGCAGCCGGGGACTCGGCCTCATGCCAAGTTGGTGGAAGGGAAACCCGAAGCAAAGCTGACGAACTACACAGAAGTAGCGGCAGGGGCAGAGACGCGGAGCTAGACGACATCAATGGTACTGATCCAGGAGACTGGCCATAACCAGTGGGGAAGATGGGACCAGGAAGACAGGCAGGAACATAGGCGGAAGAAGATCTCCGGATGGGACCAGAGCATCCAATATCCGGACGGGACCGGCAAAGAAGGCAAGGATTTGGGGGTAGGGATCTGGGTTGGAATTGGATACACGGACCACAGATCTATCAGTTTCAGGTCTGCTCCTGGCCCTGGGGTGGACTGATCAGCGCGCTTTGTCTCCGGGGCTTTGACGGTATCCGGCTCTGGTTTCTGGACGAGCTTAGCGGGTGCCCCGGACTCGCTAGCTGTGAGGGAGAGGCTGCCATTCTGGAGCATCCAGCCCAAATACCTCAGCAACCTTCAGTTCTTAGGGAGGAGGAGGAGGAGGAGGAATAGCTGCAATGCTGGTGAGTGCATAGTTTTTTTTTTCTCTCTCTCTCTTTTTAGAGTGCTCAGTTATTCTGTAACGTATTGTCGAGGAAGAAGGAATATAAACAACACCTAACACTTCAAAATAGACTTTACTGGTTGACATTCAGTTTAACACGTTTAACTAAACAGGAACAGCTGGACGAAGCCTGTAACCACGGAAACTAACAACAATTCATAACAGACATGACATGAACTATACAGAACATAATCGGGACATAATCGTTATAAAATGCTTTCTCTCCCAAATGAAATGTATTGCCTTTAATGCCCTACATGTTGCTTTGGATACAATGTCAAATAAGTACATGTACTATGTAACTTAAAGAGCTCTGCCAACATTTTATAATGAGGCATTTATGACTTTTTGTTATTTTTTATGTAAAATTATTCATCAAGTTTAGACAGAAGCTTTGTATGAGGAGAAACCTATCTTCCATCCTCTTCACACAACAGTGGAGTGTACACCAATTAAAATTAAAATCTATACTGCTGTCATCTAATCATTTCACTGCTCACTGGATATAAGCTATGATTTCTCTAAGGAGAGATGACTGGAATTAAATGGAAAAAAAAAAAAAAAAAAAATCTCCTGCACGGGGAGGCTGCATGCTCAGAAAAAATCCAATCATTTTTGATTGACTCCCTGTATTTACAGAAAAATGCTGCTGACAGCTGAGGCAATTATGAGAGCTTGAGGGATGACAGGGATGGTTCAAGGGAACGGACTGACAAGTGACAGAACTATGTTTTCTCATCCCTGGCATGAACGTTTTACTGTTATAATAATTCAATGATAATGTACCTGATGTTTTCTCTTTCAGAACATGTCTTTGGTCAGTTGTCTGTTTGAACTTTTAAAACATCCATTCATGTGTGATAACTTATGGAAGCTTGTTTCTGCCACTGAATAAAAGAATAAAAAAGGTAATTGTGAGTTTACATCTCACAATTCTGACTTTTTTTCTCAGAATTGCAGAATATAAACTCTCAATTGCAAGTTATAAAGTCAGAATTATGAAATATAAAGTCGGAATTGTGAGATATAAAGTCAGAGTTGTGAGATATAAACTCACAATTATGAGTTTTAAAGTCAGAATTGTGAGACATTGACACAATTGCGAGAAAAAAATCTGAAGTGCGAGAAAAAGTCAGAATTGCAAGATATAGACTTTTTTTTTCGACTTTATACAGTGGGGATCGAAAGTTTAGGAACCCCTTTCAGAATCTGTGAAAATGTGAACATTTTTAACAAAACAAGAGAGATCATACAAAATGCATGTTATTTTTTGTTAAGTACTGCCCTGAGTAAGATATTTGACATAAAAGATGTTTACATATAGTCCACAAGACAAAAGAAAAAAAAAAATAGCTGAATTTATTAAAATAACACCGTTCAAAAGTTTGGGAACCCTTGGATCTTAATACTGTGTGTGGTTACCAGATGATCCATGACTGTTTTTTTGTTTTGTGATGGTTGTTCATGAGTCTCTTGTTTGTCCTGAGCAGTTAAACTGAGTTCTGTTCTTCAGAAAAATCCTTCAGGTCCTGCAAATTCTTCAGTTTTCCAGCATCTTTTGCATATTTGAACCCTTTCCAGCAGTTGCTGTATGATTTTGAGATTCATCTTTTCACGCTGAGGACAATTAAGGGACTCAAACACAACTATTAAAAAAGGTTCAAACATTCACTGATGCTCCAGAAGGAAACATGATGCAATAAGATCTGGGGGTGAAAACTTTTGAACAGGATGAAGATGTCTTATTTTGTTGAAATATATATATTTTTTTTCATTTAGTACTGCCCATCGGAAGCAACAGAAGATACTTGCATGTTTCCCAGAAGAAAAATTAAGTACAATTTACCTTGATCTTCAAAGTCAAAAAGTTTTCACCCCCCGGCTCTTAATGCATCGTATTTCCTTCTGGAGCATCAGTGAATGTTTGAAACTTTTTTAATAGTTGTGTTTGAGTCCCTCAGTTGTCCTCAGTGTGAAAAGATGGATCTCAAAATCCTTCAGTAACTGCTGTAAAGGGTTCAAATATGCAAAAGATGCTGGAAAACTGAAGAATCTGCAGGACCTGGAGGATTTTTCTGAAGAACAGAGCTCAGTTTAACTGCTCAGGACAAACAAGAGACTCATGAACAACCATCACAAAACAAAAAAAAAACAGTCATGGATCATCAGGTAACCACACACAGTATTAAGATCCAAGGGTTCCCAAACTTTTGAACGGGGTTATTTTATTAAATTCAGCTATTTTTTTTTTTTTTTTTGTCTTGTGGACTATATGTAAACATCTTTTATGTAAAATATCTTACTCAGGACAGTACTTAACAAAAAATAACATGCATTTTGTATGATCTCTCTTGTTTTGTTAAAAATTTTCACATTTTCACAGATTCTGAAAGGGATTGTAAACTCAGAATTGTGAGATTAAAAAGTTGCAATTATCTTTTAAACTGTGGCGGAAACAAGCTTCCATAACTCAATGTATTCTCAGTGTATTTAATAATGCATATGATACAAAGTCAGTTTACTGTAGTTTATCACTCACCATCTGATCACAAGTTAAATCCAATTGCCCAGCTCCAACACGACTACTCTTTTCACTGACCCACAATCTAACAGCATATTCATTAATTAAGTTTCTCTTGGAATGGAATCCCAATAATTTCTAACACATCCTGGAATTCCTCCCTCCATCAGAGACCAGCACAATAATAAATCGCATTACACATTAGACTGAAACAGAACACCAGTCGTACAGACACTGCACATTCACACAACTTCCCCTGACGGGGTCCTTTCACAGGCATATTTCAGGTAAAACTTCTAAAGAATTCCACCGTGAAAATAAATTGCTCTTGATATGTACAATAACCAAGACTCAGAGCCAATAAAACAGGTCCTCTGTGATAATAATCTAGTATGTCATCCCAAATTATAGCCTAGTAATATCAAATGTTTTTGAAATCAAATAAGATAGTTAGAGAAGTATTCTTTGTTGGATCCACTATGAGATTTGCTACTGCCACTTTAATGTTCTCAGGCTTAGACTGTAAGCTACAATCAGATTCCATTGCATTCTGGGCAAAACAAGAGCTGTAAGACATACCAGACATCATTATGGATTGTGAGACAGCTGGAGTCGAGAATACACCCACACAGACAGACCAGCTAGTACATTCAGAAAAACAATGTACAGCGATCTGGCATCAGCAGGCCTCTCTCTCTGTTGTTTTTGTCTAGAAACACGAGGGCTACTACACCCACCACTGAGGTCCCAGAGGTCCAGACCTCAGTATTTTACTGAGTTGTATATAATAAAGGTTGTGAAATAATTGCATAATATTAAAGGGTTAGTTCCCAAAGCTCTTGTTTTGGGCAGAATGCACTGGAATCTGATTAATATTTTTGTTTGTTTTTTGCGTACAGAAAGTATTCTCGTCGCTTCATAACATTAAATGTGCCGTATAACTTCTTTTCAAAAGATGTAATATAAGTCTAAAGTGTCCCCTGAATGTGTCTGTGAAGTTTCAGCTCAAAATACCCCATAGATTTTGTTTTATTAATTTTTTTAACTGCCTATTTTTTGGGGCATCATTAACTATGCACCGATTCAAGCTGCACGGCCCCTTTAAGTCTCTCGCTCCATGCCCTCCTGAGCTCTCGACTATAAGTGCAGTTATATAATGCACAAACAAAGTTCACACAGCTAATATAACCCTCAAATGGATCTTTACAAGATGTTCGTCATTCATGCTGCATGCATGCATCGATTCCTGTGAGTATAGTATTTATTTGGATGTTTACATTTGATTCTGAATGAGTTTGAGGCTATATGCTCTGTGGCTAACGGGCTAATGCTACACTGTTGGAGAGATTTACAAAAAATGAAGTTGTGTTGTACATTAGCAACACGCTAACGAAACATTTAGAAAGACAAATTAACCACAAATATCACTAAAAATATCTCAATTCCATTATTATTGCTCCATCTGCCATTTTTCGCTATTGTCCTTGCTTGCTTACCTAGTCTGATGATTCAGCTGTGCACAGATCCAGACATTAATACTGGCTTCCCTTGTCTAATGCCTTGAACATGGGCTGGCATATGCAAATATTGGGGTCATACATATTAATGAGCCCGACTGTTACGTAACAATCGGTGTTATGTTGAGATTCGCCTGTTTTCTGGAGGTCTTTTAAACAAATGAGATTTATATAAGAAGGAGGGAGCAATGGAGTTTGAAACTCAACGTATGTCTTTTCCATGTACTGAACTCTTGTTATTCAACTATGCCAAGGTAAATTCAATTTTTGATTCTAGGGCACCTTTAAGGTTGAACCATTGTAGTCATATGGACTATTTTAACAATGTCTTTACTACCTTTCTGGGCCTTGAAAGTGGTTGTTGCGTTGCTGTCTATCAGAGGCCAGATAGATCACAGATTTCATCAAAACTCTCCTAATTTGTGTTCCGAAGATGAACAAAGGTCTTATAGGTTTGGAGCAACATGAGGGTGAGTAATTAATGATAGAATTTATATGTTTGGATGAACTAACCCTTTAACACCCACCAAATGCAGATGGATTTCAGCAGTGGTGTGTAACGCAGTCACATGGAAGGATGAATTTTTTAATATATACATTTTTTAGTTGTAGTTGTTTGAAAGGGCATCTGAAATAATAAATTAAGTGTAATGTAGTGTTGTCAAAAATATCGATTTTTCGATACATATCGATACTGAAATATCTGAAGCACTTCCAATACTCTTTTTCCGCAGAATAGATACACGATACCAGCTGTGCTTTCTCGCGCTCTCATCTCTCCGACAGCGAGTTGATACACAAACCCGCTTCCCCTCTCTCACTCGTTTCATTTGCTCCGGATGAATATTGTTGGTGTTACAGAGCTTGAATTCCATCGTGGGATTGTGCGTATTGCTCATAATTTTACTTATTCCTGCAAATGTTGTGCTCGCGCCCAAAGTGCGCACACATAAAGCCGCCTCTCAGTACTAAATTGAGTTATTTTTCATTGCTTATTGCACTTGAGTGTTTGCTCATAACTTTGAGAGAATGTTCCCTGATTGCTGGGGTAGAACTTGCGATTTCCATGTTTTTTTTTGTTTTTTTGTTTTTTTTGTTTTTTTTTAAGCATTTTGCTTTCTATTCTTGTGATGTGCCACGTCAACTAATGGGAGGCAAACACATTTTGATGATTTAATGGAACATAATTGTGGTTTCCGGGTTCACAGCTTTATCCTTGATCCAGACATGCTCTGTTCTTTGAGGGATTTGTCTTGCTGTAATGTTACATTGATTGGCACTCATTTCAAAGAGACGGTACTCTTTGTTCAGTGAGGTGATTCACTTTTCTCATCCTTCTTTTTGCACCTGTGGAATCCTGCCAGAGGTTGATACTCTCTCTGTCCTTTTCTGTCTGTTCCACTGAGATGAGACGCAGGAACGGGACTTTGTAGATCAAGGGTTGCTCACATATATTAGGACCAGGGTGGGATGAATCATTTGTTGGAAACGGCTAAAGTGTCCTCGGAGCCATAGCTGGGATTTTTGGGCACCTGATAGTACATTGCTTTGGGCCCCCTGACTTTAAGTTAAGACTAAAGGCTATATAGTATAGCCTATTGAAATATTGCTTAGTGCAATTGCCAAATCGTGCAAAAGCTGTGATTTTATTAACCAAACATACAGTATGTGCTGTATGTTTCAGAAAAGTGTTGTACTGTGTATATTTACACAAGAGCAGTTTTCAGTGTCTCAGAGCATCTCGGTTTGTAGTAAATGCTGCTCCACACAAACTCCATCTGTGCATATGAGTTAGGGTTGCTTGTAATGTGCATTTGGAAGTGCAATGTGTCACAAATTTCACCAGATTTGTGATAAAAATTGTTTAGACATGTTGCCAAAAAAGGAGAATCTTTAAGGGCTCCCTGCAGTCGTATGCCAACATGAAAGTTTGATTTGTTTGTTTGTTTTTATTCTTATGCCATCTTAACTTCTTTGGCTACTTTCATATCAAAAAATCATACTTGAGTTACTAACATTTTAAACTCAAACTAAGACCCATTTTCCCTAACAATTCTACAAATAAATGCGATTTAACCTGATCAAAAACCTTTACAAGTATATAACATTAAAGGTGCCGTAGAACGTGTTTTCAAAAGATGTAATATAAGTCTAAGGTGTCCCCTGAATGTGTCTGTGAAGTTTCAGCTCAAAATACCCCATAGATTTTTTTTATATTCATTTTTTTAACTGCCTATTTTGGGGCATCATTAAATATGCGCAGATTCAGGCTGCGGCCCCTTTAAATTCTCATGCTCCCCACCCCCCGAGCTCTCGACTGCCTTAAAGGATTAGTCCACTTTTAAATAAACTTTTCCTGATAATTTACTCACCCCCATGTCATCCAAGATGTCCATGTCTTTCTTTCTTCAGTCGAAAAGAAATTAAAGTTTTTGATGAAAACATTCCAGGATTTTTCTCCTTATAGTAGACTTGAATGGGCACCAAACAGTTGAAGGTCAAAATTAGTGTCACTGCAGCTTCAAATTGTTCAACACGATCCCAGATGAGAGATAAGGGTCTTATCTAGTGAAACCATTGCTCATTTTCTGAAAAAAAAAATGAAAATTATACAAGTTTTAACCAGAAATGCTCATCTTGAACTAGCTCTCTTCTTCTTCTTCTCTACTTGAAACTTTGACCTGTGGAGGGCAGTAATATGCTTAGCAGTGTCTACACTGCTGGAATTCAAATAGAGAAGAAGAAGAGAGCTAGTTCAAAATGAGCATTTCTGGTTAAAACTTGTATAATTTTCAATTTTTTTCAGAAAATGAGCGATGGTTTCACTAGATAAGACCCTTATCTCTCATCTGGGATCGTTTTGAACAATTTGAAGCTGCAGTGAAACTAATTTTGACCCTCAACCGTTTGGTGCCCATTCAAGTCTACTATAAGGAGAATAATCCTGGAATGTTTTCATCAAAAACTTTAATTTCTTTTCGACTGAAGAAAGAAAGACATGGACATCTTGGATGACATGGGGGTGAGTAAATTATCAGGAAAAGTTTATTAAAAAGTGAACTAATCCTTTAAGCAGCATAAACAAAGTTCACACAGCTAATATAACCCTCAAAATGGATCTTTACAAAGTGTTCGTCATGCAATATGTCTAATCTCGTAAGTATGGTATTTATTTGGATGTTTACATTTGATTCTGAATGAGTTTGATAGTGCTCCGTGGCTAAAGCTAACATTACACACTGTTGGAGAGATTTATAAAGAATGAAGTTGTGTTTATGAATTATACAGACTACAAGTGTTTAAAAAATGAAAATAACGACAGTCTTGTCTCTGTGAATACAGTAAGAAATGATGGTAACTTTAACCACATTTAAGAGTACATTAGCAACATGCTAATGAAACATTTAGAAAGACAATTCACAAATATCATTAAAAATATCATGGATCATGTCAGTTATTATTGCTCCATCTGCCATTTTTCACTATTGTCCTTGCTTGCTTACCTAGTCTGATGATTCAGCTGTGCACATCCAGACGTCCTGCCCTTGTCTAATGCCTTGAACATGAGCTGGCATATGCAAATATTGGTGCATACATATTAATGATCCCGACTGTTACGTAACAGTCGGTGTTATGTTGAGATTCGCCTATTCTTCAGAGGTCTTTTAAACAAATGAAATTTACATAAGAAGGAGGAAACAATGGTGTTTGAGACTCAATGTATGTCATTTCCATGTACTGAACTCTTGTTATTCAACTATGCCAGGGTCAATTCAATTTTTAATTCTAGGGCACCTTTAATGGTTTAACACTTAAAAATGAAGAAATTAAGACATAAATAATACATAATACATAACAGCCCCTTGCAAATGTACACATTAATATAAAATATTTTTTATTATTTTTTATATTTTTATTAAATACTCTTTTACTGTACAACAGTATTATTACAATAGTAATATAACTCTTATTTTTTAAAATATTTTTATTTATTAATAATCACGATTAAAATCATACTACTATTATTATTATTATTATTGTCTTATAGTCACATTGAATGGGTCCGAAACAATATGAATGTGGCCTATGATAAATTACGGAAAATCTTTTTTTTTTTTTTAAACATCATTTAAACTGTAAACAATCAGTGAAAGGCTTGCTCTATGAACTCAATAATAACCTTTTTTTAAATGGGTACAATAAAGTAACATTACTCTACTCACCGTTCAATCACCGAACATTAAAAGGAAACTTAAAGTGTAAAAATATAAACAAATTACTTCAACAGACCACAAATAACTCCAAAAGCTTGATTCTTTCTGCAGCGATATTACAGACATTTTAAATAGCACTGTAGTAACATATATATATATATATATATATATATATATATATATATATATATATATATATATATATATATATATATCTGTATTATGTATGTGAAAAGTACCAGCAACATCAAAAACATCTCTATCACATCTTCACATATTTCAAAAAAGCGTTTGATAGGGTGTGGCATGCAGCCATGAGAAGATTCAACATGGGCAGAAAGCTTGATCTCACCACCAAACAGTTGTACAAAAGTGCCAGCAGGGCAGTACTTGTCAACGGCCCCATTGGCAAATGGTTCCAAACCACCGTCTGTCAGGAATGCTTCCTATATCCGATGCTCTTCAACATCTTCTTGGAGAGAATAATGATGAAAGCATTGTAGAACCACACAGGAACTGTCACACTGGAGGTTGGAACATCACCAGCCTCTGTTTTGCAGACGACATCAATGGGCTGGCAGGAGAAGAACAAACACTGGTAAGTGATAAGACATATTCCAATTATGGGATGGAAATCAGTGCTGATAAGAGAAAACTGATGACTAACTGTCCCCAAGTTATTGCAAAACAAATAAACATCCAGAACCAGTGCCTGCAATCAGTATCCCAGCTCAAATTTCTTGGCGCTATGATATCTGATGAGGGATCCGAACCAGAAATTATGGCCATGGTAGCCCAGACTATAACAGCACTTGCCAGACTGAAGCCAATATGGAGGGACAATAACATTACCCTTAAAATAAAGCTCAGTCTTATGCATGCTCTGGTTATCTCCATCTTCCTGTATGCATGTGAATCGTCAACTTTGAGCTTGAGAAGAAAATTCAGGCCTTGGAAATGTGGTGCTTTTGAAGGATTCTGGGCATCAGCTGCAGTACAAAGACCATGTGGCCAACGAGGCAGTGCAAAACTACATTAGGCAGCTTGCTAGACCCTATGAAGAACTCCTGGCAACAGTCAAAAGAAGGAAATTTCAGTGGTATGGACATGTTAACAGATCCTCCGGGCTGGCCAAAACCATTCCCTATGGGCATGGTTGAAGGTGCAAGAAGGAGAGGGAGAAAAAGGGAAAAGTGGGCAGGAAATATCAAAGAATGGACTGGGGCTGATTTGTTAAGACAAGTCCTGGCCAAGAACCACCAGAAATGGAAAGAGCTGCCTAAACGTGCATCCACTGTGGTGCCCTGACAATGCAATGGATTGTGGGAAATGTGACATGATGTAACATAAGTTTACCTGCTTTCGAAATATTCTTGTAAACACTGCTAATGTGGAACAGAAGGGGAAAAGGGGAAACAATTACACTTTAAACCATCCGTGTGGTAACAAACCTCGAAAGAGATGTGAGGATTTGGGGAGAAAAACGAGAGATTCTTAGTGTATTCCAGTGAATTATTCATACATAAAATTGGGAGAGCGGATCACAAATGTGCAGCATATGTTGTGTTTGACTGAAAAGAGCTCTTGGTACAGATATTCTTGTGATACCATGTCACATTAAAATAGCAAGTGTTAACGTTATTCTTCTGAAATTTGAAAGCTCGTTTAGTCAAACTGACGGATAAGGATTATTTGTAGCGCTACCTTATAATTTTAAATGATTTGAGGTTCCCCAAACCAGAAGTGTCTCTCATAATTCAAAATGCAGTTTTTTCCACTGAGGAATAGCAAACATCTTTGCCAATCACTATCAAAGTTTTCCATAATTTCTAGAAGCCCCTCTCTGGAAAGCTTGCAAATTTGTAAATAACAGTTTTTGTATACTTAACAGCAGCTGAGGGTTTAATTTTTGTGGCTTCACCAGACAGTGAATAATATATGAGATATGAGGGAACAGTTTGTTGTTGATGATCGATATGTATTGATATAGCCTTTAATTCAGTCCATTCATACAGCCTGCACTGCGTCACACATACATACTGCAGTCTGGCTTTACTGTGAGGAAAAACGATCCAGTATGACTGAATTCAATTACTATTCACTATACCTTGAATAAAATAAGCTAAATAAAATCTGCTCCAGACATATTTATTTCTGTCATGACAACTCTCAGAGTGTTTGGCTTGGTAATGGGTATGACAATGTTGATAAATTTGGTCTTCGTGGAATAGATCTGCTACGCTGTTGCTGCTGCTGCAGAGCAAGTACAGGACTTGCTACTGTCAATACACAACACACTGCTGTGTGCAAGTAAGACAACTTGCTGCTGTACAATATAGCATACATGAATTACCCATAGCAGATCTATACAGGTGGTGCTGGGGAAGATGGAGGGTTTCTGAAAGTGCTGACCAGTATTTGAAGGTAGAGCTTGCAATCTCATTGGCTACTGATACATGCAGGCTGAGTTATGGACCTATTAGCCTGCGCCATCTAGAGTTTCATGACAGAACTTTGTATATATTTAACACTTATAAATTGCATGTATATTGAATTTCTTTGTATTTACATTTTATATGTTGGCTCTGTTGTCTAAGATGCAAAACACATTTCACATTTTTTATTTTTGAGTCGTGGAATTGTTGTGGGCCCCTAGAATCATTCACAGAATGAGGGACAAAAAAAAAAAAAAAAAAAAAAAAATGTAATCAGTGTTGCAATATCTTTCTCACATAATGCAATTTATGTAGTGTGTTTAAAATTCACTTATAATGTGTAAAAATTGAGATTTTTAAATGAGGCACCCCATTGTTCCTCAATAATAGCACAGAAATTGAAGCATTCAGATGTTTACTGCAATCACTGAGGTGAACAGTTTTAGCAACCAGATCATTAGAAGACTTTACACAAAATAACGACTGCTCATTCATAAGTAGCACCCTCAGGGAGCTCATTAACATGTTTTGATTCAAACCTCAAACTAAACTCTCATCAGCTGCTCCGCTTCTATGAAATCTAGCACTTGCTTTTCATAATTGTGAGTTTATTCTTTGCACAGAGGCAAATTGTGGCAAACCATCTCTGATTGCTAGCTGCTCTAACAGTGGGATTAATGGTTTGGAATCTCTTATAATGATGGAGTTTCCATTGACCATGTTGTTAGGCATATAGAAAACACTATGCCTGAATATGTACATAATTGATGTATAAATATCTAATGTTAACCTCAAAATAACCCTGCCTTTTGAGGAAAGCATAAATATTGACTTTCTTTTTATTATTATAATTTTGATTGCCTTTGCTTTGGTGAAATATTACATTTGGGCCAACTCAAACAGCAGCCAACCCACATAGCACGCCAAATGGTTGCAGCAGTTATTGATATGCATGCGCACATGAAGTGCTGACATCTTGATACATTTTGGCTTCACAATAAGCTCCTTTCAACAAGCTCGTCAACTAATGGAGCAGAGGCTAGGGTTAGTTGGCACAATTTTCATACTTTGTTGAATATCTCTGGCGGAATAAACATGAAGATAACTCAAGATGCCCATGAAATCTAAAACGGACACATTCAGTGTCAAAATATATTTCCTTTTTTTTTTTTTTTTTAGTTCATGACTATGTTTACAAGAAAAGATTACAAAACATATTTAAACCAAACTTAACACCACTTAACACACATTATCAATATACACATTTAGAATTATTAGATAACTGATATTTGTTAAATGAACTCTTAACTTATTATTAACTTGATTATTTTATATACACATATATACACTGCTGAGGGAAAAAAAGCCAAATGTTTAGTGGTCTTTCAATGGTCTTAACTATTTTAATCGCAATCACTGGTCAGGAAATTAGCAAGAATTACACAGTTCGCTGAGTTTAATGTGAGACCAAATATAGGGTTCAAATCTGAAATTTGACCAGGCCAAAACATGAGCCTGATGGACTTGTTCTCAAGCCACTTCTTGGTTGTCTTTGCAATTTGGACAGGAACATTGTCTTTTTGAAAAATAACATCTGATCATTCCTCTTTAGATAACAGCTTTTCTTTTGTGGGAAGCAAGCCATTCTGCAATATTCTCCTGCACTTCACAGTGAAGTAGTTCACAAATACCATCAGCTAAAAAGGCTCCCCACACAATGCCACCTCTTCCTCCATGCTTCAGTGTCGTAGAGATGCATTCATTATTATATTTCTCAGCATTTTTTGAAGACTCCGCTTTGGAGCATCCATGCAACTTGTGTTTCATTGTGACTCATCACTCCACACAACTCTGCTGAACCACTCTGAATCAAACTTCCCATATTCTGCCAAAAAACTTCATTCTGTCTTTGATGTTTTTTTTTTCTGAGACAGCAATGACTTTTTAAGTAGTGCATTTGCATATATGTTGCTAATTGATCTATATTATTATATACCCGTTGGCTGGTCATGTGATCTCAACATGGATTAACGTGACATGGAATATGAAGTAAAACAGACTACTGCCAAGTCTAAAGCTTTTAATTAGGGTATCCTTTTACAACATTTTCCTTTTTAAAGTATTATTTATTTCTCTGTATTAAACATTCTTAATGAGAAAAAGTAGCATCTTCATTATATTTTAATGGTCTGTTTTTACTTTATTTTATGTGTGGTCTATGTTTTTTTAAATAGGTCAGCATCCATCTGAAATCATTCTCAGCCAGGTGGTTTATATTGACACAGTCTTGCCAGGGACAATTTGAGATCCATTTGAGCCCATTTATAATGCAATTAGTGTTAGTTTGTTCAAGTTTTATGTTCAACAAGAATCATAAAGTTAAAAATCCCGAAATGGGATTTGCATTGGAATCACAGGAAGATTTACTAAAAAAAAACATCATTATTTTGACCAATTATGTGAATTTATTGCCTGATCTGATTAGACATGCTCCTTTAAATTAAGGTCAATACTATTAATGCTTATCTAATTAACAGCCATCAAAAGGCATTCAGTTTGGGATATGTGAAAAGATATTTTAATATCATTAAAATGACACACATCGCATTTAAAAATGCTTAAATTTAGGTCTCTGTCAGGATCAAGGCCTATCGGTTAGTGCTTTCTACAACACAAATTTGGATCTGGGTCACGTCATTTATTGATCCCATAACCTCTCATTTCTTGTTCTTTCTGTACTGTACTATGAATAAAGAATGACAGCTGAGACAAAAAAAAAAAAAAAAAAAAAAAGTATGAGCGAAAAATGCTCAAAATGTCTTCCCTTCCTCTCAGTTATTTTTTATTCTTTGGACCAGTTTTGGATCAATGCAGTCGTAATGTAGCTCTCTTACATTAAGGCGTCCATATTTGCCAACCTCTTGGTAACCAATCAAAACATCAAGCCTTGATTTTGTTCCCTATTTCAGTAAGAGCTTCCCGCTCTCCTGTGAGCCACCAGGCTATTTCCCAGCGCGCACTGAGCTCAATGATTCTTTCACAGGGAGAAAACAGTCATGTGGGAGGTTGCCAAAGATGTAGTCAATTGAAATTCTACCCCAAGTTCTAAGTTGTTGTCGTTGTTGTTTTTCGATACAATATCGAAATCTCTCTACTGGTGAAATCACTGTGAGTATCTTGCAAATGTGGTGCCCAGAGGTGGGTAGTAACGAAGTACATTTACTTATTTACTACAAAATTTGTAATGAAAAATCTGTACTTTTACTTCGCTACAATGGGCAACGTTCATCTCGTTACTTTATTTTAATTCAATACTGTAAATGTTAAGAAATGCGTAGTTTATTCCATGCGCGCTGTCTCTTTTTTCATGAACGATGCCCCATTCACAAATGAATCACTCTTTTGAGTCGATTCTGTTCAAAGACTTGATCAAACAAGTTGGTAAAGCTGTCTAAATTGATTCGCGAATCAGTTTGAATGATTTGTTCAGTTCCTGCACGCGCTGAATCGTTTGAAGCGGTTTCTTTTCTCACTCGGAGCGGATGAAGTGGCAGTGGACCTACAGTCAATTAAAAGCAAATCTGCAAATGCATACAGTTGTTTGCCAGCGATGAAGATCTTTATTAGTTGAGCTGCGTATGCTGTCTGTGAACAATTCCACAGGTAGGCCTATCGATTTCATTTGATTTTACTTCATGATACAGCCAATAGCCGACATTTTACAACCAAACAGATTATTACGTCACTATAACAAAAGTATATTTCTTTACCGTTTTTATGGGCATATATCTTAATTTATACATATACTATTGCGCAATGGCGGCGCCAGCGACCTGTTCGTCTTGAAAATGAACGCTTTGCGTTGACACAGTTAAGCAGTTTACACGCGCCTGCTGAAATATACATTTGATTACATTTTGGAGAACAGACCGAAGAAGATCCGTCAATGTGTATTCGATCATTGTTTGTGTCAAGTTCAGATATGAGCGCGAGCACATGTAAAGAGTTTTCTCTCTTCTTTAAAATGTAACGTTAGCTGTATACAGGCACGTGCACAGGTAGGGCTCAACCTGTGCAGGGCACATGCCCTTTTTGTCCTTACACTCCGAAGTGCCCTTTTTTTTTGACGTGTTTTATGTTATTTATTTATTTTCTTGAATAAATCAATGAATTTTCTTGAAAAAATCAATAAATTTACAAATATATTTAGCCTAATAAAGGTATTAAAAAGAGCTTTTTGGATCCGCTCAAACTGTCAGTCAAACCTCTTAACTCCGCCCCCTGAGTGCAGCGAACTGAAGTTCCACAGCAGAGCAGCTGAACGTCTTGCTACGGTAAATAAATATCTTGTTGTTTGAATAAGTAGGCTACAACGTTGTCTTTACGAAAGAAACATTAGTATGTCTATAAAGTTTCATATTTTATGCATTTGAGGCCTGAGACTGGCAGCGGAGAGAGAGGGAGGGGGCTAGCGTTTGCCATCTAAGTCATAGCCGATACCAATAGCCTACAATAGCCTACAATAGCCTTAAATAGCCTGTGCATACAGTACAGTAGTATTACATCTTTTATAAATTGAGATTTTGGCCAAACGTATTTTACAACAGGAAAAATTGAGCGCTCATAACCTATTGATGACGACGTAACACGTAGCCTAATGTGATGCCATCGTTTTAATGACGGACAAATTGCACATTTGCACATATTCGCTGGTCAAAAACCCGGCGTAACTGCATTTGAGTTTGACAAAAAAGCGACTGAGTGATCCCCGTCGTCAGCTAGGTAAAATACATTTCTAAGGAATTTTTTCTTTGATTTATGATGGCTATCTGCATACACTTAATTAATTAACATTTAATCGTATTATATATGGTCACACAGTATGGTTAATGTTTACTATGTTAATATGTATTTGCTTGCTAGATAATTTTAATCTAGTATTGTATACTCCCCGCTCTTCACATGTATAAACGTAGTAAAACATGGTTTTACTACAGTAATGTTGTAGGAACTAAAAAACATTACAGAATCATCAGGTCACTGTGCTTCTTTATATTTTATAATGCAGAATGTAATGTGTGTGTATTAATGTGTTGAGAGGGACATCCCTGGATCACAGTGAAGTCAAACATCTTCAAACACATGGCTCACAGAAGATTGCTGTTGTAATAATTTTTAAAGAAGCCCTGAAACCCTGTATATCTATCTATCTATCTATCTATCTATCTATCTATCTATCTATCTATCTATATATCTATATATATATATATATATATATATATATATATATATATATATATATATATACTATATAAAACTGTCATTAATAGTGAATAGATATAAAGCTTGTGAGACTATTATTTTGTGTTAATTTTTAATTTAATTTTTGGGGGGTGGTGGTGCCCTTTTTTTCAGTTTCAGCACATGCCCCTCAAAAGGTCTGTGCACGGCCCTGGCTGTATACGTTATTATAGTAACGATACATTCGGGTTACAGATGCTAGAAATAATGCTTGTCTCTTCTATGTTTGTTTGTTGCAAAGATATCTAATTATGATAATAAATTAAATATCTATTTAAATAATAAACATTAAATAATAACATGCTATTGTGTGTGTGTGTGTGTGTGTGTATATATATATATATATATATATATATATATATATATATATAAAATAAAAGTAACTAGTAACGAGCTATTTGAGTAAGATTTTTATTGGATACTTTTTTACTCTTACTCAAGTAACTATTAGGATTATTACTTTCACTTTTACTTTGAGTAAATATTTCTATAAGTACTTGTACTTTTACTTGAGTACAGTTTTTGGATACTCTACCCACCTCTGGTGGTGCCCAGCTTAACTTCTCATCAGAAATTCAATTCCTTAAGCTCTACTACGACTTGCAACTCTAAAATATATACACCAGTGCACTATTTTAGCACATTCTCCATGTTGGGAAGGTCTGAATGTAAAGTGAGAAGTAGAATTTTAAAGCAATGCTGGAGGGAATACCAATGTACAAGATGTACTTTCAGGGCACACAGCCATGCTGATGTCTATCTTCCTGGGTAAGGTAATAATATGGAAATGGTGTTGGTTGCACTGCAGAGCAGGTCCAGGTTATCACTGAATGGGTTAGTCATATAAACCACATGACCGGCCAAGATAAGAGCGAACCAGGAACTGGGCGGTTAGTGTGGTCAAAAGGTTTGCAGGGCATTTGCACTGCTGCTGATACAGCATACGACCTCCACCTCTCCTTTTATGTCTGGTCACTAGGTGAAAGGAGGGGCACAACACATGCACACTGGCAAACAGCCTTGAAAAAATTGGAACTGCTTTATTTGAAAGCAAATTTTGTAAATAAAGCAAATAAAGTTCAATTTCAAGTTCAAAAAGGTGCCTTTTTTTCAAATTAATATTATATTATATTATATATTTTTAAAAACCTACTATTGAACAAATGAGTGAAAAAAAATGATTGAAAGTAAAAATGTAAAGGAGCCAATAACATTAGATATTGTAGTTTGATAAAAAAAAAAAAGTTAAATATATTATATTATTGTCACGATTAAGGACTATTATTTTGATATTCTGTTTTGTTTCTTTTCTTGCTCTGTTTAGTTTCGGTTTCCTTGGTAACAGATTATGTCTTCCTTAGTTCCTATGGTTAAGTTTGGTTTGCACCTGTCTGTCATTATATTCGCCTGGTATTTATACTCCCTGTTATGTTCAGTTCAGTGTTGGTTCTCGTTTATCAGTTAAGTGGTTAGCGTTTATTACTATGTGATTTCCTCTGTTTGTTGGATTAAATTAAAGACTCTTGTACCTTCATCTTCAAGCATGCTTACCACAACAACATATAACAGAAGAACCGACCAAAAGTAAAATGAACTTAACAGCAGTCTGCATGCTCTGTTAAAATTAGGAGCAGCAAACCCTTGAGGACCACACAAGGAAATGTTTAGACCTGACATGCCTCACCCACTACCCAGACTGCTACTACTCTTTTACTACACAAGCCTCAGTGAGCAATCCAAGGCATGCCTGCCCATTGATGGTCCTAGGAAGGGATATCACCTTGTTTGTTGAGTGGGTGCTGGTGAAAAACGCATCAGCTTTTACCATCTGCCTCAGGAGGACATCAGCAGCCCCACTCCAGATCCCAGCCAGCCACCTCCCACACCCTGCATGGAGCCTATGCCAGAGCCCACAGCAGAGCCTGAGCCTGTTGTGATGTCAGTGCCTAAGCCAGTAGGTGTCCTCATGGAGTTTGAGGCTATGGAATGTAGCCCCGTCCACACTCCAATCGCTGAAGGTGAGCTGCAGCTAGTCTCTCCAATATATTATGAGGATTTGGAAGAGGATTATCCCCATAGTCTCATGTCTCCACGGGTCCCTCAGCCTCCCTTTTCCACCTCCTTTTACCAAAGACAGACAGTCTTTCAGCACTGCCCCCACTGGCTCCTTTTAGTCCCTCAGCTCCTCCTCAGTTGGCTCCAACCAGCAACTCGGATCTGCCTCAGGCACTCCAGCTCTACTTTGGTACGAGGATACCCTGTCTTCGCCTTGGACCGCTGAGCCCTCCCTCAGCTCCACCTGGGACCATTGTCTTCATGGCTCCACTGGGCTCCCTCATCCACCCATGCACTTCCATGCCTTCAGCTGTGCTTCGTCCCTCCACCCCTTCGATTTAGCCCTAGTCCTCAATCCCACCGGGATTCTGCCTTAGTCCTCTGGCACCCTGGCTCCCTCTTGGATGCTCGTCGCTGCGGCTCTGCCTCGGCCTTTGTTGCTTGGTCTCTTTGGCTCTTCAACTCCTCCTGGGCCTACACCTCCATCAGGGCCTTCATCCTGGCTGTGCTCTGGGTCATCCTCCTGTCTCTGCTCTGGCTCCTCCCACTTTCATCTCCTCCCTTGTTTCTCCCGCTGTCGTCTACTCCAGTGTTACCCTTCGCCAACCCCTCGTCCTCCTCCAAATCCCCCTTCCTCCCTCTCTCCACCCCTCCCTCCACAGTTGGACATTCAGTTACAGCCTGAGGATTCGCCTTCCAGGAGTCATGGTTATGGATTTCCTTTAAAGAGGAACGCTGTAAAAACGTCAGAACGCCGAATCATTATTAGCTGGCTCCTGCGTCATGCGATAAAAAAACTTCTTGGATTTCATCAGAAATATCTTAATCTTATGTTCGCTTGGTATTTTTACTCCTTGTTATTTCAGTTCAGTATTGGTTCTTTTTTTGTATTGCAAAAAAACAAACAAAAAAACATGTTAATTACAAATACCTTGTTATATATCATAAATAAAACTTAAGAACAAATATATAGTTTCCTTATAACATTCTAAGGGATAGTTCATCCAATAATATATATATATATATATATATATATATATATATATATATATATATATCATTTACTCCAAACTCACTCCAAAACCCATATGACAATTTTTCCCCATCTGGAACACAAAATAAGATGGATAAAATATGAGCTAGAAGATGGTGATTGTTATTGTCAAGCTCCAAAAAACACATAAAAGTATCATAAAAGCAGGATATGACTTGTGTGCTGTATTTCAAGTCATATGCATCCATGTGACGGCTTTATGTGAAAAAAAATAAATTTCCATAGGCTTTATGTGAAAAAAAATAAATTTCCATAATTTTACTGAATATCTCCCTCTACTCCATTGAAAATTAATGATGCATTGTATATATTGCATTAATGAAACATGCATGTCTCTGTTACATAAGTGCAGTGCATGAACGCACTCAACTCTATGTAAGGAAAAGTATGAAGTGATTTTTAGCAGATTTTTTGAATGTTATTTTTTTAATGTTAAAATACTTTCATCTTTCACTAGTTAAATGCAGTCAGTAAGCCAGTTGAGTCCTCAACTTAATTTTATCAGTAATTTTATTCAAAGCATTTGAAAAATTGTGACTTTGTCATGACTTTTATTTATTTATATATTTATTTTAAGTTATCAATTAAAATGAAGCTTTGAATTACAGTGTGTTCTAGTTACATACGCGTAGTTACATATAGTTACAGGTACATCCAAATATTCATTAGTTACTACGAGGAAACTGTAATGCACCGTTATTTATGCATTATTTATTTTCAGAGTAAGAACAATCTTGTTCCATTTCCACACTGACACTTCCTGGATCACAACTCCAGTCACTACGATGAAGTTTACAAATGTGTCAATCCAAACTGATCGGGACATAATTCATGAACTACAGGTGAGAGAACTGACACTAGTAATTATAAATACGTAGCAGGGGAATTAAGCATCACAAATCTAATCTTGCTCAGAGCAAAGCCTGAATTTAATTTCAAATTATTCCTGGCAAGTGGTTGGGAGAGAAGCTTTAGGTTATTAACTTTTGCAGTGGGAAATCTAGATCAATTACTGATGCATGCAGATAAGTCTTCCTTGAGCATTTATGATCAGCTTCTTTTTTTGCTTCTTGTTTTGCTGCTTATTTGCTGTTGTTTTCCCTCACAGGAATCAAGCCATTGCAAAATAAGCTGCCATATTGATTTAAACACATTTGGCAGCAAAGCGCCTCCCCATGCTAGTCAACTTTATTAATGATTTAAAATAAAAAGCTGCTTTGTGGCGTTTCTCATGTTAACAGGGTGTCAATTCTGGCTCCGCCTCAGCACTCTTCACATCCGCCACTAGTCAAATGTGGCGTGGTGAGATTTGTGCTAAAAAGGCTCTTACATCTGAGTGAATTGGACACTTGAATGCTTGATGAGGCTTCGGATGCTGACAAGTGACATAAAGCGAATCAGAAACGAATGGAACGCTTCTGAATAAACCAATTAGCCGCCTGCCGCATGGGCCAACCGGAAGCCAGGCTCGCACCGGGACGCAGTGGGTACTGCAGCCTGCCAAGAGGAGCTCTCGTAGAGAGGGGCACAAGCTTGTGATGGGAATACTAATGGAAAATGATACAATACAGGTAATGAAGCATTCTGCAGGAGAGCCCAGATTTCTTCTTCAGTGGCAGGTGTTCCAGAGAACCAGTGAGAAAGGAGGAAAGAGAGAGTGACATTGAGTAAAAGCACGATGCACGCTTTACTGATTTAGCAAGACACCCTCCGCTCTGTTCTAATTAGGCCTTCTTCAGAATTCATTTTGACATTTGTGCTGCACAAGGTGACGACACAAAAACCATGGAAATTAGCTTCTTGCTCTCAGAGGCGCCTTGCCCTTGCAACCCTTTGTATATGTGGAATCCGTACATCTGTCATTACACTTCAATTGGCATCCGTCCCCTGTATGAAATCTCAATCCGCTGTTTCCTCCAAGACGGCGAGAACACAATGCTCTCGCATTTTCTTCTCAGCGCGCTGCATTATTAACCGAAGATTCATATGGAAATATGGCCTCTTTCATCTGATTTCAAAGACTTGCAGTTTAGTGCTGAAGATAGATTTGCTTAATGAGTATTTTACTGCGTTTTTTTCTTTTTCTCTCTGGCACATGGAACGGGGTTTAAAAACCTGCCACAAAGAACTCCTTATGAACTAATTGAGGGAATTACGTCTTGCAGTTCTCGTGCATTTTGATTAGGGATGATCTCTCCCAACTGAAGTAAATAAAGTAAACACACAAGTTTCTTTTTCATTGAAGTTACAAGATGTACTTGACTGATATGCACTGATACGCATTGTGTTGGGTATGTAAATTATTCAGGATACTTTATACAGACACATTTGGTACTGGTTCATCTGGTATTTCATTATAAGATTTTAACTGAGATTGACTTTTATCAGAGTACATACTAGATTTAATTAGACCTGAATGAAAACAAGACTGTGAGGGAAAGATTTATAGACTTCTGTTTACCTTGGTGTTGATCATTGAAGCAAAACTGAAAATACTTATTTTCCAAAAAAAATGTATGTGGTCAAAAACTTTGGAAATAATGGGTTGTGAAAATTAGATGTGACATGCAACAACTATTGAACAGGAGGGAGACCAAAGGCAACTGCAACACTTTTGACATCAACTTGCAGACTGCTATAAATCTACCTGCCGTACTTTGGTAATAAGAACCATTTATGTGTAGAAATGTAACTGCATCAATAATGGGAAAGAAAATATTATAATATTGGAATTAAATACAAGTAGGCAGGGTGTTAACAGAACACTTTAATGTAATACTTTCATTGCTTCAGTACTTTTAAAAGGTGAGACTATTCAGTAATATTAATATGGTACTAATTCTTTCAGCTGTCAGGAATAATGTGGGTTAAACCAAAGGCAGATGTGCATTATAATTGTATTAAATACATTCAATCTTTTTAATAAACCATACTGCACAGCCGATGAGTCAAAAACATTGTCTTCATGTACTGCAGAGATTCAGGGATCAATCAATCAATCAATCAATCAATCAATCAATCAATCAATCAATCAATCAATCAATCAATCAATCAATCAATCAATCAATCAATCAATCAATCAATCAATCAATCAATCAAACTAAACAGCACAAAACAATAAATATGAGCACCTAATAAAACAATAAAAACAATTAAAATATCTATACAGTTATATACAGGTATATATACTATATCTGATCTTAGATCATTTGATGCAATAATGTTTACGAAACATTTTAAGGATATTTTTTTTTCAGTCATAACATTTCTATTAAACAGTGCCCCAATTACCCCTAAAATTTGACTAAGCATGCGCTTAATGCGTGCCGTCACTGTATCTTGATTGTGATTGACAAAATGTATTGTGCGACAATCACACCCCGTAACAATTTCTCCCAGTCTCCCCTACTTCTATTGCCCAGAGTCTCATTTTCATTCATGTCAAATTAAATACAACATCCACCCTGACTAAGGTCCATAGACAGATCAATCAAATTAACTTCACCGCTCCTCATCCCTCAGTATTTCACCACAAAACTCTTTCAGCATTAGTTGTCTGCTTTGTCTTGTGATTGAGTGGTTGGAATAAAGTATAGGACAGACCTTAGATGATATCATTTATTTCTCTTTTAGTATGAGACATTTGCATGTAGTTAGAGGACTGTTCTCTTCTATCCCCCAGTCCCAAATCACTGTATAATCTGCATTCTGCTTCAGTTGGCCTGCTTTACCTCCACATATGGTGTTGTCAGAAAGAATTACAGATAAATTCTCTTTTTGTATGCTGGATTTTTTTGGGTTCATTACAATGTTAATGTCAGAATATACAGTAGGTGCAGGTGAAATACATGGAAATGTGTGAGACACAATATAGTCCTCAAAGAAGTGATTTACTGTAAAGTGAAAACGGCATGTCCCATCTGCAGTGTTCTCCTGCAAGCTCCATATGGACTGGAGTACAGGCCAAAAATGCTTTCTGACATCATACTTTAAGATCCAGGAATTACTGTTTGAAGAACATGTCTTTCTGAAAACAAACAAAAATGGCATAGTTAACAAAAATGGCAAGTTAATATCTGAAACCACACTGTATCAATTATTTTGTTCTAAATATCTAATAATCTACTGTCATAACTACACTGCCCGTACACTGCCCAAATCAGCTGTTTGGATTTTAATGGGCAAATACTTAAGAGTCTATGGATGGATCATTATTACAGTGATTATTATGTTTCTAGCATGTTATATGTTTGGCAACGTTTTTTTTTTTTTTTTTAACCCTAAAAGATGGAGTGTGTAGCTTTTCATTTCTTAAACAACCCTGTAGGAAGACGTATCAAGGCCATATTCCAGGATGACTATGTCAAGATTCATCAGGCTCAAAATGTGAAAGAATTGTTTGGAGGGAGCATGAAGAATCATTTTCAAACATGAATGGGCACGTCTGAGTCCAGAAATTAATTTCATTGAAAGTCTTTGGGATGTGCTGGAAGAGACTTTACAGAGTGCTCACCTCATTTTTGATCAATACAATATCTTGTATTGACCAAAAATTGATGCACCTCTTAATGGAAATAAACGTTGTGATGTTATTTCCATCAAGAGGTGCATCAATTTTTGGTCAAGTTCTTGTCTTGACAATGCAAGAGGTGAGCACTCTGTAAAGTCTCCTCCAGCACATCCAAAAAACTTACTTTGAGGTTAAGGTCACTGCCAATTCACGTGTGAAAATTATTCTTCATGCTCTCTGAACCATTCTTTCACAGTTTTAACCCTGATAAATATTGGCATTGTCATTCTGAAATATGATCATGTTTTGTCTTCCTACATGGTTGTTTAAGAAATGAAAAGCTACACATTCTATCTTTTAGGGTTAAAAGAACATAAAACATGCTAAAAACATAATAATCACTGTAATAGTGATCCATCCATGGACTATTAAGTGTTTGCCCATTAAAATCCAAACAGCAACTTTTTTTTTGGACGGGCAGTGTAATTTGACATAGCTATAACCATAATAGCACTTGATAACTGGTTCGAACGAGTTTCTAATTCAATCTAGCTTTCATGCTAACATCTTAAAGTGGATTTACATCTGCAATTACAAGGGAACAGGATGAAGCCCACAGGACAGAGAAATCACAGGTCTCTTTAAAGTTGTAGATTTACATTCTCTGCTGTTCTCAGATTTTTCTCCTTAGAAAGAGACCCAAGAGACCCATCTCACATGTCTCTGGAGTTTCATAAAAGATCTCAACAAAGCTGCCCACTGTGTTCAGATTTGCCAAATCACCAAAAGAAAGATTTCAATAGGAATTTTATTCCAAGAGCAAATGATTTGAGCTATGGATTTATAACTGTGGTAAAGGTTCTTGTGTAATGGGAAGGAAGAGGACAGGGATCGGCTTTGGGCTGCTGACAGTCTTTATTCTCACCAGAGAAAATATCAAACACATAAACAAAAAGACGGTGCAACGCACACTCAATAATTCCACATCCAAGGACGGGCTTCACTCCACGAAACGAGCACGGCTCACTCAGTCTGACTGTCAGCAGTCCCTCTCTCTCTCCCACGCTCCTGCTTCTCCTGGCGTTTTATCCTGTCTCCACGCCAATTACTGGAACAAGAAACAGGTGTTCGTGATTTACATTCAACCCGTTCAATCACCGCACATCCCCAGACGCTCCCTCCTGTTGCAGACCCCGCTAAACCACGCCCCCCTCGCCACATACCCCCACCGCCCGACTCAGGCCGGGGAGCCGTCCGGCCTGCAGCCCCCCCCATTTCTGGAGAGGAAGTCGGCCACAGCCATCTGAACACCCGGCCTGTGGATCTCCTTGAATTTAAAAGGCTGAAAAGCGAGATACCAACGAGTGATCCGCGCGTTGGTGTCCTTCATGCGGTGGAGCCACTGCAGAGGGGCATGGTCCGAACAGAGGGTAAATTCCCGCCCCAGGAGATAATAGCGGAGGGTGAGGACGGCCCACCTGATGGCTAAACACTCTTTCTCCATGGTGCTGTACTTAGCCTCTCTCTTGGAGAGCTTGCGGCTAATGTACAGCACCGGCCGCTCCTCACCCTCTATCTCCTGGGACAGGACCGCACCCAGCCCTCTGTCCGACGCGTCTGTCTGCAACAAAAAGGGGAGAGAGAAATCAGGGGAATGAAGTAACGGCCCGCCACATAAAGCAGCCTTCACCTGGGTGAAGGCCTGCTGGCACAGCTCCGTCCACTGGACCGTATCTGGTGCATCCTTTTTAGTCAGATCAGTCAACGGACTGGTGAGGTCCGAATAATTAGGAACAAACCTCCTGTAATATCCCGCCAGCCCGAGGAACTGTCTGACCTCCTTTTTGGTCTTGGGACGCGGACAGGTTGCAACCGCTGCTATCTTATCAATTTGGGGACGCACCTGTCCATATCCCAAGTAGAAGCCCAGATACCTTACTTCCACGCGCCCAATTGCGCACTTCTTCGGGTTGGCCGTGAGCCCAGCCCCTCTCAGCGACCTCAGGACAGCCCTCAAATGCCGCATATGCCGCTGCCAATCGTTACTAAAAAATAATAATGTCATCCAGATAGGCAGCCGCATACGCAGCATGGGGCCGTAAGATCTTGTCCATGAGTCGCTGAACCATCTGTCTTGATGTGGTGCTGAATGAGGTCAGTACGGCCCGGTAGGGGAGAGAACACGTCAGCAAACTCAGCCTGTAATTTGGAAACATCAGTGAGCTGTGAGGGCGAAAGGTGATCTCCCCCCGGGGCCAGAGCGAGGGACTGTTTTTTTACATTCGCCTCTGGCCCGAGATCATCCTCCCCGCTAATCACCGTCGCCAGCATCACAGACTCCGCCTCACTCCACTTTTTCAGGAGGTTGAGGTGATAAATTTGACGTGCCCCTCTCCTATCGGACCGTATTACTTCATAATCGAGATCACCAACTCGCCGTGTGACCTCAAATGGTCCTTGCCACTTCGCCAGTAATTTTGAGCTTGACGTGGGGAGTAATATGAGTACTTTCTCTCCCGGTGCAAATTTACACAGATTAGTTCCCCTGTCATACAACCAGCACTGTCTGTCCTGGGCTTGTAACAAATTCTCCATAGATAGCCGCCCCAAAGTGTGGACTTTTGTTCTCAAGTCCAGCACATACTGAATTTCATTTTTCGATTGAGATGGTCCGTCCTCCCAAGACTCTCTTAGGACATCCAACACCCCGCGGGGGTGGCGCCCAAAGAGAAGCTCAAAGGGGGAAAACCCCGTGGAGGCTTGCGGGACCTCTCGCACAGCGAACAACAGGGGTTCCAACCATTTATCCCAATTTTTGGCGTCTTCTTGAACGAACTTACGAATCATGGATTTAAGCGTGCGATTAAAACGTTCGACCAACCCTTCCTTTTGTGGGTGAAAGACGCTGGTTCGAATCAATTTAATGCCCAACAATTCGTACAGTTCGTGTAGCGTACGTGACATAAACGCCGTGCCTTGATCAGTGAGGATTTCTTTCGGAATCCCCACTCGGGAGATTAAACTGAAGAGGGCGTCCGCAACACTCTTAGCAGAAATGTTGCGGAGAGCCACTGCTTCGCATTTTTCAGCATGTCATCGTGAGACTGCTCCAGGGGGAAATCATCATGGTCCGAGAGAATCAGTCTCCCGATCCCGCTCTGTTCCCCTGAGGCAGTCACCACTGGTCCCCGGTCAGTCTCCCCCGCCTGCACTCGCACTTCCTTTCCCCGCGCACATTTACTCCAAGAGGCACCCGAACATAAATGTCCCAATAATTTATTAAATGCGGGCCAGTTCGTCCCCAAAATTATCGGGTGCCGGAGGTGCGGATTAACTGCCACCTCCACACTATGCTTTTGACCCCTAAATAGAATCCTGACTGACACCAACGGATAACTCGCGATATCCTCGTGCACACACCGTACCTTAACCATGCGGCCTGTATCCAATGCCCCGGATGAAATCAGGCTTTGATGCACGGAGGTTTGGTTACAACCTGAGTCCACCAAAGCCTGATATGTACCCCCCTTGATACTCACTGGTACTGACCAGCTTGACCGGGGGCGACCTGCAGGTCGTCCGGGACCCGGATCAATGTCCCCACCTCCATCACTGGACACCGGTCTATGAAGTGATCCGGGTCCCCGCAACGCCAACAGGCCGGCCCAGACCTGCCCGCCGCTCCAGTGGCGGAGAACGGGCCGAATGATTGCCGTGGAGAGAGGGGAGAAGCAGGCGCGGGGTCCAGCCCGGCGGTGGCCAGTCCCGCCCCCCTGGGCGGGGCTCTTGGCGCCACGAACTGCCGAGAATCCGTTCCACCCCGCCCCCGGGGCGGAACACGAGGCGGGCCGGGCGGACGGGACCTAGGTAGAGGGACAGGTCTCGAGAGAGAGAGGGGAGGAAGAGAGGGAGAGAGAGAGACAGATGGCAGGGGTTCGCCGACCCCTGGGCACGCCACCAAGTGGTCCTCCGCCAATTGGATGGCCGAATCCAGCGACGTGGGCCGGTGGCACTGGACCCACTCGGCGGTCTTCTTCGGGAGCCGAGTGGTGAACTGTTCCAGCACCACGCGATTGATCATCTGCTCCACGTCGCCTCCGTCGGCCATCAGCCATTTGCGGCACGAGTCCCGGAGCTGTTGGGCCAACACGAAGGGCCGGCCCGCCTCCCCCAGCTCCAAAGACCGGAACCACTGACGATGCTGCTCGGGGGAGCGGCCGACCCGCTGTAGGATGGCCCTCTTGAGGTCGTTGAAGACCAGGAGGTTCTGGATGGGCAGCTGCTGTGCTGCCACCTGCGACTCGCCCGAAAGCAGCGGGACGAGCCGCATGGGCCACTGGACCCGGGGCCAACCTGACACCTCAGCAGACTTTTCAAACAGGTCCAGGAAGGCCTCCGGGTCATCTTGCGGGCCCATCTTCTGCAGTGGCAGCTGGAAGGGGCCAGCAGCTGCCGCGCTGGTCTCCGCGGGAGCCTCCCGGTCTATCCAGCTCCGGAACCTCTCGCGGTCGCAATGAGCAAATAAAACAAATTTAAAAAAAGAGTTCTTATTCATATCCTCTATTAAAAAACCTTCAAAATGATATATGATTTGATGTAATCCGACAAAAAATGACTGAGCTAGACCGGTTTGAAGAGTCAGCAAAGTAAATTTTGAGAAAAATAGTTTTCTAAAGGTTCCAAAACAACCAAACTTTAAAATGCCTGGTAATACCACCAAATTTGCCATAAACCAACTCAAAACCCATATCTATAGGACGAAATATACAGTATATTCAACTTTTTCCCCATAATTCCACAATTGTTTGATTAACATTAATGAAACCGACAGTCTATATATTAAGACCCACTGTTATCACACGTATCTAATATAATGTTACACATCAGATGTTTTTCCCCGACAGTTATCCAAAAAATACAGTTAAATAGTATACAAACCCGATTCCAAAAAAGTTGGGACACTGTACAAATTGTGAATAAAAAAGGAATGCAATAATTTACAAATCTCATAAACTTATATTTTATTCACAATACAATATAGATAACATATCAAATGTTGAAAGTGAGACATTTCGAAATGTCATGCCAAATATTGGCTCATTTTGGATTTCATGAGAGCTACACATTCCAAAAAAGTTGGGACAGGTAGCAATAAGAGGCCGTAAAAGTTAAATGTACATATAAGGAACAGCTGGAGGACCAATTTGCAACTTATTAGGTCAATTGGCAACATGATTGGGTATAAAAAAAGCCTCTCAGAGTGGCAGTGTCTCTCAGAAGTCAAGATGGGCAGAGGATCACCAATTCCCCCAATGCTGCGGCGAAAAATAGTGGAGCAATATCAGAAAGGAGTTTCTCAGAGAAAAATTGCAAAGAGTTTGAAGTTATCATCGTCTACAGTGCATAATATCATCCAAAGATTCAGAGAATCTGGAACAATCTCTGTGCATAAGGGTCAAGGCCGGAAAACCGTACCGGATGCCTGTGATCTTCGGGCCCTTAGACGGCACTGCATCACATACAGGAATGCTACTGTAATGGAAATCACAACATGGGCTCAGGAATACTTCCAGAAAACATTGTCGGTGAACACAATCCACCGTGCCATTCGCCGTTGCCAGCTAAAACTCTATAGGTCAAAAAAGAAGTCATATCTAAACATGATCCAGAAGCGCAGCCGTTTTCTCTGGGCCAAGGCTCATTTAAAATGGACTGTGGCAAAGTGGAAAACTGTTCTGTGGTCAGACGAATCAAAATTTGAAGTTCTTTTTGGAAAACTGGGACGCCATGTCATCCAGACTAAAGAGGACAAGGACAACCCAAGTTGTTATCAGCGCTCAGTTCAGAAGCCTGCATCTCTGATGGTATGGGGTTGCATGAGTGCGTGTGGCATGGGCAGCTTACACATCTGGAAAGGCACCATCAATGCTGAAAGGTATATCCAAGTTCTAGAACAACATATGCTCCCATCCAGATGTCGTCTCTTTCAGGGAAGACCTTGCATTTTCCAACATGACAATGCCAGACCACATACTGCATCAATTACAACATCATGGCTGCGTAGAAGAAGGATCCGGGTACTGAAATGGCCAGCCTGCAGTCCAGATCTTTCACCCATGGAAAACATTTGCGCATCATAAAGAGGAAGATGCGACAAAGAAGACCTAAGACAGTTGAGCAACTAGAAGCCTGTATTAGACAAGAATGGGACAACATTTCTATTCCTAAACTTGAGCAACTTGTCTCCACAGTCCCCAGACATTTGCAGACTGTTATAAAAAGAAGAGGGGATGCCACACAGTGGTAAACATGGCCTTGTCCAAACTTTTTTGAGATGTGTTGATGCCATGAAATTTACAATCAACTTATTTTTCCCTTAAAATGATACATTTTCTCAGTTTAAACATTTGATATGTCATCTATGTTGTATTCTGAATAAAATATTGACATTTCAAACTTCCACATCATTGCATTCTGTTTTTATTCACAATTTGTACAGTGTGCCAACTTTTTTGGAATCGGGTTTGGAATCGGGTTTGTAATCCTGTGTATATATGTATATCGTGATCGCTGCATCCTTGTGAGTGCTCTTCAGATCTGTCAGTCAGCACGAGTAAGATTGTTTTGTTTACATCAGCATGAGTTTCAAAATCACATTTCATTGGTTCAGACTCATGCCATTGAGAATTCGCTATGAATATTCACAAAGTTGGAATGCTCTGCTTTACATCAATAACAAACTTGTGTTGAGGGGAAGCGCCAGGTTTTTTATGGTAAAATCAAAGGTCTTCCTCTCAATATCATGGTTTTTATTGTATTTTTGATCAAATAAATGCAACCTTGGTGAGCAGAATAGACTTCTTTCAAAAACATTTAACAACCCCAAACTTTTGACCGGTAATGTATTTGAGGAATTTTAGGAGCAGCATTTGAGAAAATGATGAAGCAGATCTATGAAAAAACATCCTCAGAGCAATACAGGTGCTAGACATATAATTAGAATATCATCAAAAAGTTGATTTATTTCACTAATTCCATTCAAAAAGTGAAACTTGTATGTTATATTCATTCATTACACACAGACTGATATATTTCAAATGTTTCTTTTAATTTTGATGATTATAACTGACAACTAAGGAAAATTCCAAATTCAGTATCTCAGAAAATTAGAATATTGTGAAAAGGTTCAATATTGAAGACACCTGGTGCCACACTCTAATCAGCTAATTAACTCAAAACACCTGCAAAAGCCTTTAAATGGTCTCTCAGTCTAGTTCTGTAGGCTACACAATCAACTTGACAGTTGTCCAAAAGACGACCATTGAGACCTTGCACAAGGAGGGCAAGACACAAAAGGTCATTGCAAAAGAGGCCAGCTGTTCACAGAACTCGGTGTCCAAGCACATTATTAGAGAGGCGAAGGGAAGGAAGATGTGGTAGAAAAAAAGTGTACAAGCAATAGGGATAACCACACCCTGGAGAGGATTGTGAAACAAAGAGTGGACTGCAGCTGGAGTCAGTGCTTCATGAACCACTACGCACAGACCTATGGAAGACATGGGTTTCAGCTGTCGCATTCCTTGTGTCAAGCCACTCTTGAAAAACAGACAGCGTCAGAAGCATCTAAAGACAAAAAGGACTGGACTGCTGCTGAGTAGTCTAAAATTATGTTCTCTGATGAAAGTAAATTTTGCATTTCCTTTGGAAATCAGGGTCCCAGAGTCTGGAGGAAGAGAGGAGAGGCACACAATCCACATTGCTTGAGGTCCAGTGTAAAGTTTCCACAGTCAGTGATGGTTTGGGGTGCCATGTCATCTGCTGGTGTTGGTCCACTGTGTTTTCTGAGGTCCAAGGTCAACGCAGCCGTATACAAGGAAGTTTTAGAGCTCTTCATGCTTCCTGCTGCTGACCAACTTTATGGAGATGAAGATTTCATTTCCAACAGGACTTGGCACCTGCACACAGTGCCAAAGCTGCCAGTACCTGGTTTAAGGACCATGGTATCCCTGTTCTTAACTGGCCAGCAAACTCGCCTGACCTTAACCCCATAGAAAATCTATGGGGTATTGTGAAGAGGAAAATTTGATATGCCAGACCCAACAATGCAGAAGAGCTGAAGGCCACTATCAGAGCAACCTGGGCTCTCATAACACCCGAGCAGTGCCACAGACTGATCGATTCCATGCCACGCCGCATTGCTGCAGTAATTCAGGAAAAAGGAGCCCCAACTAAGTATTGAGTGCTGTACATGCTCATACTTTTCAGTTGGCCAAGATTTCTAAAAATCCTTTCTTTGTATTGGTCTTAAGTAATATTCTAATTTTCTGAGATACTGAATTTGGGATTTTCCTTAGTTGTCAGTTATAATCATTCAAATTAAAATAAATAAACATTTCAAATATATCAGTCTGTGTGTAATGAATGAATATAATATACAAGTTTCACTTTTTGAATGGAATTAGTATTGTAATTTATAACCAGCACCTGTACATTTTCTCTTTGGGCATTTGATGGCATCTGCCTGTCAGGAGGTAAATGACTGCCAGCATGAGTTAAAAGCAATAAATCAGGTTCAGAAACATCATGCAGGTAATCACTGTGGTTAAGAGGCAGTGATGGTGCATTAACCCCAGTAATGGGTAGGTTTTGGTTGAGGATGGGCCACCATATGTCATTAAGCACTTTCGAGCCACATGAGTGCAATACTGCTAGTTCCACTGAATTACACCATTAATTAATCATCCCATTATGCAGTAATGCAAGAGGTATTGCTTGTGTCAGGATGGGTCATTGGAATTTGTGAAAAGTAGCTTCTTAGATCATTTGTTCAGGGTTTCAGACATGAAGTAACAATTGGCCAACAGTGGGGCTACTCTTCACTGAAAGCCTGTCATATTGAAGTGTTTGTATGCATTCTGGCCCATCAAGCCAGTTCTCAATGCTTTAACCTCTCTATCCATTTACTATGAAGGCAAATGTGGATTACCTCAAATTAAGAGTTTAAGGCATAAACATTCCCTCTTGAAACAATGGAAGATCAAATAGCCAGCAATCTCATTAAACCACATTCATATGTATTAGTAAAGGGGTTTGAATGTATTATTTAAATGTGTTTTTTTTTTTTTTTTTAGCCACATGAAAGATGAAAGATTATCAAAGATTAAAAGAGCATCTGGTCAGTGATGTCACAATGATTAAATTTAAAATGCTGAATACCATCTCAACTTGTCAAAGTAAAGAACATGTTTCAACACATATTAAAAGTTTCAGAGGGCAAATTTTTAAATGTGTCACAATTTTTTCTGAGCCAAGCCACAGTGCAGTAATGCACATGCTCACAGCAGTAAAAACAGTAATACTGCAAAATATTATTGCAATCTATAATAACTGTTTTCTGTTATATATTTTAAAATGTAATATATTCCTGTGATCAAAGCTGAATGTTCATCATCATTACTCCAGTCTTCGGTGTCACATGATCCTTCAAAAATCATTCTAATATGCTAATTTGCTTCTCAAGAAACATTTATTATTGATAAATATTGAAAACAGTTGTGCTGCTCATGTCTTTTTTCAGGATTCTTTTGATGAATAATAGGTTCAAAAGAGCATTTTTTTAAATCTTTTGAAAGTCAGAGTATACTTTATTGTCCCCGAAGATTTTTTATTTTTTTTTAATTATGGATTTCATGTTGCTTCCTAGACAAAAATAAGGACGAGGGGTGGGAGTATTTAATATGCATATTGGGACTCTATAACTCTAAGTTTATCCTGTGAATACAAAAAAAAAAAAAAAAATAGTTTGATTGGACAAGATCTTTTACACCTAATTATAAATGCATTGCTCATAAACCCTGAAGATTCAGATGTTCTTCCAACCCAACATTCTTCATTGCTGCACCAATTTAGATTTGAGCTGTACAGTTACGTTCCAAATCTATAACGTAATACCATATGACAATACTTTATGACAACAGCTTATAAAACAACAACATACTATCCTTGTTCACCCAGTAAAGACATAGCCTATAAAAAGTAGAATATCTGTTGAATGAAGTCTGAGAGCTTTCTGTCCCTCTATAGAGATCCAACGCAACTAGCACTTTCAAGGTCCAGAAAGGTAGGAATGACATCATTAAATTACTCCATGTGACTCCGGTGGTTTAACCTCAAACTTATGAAGCGATGCGAGTCCTTTCTGGACCTTGTAGTGGTAGTTGCGTTGGATCTCTATGGAGGGACAGAAACCTCTCAGATTTCATCAAAAAGATCTTAATTTGTGTTCCTAAGATGAACGAAGGTCTTACGGATGTGGAACGACACAAGGGTGAGTAATAAATGACAGAATTTTCATTTTTTGTGTGAACTAACCCTTTAATCTCATGATTTCTGAGCAGTCTTAAAGTGCCCCTATTATGGATTTTTGAAAATTACCTTTCATGTAGTGTGTAACATAGCTCTAAGTTAATGAAAACATCATGCAACGTTTTAAATCTGAAAGTGCACCATATATAGCCTAAGTTATTGTCTCTCAAAAATAAGAGTCAATTAAACGAGTCGTTTGTAAAACGAATCCCAAGCCGTTTCGTTGTGACATCAAGACGAAACACTAGCATATTGTCTGCCCACTTATTGCACGCGCAGACGCCAGGGAAAATTAATTTTTTCAATAATACCACAGTACAATCTTTTGTTGTGTTCCCGTCATTTAACTGACGACTGCTTCTCAAACCTCAGGTGTTTAACGCAGGATTCACAAAACGCTTGGTCTTAAAATATGGATCAATGCCCAGTTTATTTGAACCAGCTTGCTCCTCTGAATCTCAACCTGTATGATTAATAATTAATGTTTACATTTTCCAGCGATCGTTCAAAATTTGTAGTTTTGTATGTTATGTTGTGTAACGTACACCTAGTCTGTCTCCTGCTAACCGGCTAACTCACGTTTCTGTAGTTCTGCTATTCAGATGTGGGTCCAATATTGTCTGAAAGTGTGTCGATGAATGCAGCTTGTCTCTTATTACTTAGAGTAACGATCAAGGATGGAGCACGACTTTTGTTTACAGAGTGTAATGCATTATCAGCTATTTATGTTTGTGCTCGGCTAACGTGGGAGTTTACAACATAAGCTGTGGGCCCAGTTCACTTACATAACTGTAAAACAAGCGTTCCTCAGCGTTTTTATTATTACAGTAGAGTGGAGCTCTATCTGTATTGTAATACGATGTTAAGATGCTAGTCCGCACTAACTAGTTGAAGTATTCTCTCTGTAAACAGTAAACACCCATTGTAATGTCAAACAGTGATATATAGCCATTTTTTTTTTAAAATTTGTTAATAGTTATGATGAAAAAGTTTGTGTAAACATCTGGCCTAAATGTTTATTTTATGTTTAGAGGTATTCAGCTTCACTTGGCATTCTGATACAGTTCCCACAGGAGCACCTACATAAAGTATAACAGTGACGCTGCTAATGTGACACTTACCATAGAGAAATGTCATACTCCAGTCGTGATTGCGAATCAGTTTCTGATTGATCGACTACTTCAGACGTTTCATCGTCAGATTCGGGCTCGAATTGATATGGTAAAATCGATGCTATCTTTTCTGTCCACACATTATATACAATGTCTTGTGAATTGATAGCTGTCATTCAGTTGTGGCAATGAGTGACTTCGGTAAAGTTGGTTTTATATTCGCACATTCGGACATCCGTATTCAATAGCCTTGTTAATCACACTACATTGGACATTCAGTGGACATTCACAAGTAAATATGCCATTAAAACAATACTTGCCTATTTTGATCGACTGTGAAAAATGTTGTAAGTTGACAATCGTTGGTTGTCAATATCATGTCGCTGCTTAAAATTCGCAAACATTTATTTATTGCACATTTATTGGAAAGTCTGAATTTATCAGAAGTCTGAATGTGCGAATATAAAACCAACTTTACCGAAGTCAATGAGTGCGTGGTGCGCGCAGTAGACCAATCACAAAGGATTGGGCCATCTGACCAATCAGAACAGTGTAGGCTTACGGAAAGGAGGGGTTTAGAGAGAGATTCTTCAAACTGCTTCTAACGAATGGTTTACAAAATATTGAGAACTGAGGTGTGATTAAATGTATATTATGAGAAAACGAAAGTGTTTTTTGACCTTGCATGCATGTAAATATGTTGTAGGAGACTCCCAAAACAATATTAGGAACCCTAAAAAAGGCATAATAGGTGCACTTTAAGGGCACATTTTTTAGTTAATGTATTTATTTATTGTTTTTTACAAGCATCCCAGATTGAAAACCTTTGCCATATGAGGACCATACTGTATACTTGTCCCATTTTAGAGTGATTATTGAATTATTTTTTGATATCCTTGTTTATATAATGGGCATTAAAAGGGCATTAAATGGTTTAACTGAGCGTGACAAAGATCAGCTGTTTCCTTTTGGTTGTAGCAACAACAGATGCCTTTATTTTAGTTACTTTAGCAAGCAGTGTACATATTTAAGCAAAACATCTTAACTCAACACGAACAGTTGGCTGCTTTTCAGTCTATGTTTATGTATCATTTCAACCCATGAAGCAGGCAGCACATTATGGTGGGCTGTAATTATATAAATCATCACACAAGAACAGAGTGACAGACTCAAGTCTGAAAATAAGCACAGATCCAGCGTGCCACTGTCCCATTACTGCTTCAACATCCCTAATCTGCTGTGCAGGGGGCGTTCTATTCTATCTATGATTTTAAGCCAATTACATTTCAATGAACTGGCTTTGCCATACAGTCATAGGCTTTAAGAAACTGTGAACAGATGAAAGTTATTCAGTAATGAATTCATTTTTCATCCTATAATTCACACATCTCTCATACACGCTCCCACCTCAAGAGACTCCGGTTAATTACACAGAAAGGTGCATGTTCACAAGGTGTCTTGTGTTGAACAGCACCAGTTGGCCGAGAGAATTAAAACAATTCAAAGGTCAAATGCACTCCTGTAAGGAAATGTGCCTCTAATTACTCCCATATGCTGACATCAATTCATCCTACTTCAACATATTTAAGGTATAATAATCTGCACTTGGTTGTCATGTTAGACATTGGTGTTCATTGCACTGTCAATGCACTTTGTGAGAGCAAACAGCAGCAGACCAAAGTCAAACCCAAACCACAAACATTTACAACAGTGCTCTCTAACCATACTGTTAACCAAAGTATAACACTAGTTGTTTTATATTCCCGTAAGATATCCATTTGCCATATTCACTTTTTATTATTTTCATATCTGCCCATGGAAAATACCTCTTGATAGCTTGACTTGATACTGTTAATGATCTCTTACAAACATTAGAAATTATTTTCTATATGGCATTATTGCATTATTCATTCTGAATGGTTGACAGATGCTCTCTGGAGGTGTTTAATGATCTTCTAACTGAATGGTTATGAAACAGTTCCATGTTAGTGGACAATTATATAGTTCTGTATCATTTCACCTCCTATAGCAGAAGAACCAGAACAAGACAACGATCAGACAAATTGTTTAAAATTGACCAAGAGTTTTGAGATTTTCTGAAATTACTTTTAGTAGCTATGTTTTTCAGCAGCTGGGTGAAAGCTGATTAGGGCGACTGTCCAGCCAAAAATACTGTAATAGCATGTCATAATGTGACTGTAAGTCATCTGTATGGCTCAGCAGCAGGGCACAGGGACTTTTAAAATAGCTGTATATGTACAACTATGAAAAATAATCAACAGGCTCACTGGATAAACCTGCCTCCACCTACATTTTTGCAAAACATATATACCAATACATAATGATAAATAATTATGAATATTATGAATAAAGGTGCAGATTATGAATTTAAAAAAGGGCTTTTTTTGCATGGTTCCTTGCACAATACTATGTTATGACTTCAAAACACTTTTACCATAGTGTATGATTTGTAAACTAATACATTTTGATGTTTGTATCACATAACAAGTTCCATGTGTCTTTTCTGACATAGTAAACTTGCTCTGTAGCTCACCTGGTACAGAATTGCGGGAATGAGTCCTGTGTGAAACACGAGTCATGATAAAAGAGTCATGATTACTAATGTTAACTGATGAACCTTATTGTAAAGTGTTACCAATCTTTCTCATAATACAAGTGACTGCATTGAGACCATTTTACCAATCGAGACATTTAAAATGATACCAAACATGAAAGGGGAAAAAAAAAATAAAAAATTGTATTCACAAGATGCATAATGTATGGTATATAGACATTCTTAGAGCCCGTCTACACAGAGACGCATTTAGATGTGTACATAAAAAATTGTATAGTATCAGTGTTTCGTCTAGACCTATCCCGCGTTTTGGGAGCCAGAAACTGCTTTTTTTTTTTTTTTTTTTTTTAACCAGAGTGGATAAATCTGAAAATGCAACCCTTGTCTTTTTGTGTGTACAGCCAATCCATATATTTTGTGAAACAATGATGTCATCAACCCACGTCTCGAACTTAATCAGACACCGCTAAGAAACAGCAACTAAAACAACAATAGCGGACATGCTTGTTCATGCCGCAGAAGCTACTGAGGCTATTAGCTTTACTAAAGTTTGTATACAGCATGCAAGGTTTATGCACATGCTTCAAGTCTTATTCTCCATTTTTAGTGTATCTCTGTGGCAGAATTACAGCACCACATACTGGTATGGCATGTATACTACATCGTTTTTATTCTGTTTCAGTGGTTTTGTGTGTACGCAGATATTTATTGGGGAGGAAAAAGAAGATCGAATAGGGAAAGCTCTGGCTTCATGTGGATGTGAACTTCCAGTGACTTGAGTCAGGGAGAATGAGAGGGAGTCAGTAGAGGGGGATGCATAGATAAGCAAGAAGAGAAGGCGATGTCCTATGCTCTTTCTTTGAGATCTTTACTCCAGATTAGTGAGTTTTATTGTTCTATTGCTTGGTGTTTGATCTCATGTTCTGTCTTAAAAGGAGTGTTACAAAATGATGAAAACCCAGATAAGGAATGTTTTTACATTCTGGGTATTTTGAAAGAAGGATATTAAGGATAGGATTAGGCTATTTATAAGATGTGATCTCCAGGCAGCTGACAGGCTCCATGTGGACTACCAGGTGCCAGCGGATCTATAATACCTGGAGAAAGTTGTCTGTTAACATTTTCATTCCTAAAAATAATAAAATAAAATAAAATAATAAAGGATTGTGCGGTAATAGCATCTTCCAGCAACAGCAAACAGGGCCAGACAAACTTTTACCAACAGGTCAAATGGTTGACAATTTATGTTGTTGAAATGAATGAATGAATGAATGAATGAATGAATGAATGAATGAATGACTGTTGAAAGCATAGGTGGAATGGATTTGATATCTAATTAGATTCATGGTCTGTTTGATCACATGGTGGGATTGAAGTCTTGAGCTGAATTTGCATGATGTAGTTGGCAGAGAGAATCATGCAGAAATCTGGGAAGTGCAGTTAATTAGAAGAGGCAAGTGACTTTTTACATTTGGAATTAAACCACTCAGACTATGTAAGGGTGAGTTCTGGTTGCCCACAGAGAGTCTACTCTGTTTAGACACATCTTGATTCTTGTGTCACTGATGAATAACAGTTACTAAAATAAATGACAGTTACTAAAAATGACAATACAGTAGCAGAGGAGTATGTCAGTACAACATTGCAGGCCTCTTTTTGAAATAAAGGAAAATTTCAAAATATTCAGTACATATCAGTATTCTGGGCTCAGAACTCATATGATAGGCAATTAATATCACTGAATGGTTTCCTGATTAACATGCAAGCTCACGTTTGGTAGACTGTTTCATTTGAACTACTATGTAGTCTCAAGTCCAAATGAATTTTTTTTTTTTCTTTCACTTGCATAGGCAGAAGGTTAAGCTCTGTCACACTATAGTGTCTTGTCAGCACCAGTGTTTAAGGTCAACTTACAGTAAAGATGTGTAGCTTTCCATGTATTCCCATCATCCAACAGAAATTTGATTTTCATCCTCCCCACCGTTCCAGACGACATAATCCTTTTCAGCTGAGGATTTGCAGTCCAGGCCATGTCTCCTACTGGAAGTGTAAATGTAATTGTAGAGCAAAGAGTTGTCCATCAAAAAAATAAGAAGGAATGTCCAGAAGGGCTGTCTTTGGATCAATGCAGGCAGTATGTGGTATTGCAAGATTTGGTTCCAGGGCTCAAGTGAGATCTTCAAATGTTTAATACTTCTCAAGACACATGAGACAAACTAAAGCATCAGTTCCCAGCACTCCTAGATTCCCTGTCCTTGAGGAGGCTGAAAAAGGCATATATCCACTAAGTCAAAATCCAGAGCAGATATGATCAGTATAGTTCTCTGATGCATGGTAACAACAGTGTCTCTTGTAATAACTGGGGAACAAGTCCCTCATGTAAAAAACAAAAACAAATTAACAACAGCAAGTTCACCACAAGAGTGACATACAAACTGACAGTCACTTTCTATCCCAGTGCAGATGTAGGTGTGCATTACAGAAAACCCAACAAAACAAATGATTAAAAATCATTCATTTTGACTAATTATGCCCATTTATTTCCTGATTAGCATATCAAATTAACATATGTTAAATTTGCCATGCATGCAAGTCTACATAAAAAAAAAAAAAAAAAAAAAAAAAAATGTATTCCTGTTTCGATTCCTTTTGCAAAGTCCATAAAATGGACAATACGTTTCTATATAACATTTTCAACATTTATGAAATACCCTATATGCTGAGTGAAAAACATGGCATCTAGTGAACTTCACTGAAGCAAGCAAACTACTAGTGATCCAAAAGTCAGCACAGTTGTTCCCTTTAGTATTACAGGGAGTTCAGATTTTGATGATCAATGTGGAGCCACAGGATGCAGCCCAAATGCACACAAGTGCTTTCTTCTCTTGAATGAAGCATTTCCTTTCTGCATTTAACAGCTTTTTCTTCTCCTAGTTATTCATGAAAGGATAAGTCAGTCGAGGTCAGACATCAGTGCGTAGTTTATGATTAAAAACTATTAGCGTGTGACCAGAGTTGTGACACTGTGTGCACATGCTCACGGAACAGAGGTTTCAATCCAGTGTACATCATGTCCTGTTCACAGTTTCCCCTCTCTCTCACACCATTTCCCTTTATCTAACGGTCCTCTCCATTAAAGGGGACCTATTATGCCCCTTTACAGAAGATGTAATATAAGTCTCTGGTGTCCCCAGAATGTGTCTGTGAAGTTTCAGCTCAAAATACCCCACAGATCATGTATTATACTGGAGCTTGTCAAATTTGCCTCTATTTGGGTGTGAGCACAAACACACCGTTTTTGTGTATGTTCCTTTAAATGCAAATAAGCTGCTGCTCCCGGCCCCCTTTCCAAAAAAGGGCGGAGCTTTAACAGCTCACACTTCAGATACTCAACAACAACAAAGCTGGAGAATCTCACGCAGCCAAAATGAGGATTGTCAGTAACATGTCCAGTATTATATTGTTCAAACCAGAGTCTGACACTGATGGAGAGACTCAGGAAGAAGTTATAACTTTCTGAATGCAACGCTGATATATTTAGGTAGTTGTTGTGGAGTTGATTCAACTGATCGACTAGCATGTGCCGTCAAGTTAATCTATTGTTTAAATCCAGCGTTGAATTGACCCTCGCTTGTGATGCAGTTAGGTTTAAAATGATGGCATGGCAATAACACTCTACTACAACAACTCTTCCTCTTCTCTAAACCAGCTCAACATGGCCTCAGCCCCTTTGTCGCGTATTCCCGGGGACAGGGTTTATGTAAATGTTGGGGTTTATGATGTCACCAACACATTTGTAGTCCTTAAAAAGTGATTTCTGTAAAAGAAAATATCTCCCTTTGCATTGAAATTTGAGCAACGCAACTTTGCAGTTGTTGCTTATGCTCAAACAGCAACATTACAGGCTAACTAAAGTTAAAAAAGAGAAATCATAATCAAGGACCCCTTTAGAAGAAAAAGGCCAGAATAAAAAACAACTCACTACTGTGTTGATGACACCATAGCTCTCAGGGGTACCACACATGTAGAATATTTGATATTGGGCTTATACTAGTTACACTACTATGGAAACACCTTGGTAAATGCAGTTTCAGTATTTTCATTATGCAAAAAATTCCATTTTGCAAAAAAAAAAAAAAAAAAGTTCCAAAAAGCAGAATGGTTGCATGTCTCAGAGCAACACACAGTGTTTTTTGTTTGTTTGTTTTTTATTACTGAATGAATTTGCGTTTTGAACTAATCAGTTGAGTGAATGATTCAATGACCCATTCAATAAGACAGTTATGCGCTTTGTTCCTGATTAAAATATTAAATAAACCAGTGATTTTGGAAAAATTGGTTGAATAACTTATTCATCTGCAGCATATTTTTAAAGTATTGTTGCATTTTTTCCTTTTTTTTATTTTGCTATTTTTAAAAGCACAAAATATTAATCTCATTACATTATATGTACATTATGCGTGCATTATGTATGTACATTATGTGTATAAATACAATCAAGCCAACTTTAAGCTCCACAAAACAGTCATTGCAAATACATATAATGTAAACAGACACGCATGCACAAGGATTCACATTGATTTTAAGAATGGTATTATGCGTATAAGCCGGATGTGGACCCCCAATCTCAGGCTTGTCTGGTGAAACTGACATTTGTCTTTATTGAGGTTCAATCCAGCCTCATTACTCTGGCTCACCCCAGCACATAGGTCAGCATTGTGTAGATAAGGTGATGTTCCATAAATGACCCTGTTGTCTAGGAAACACTGGACAACCCTCCTTGTTAGAATCCCTCTGGTCTACATGTGTATGCCACATGTCTTCTTTGTGACAGCAATAGGGTACATCCATTCAGAGTCTGTTTTGTTTATTATTCAATTGTCCTCAAATCTTTTTTAGAGATAGCATAATGAATGTGCATTCATATCATCATATGTGCAGACATAAGTCATAATATTACATTTATGTACTGGACATATCAGATTAATCTCATTTATAGAGTGCCTTTCAGCAAATTAACCCTCAAGAAATGTTAGTCAGAATCCAACATATTGGCAGAATTATTTCTAAAAACTTCTAAAAACAGTGTTTTGTTAATAGCTTGGAATTATTTTTTCCTCATCATATATATATATATATATATATATATATATATATATATATATAAACAATAAGCTTTTTTAAATACTTTTAAAAAATGGCAGACGAAAATTACTCTGATTTTACCTCAGGATGTACCTTGAATTTATGTAGTAGTCTTTTGAACATCTCTCGGCCATTGCCATACATATTCATTTTGCATTCACTAAGCAGAGCTTTCCTTTAAAGTTGGCTTGAAACTGAAGTTGTGATAGCCTTTCTTTCCTAGTTTGACATATATCTGATTGAAACAGCTTCTGGAACAACAAAAAATGTAGGGCGGGACTCAGTAAACACATCCTCCAAGAAGAGAAGAGATGTTGCTGCAAGAGGGAGGGGAGTTATTTTGATTAAATATTATGAGGGCACATGAATTTTTAAAATAATGATGTGCATGCATAGGTCATTTATAATAAATACCGCAATATTCCGTAAAAAAAAGTAAATATTGATTTCATGTTGACAAAGTAGTTGTTCTCTCCAAGAATGTATTTAGTTATATGATGCACACGCAAAGAAATTCATTGTTGAGGGCCCCAAGCTTCATATTTCCCTTCAGGATGCTTTTTCTTATATCTGTCGGAAACAGTTTGTGTCTTGCACTATTGTGAAGCCACCGCATTTTTACTTTCTGCTACGTCTTTTGCATCAACATTCACAGACTCAAATTGTCTTCTCAAGTGTTAAATCAGATTTCAGACCGCAGTCTGGTCATGTACCATTTTACTATCTATGTCTCTGAAGCCACATGTTGTGACAAGCCACATCATGATACATGAACTCACCAACAGCTTGTGTGCGCTACCTGAAACATTACCACTCTGTGATCGTCTTCAAGCTTCACAGCTACCTTGGTAATGCTTCATGTGAAGAAAGTTTTGTTCTTATTAGGGCAACTTTTTTTTTTTTTTTTTTTTTTTTTTTAACCTGGTTGAACACGGGGAATGTCTGCTATTTATCTCTTAACTGTCGTTGTGGGTTTGATTTTTAATTAGTGCCTTCATTTCTGTTCTTCACTGCTAATACTCCCCTTTTATCTTTCATCTCTGTTCTCATATATTTGATCTTACTTATGTTTGATAAGCAAGAGAAAAGCATTTGGTTGTGGATTGCTCCCTACCCTGCTTCTCACCTCTTTTGCTTGTCTTTTATGGTGTGCAGATTTTCTCTCATATGTTTAATTTAAAAAACCAAAGCAGTGTGGATGAGCAAACTACAATACTGGTGAGCCACATATTAAAATATTAAAATGACTTGCAATACAGGGTGCATGATTTGTAGATTATTATTTTCCATTGTTCACTGATCCCCATGCATGTCTACACTACAACTGTATACAACTACAACTGTCCGCAAATGTTGACGACATCTTTTGAAAGGTCTGTGGGTTTAGTGTCAGTATCTGGTCTCTGTTTTACATGCTTCAGCAACAGTAATGTAGTAATTTGTGTTTGAAATGAAAAGATGCAAAATCAAAACAAGAGATGAATTCAATCCATCGCATTTGGATAAATTGTTAAAGTCAAGCTTCCATTGAAAATAATCCAACAGCATTTTTTGTCCCCAAAAGCATTAAAACCATGAAATATTTATATATTATCCATTGCTTACATCAGATTTTGCCTGAACAATCTGCCTTCCTACATCGTCCCTCAAGAAAATATCCAATCTGAGCACCATTTATTTTGTAAATATAATCATATAAAAGGTTTTTAAAATCTTATCAGATTTTCAAAATATGAGAGAGAGAGAGAAACACCACACACTAACAGATTCCATTTACAAACAACCAGATTGCTGACTCGCAAAATCCCTCGCGGTCAAACGTGACTATAGAGTAAACAAACATGGTGGACAAGAATAAATGGTGATAAAATTTTTGAAATGCTTTTTCACTGAAAATTTGCAAGGGAAAAAAAAAAAGAAATGAATGGATGAAGTCATGTTATGCTTCCATCTTCCGTCATCTTGCTTTCTGATTTGGTATTGTTTTGTTCCACGTGACAATCTACTGAGTGTGTGCGCATTTGTCCTCAGGGTTCCCCACACACAACAGGATTTCGTTAATATTCAACATGTTGGATATTTACAATTTGAAAACGTTCTTCTAAGCAGATTAAATTACTCTTAACACATCTCACACCACAGGAAAATCTGATAAAATAATCTGTAGAACCATCAATATAATTGGGACTTTACCTAGGATTGTCGGAAGGGGTGAATTGGGCCCAAAATCGGCCTGATTATCTTGTAGTGTGTGGGTGCCTTTAGACTCTCACAAACAAATGAGCCCATCTCCAAAAAAGTTTTTTTTTTTTTTTTCCCCCCAAAATAGGGCAGTAAAAGTTTTAATATGACCCTTTTCTAGGATTTTCCAATCCTACATTAAATCACTGAAACTCATAGTTAATTATTTTAGAGATGTGCAATGATAAAAATTCCCGGGACATGTAATTCAGTAAAAATGTGGGAACTGGTTTAGGATCTGAATACTTGGCAGGACGTTTTATCTATGATTGCAATGGCACTAAAATGGTTCATGATGAAAGACCAGGCATTTTATCTAGTGAAGTTGGGAGCTTATAAAAATACTAGATGTACTTTTTATGCGAAATGAAATGTTCCACAGAGCTTTTTTTTTTTTTCTTCTTCTTCTTTAGTCCTGTTGCAGATAGTGCTTTAAAATTAATTTTGCAAAAGGTTTTGAACCAGGACCCATTCATGATTCAAGATACATAACACTGGACCAACATATACCGTAAGGGCTTTGGTAATACGCATATATTTATCTGGATTTTAGGGTCCCCCCACCTTTTGAAACCCCATTTAACCTCTGATAATGCAGCAAGATCTGTCTTTGTTCTACTCATCACTGAGACTGTTCCAAAAGACAGTGACAATATATAGCACAGCGATTCTTATCATCTTCTCTGTTACTTATGGAGGTTAATGACATCTGGTAGACATTTTGGTAAAGCAGCATATCATGATTCAGGCCATGATGATGAATGCAGCTAATGGCTTTATTTGATGTCTTATCTTCTTTGTGCCACATGAGCGGACGAGAATATATGAGCAGAGCGCTGAGGCTGATTGACGAATGAGATCCGTTGTTCACATTTATTGATTGTTGCCTTGTGAAATCATTACTGTTCAAAGTAATTGGATATTCATCTTACTACAGACAAAGAAATGAAAATATAACAGCTTTGTCTAAAAGACACCGAAAGACATGCAGAGAGTGAAAGAGACAAAGTGTGCTCAGAAACATTTCTAAAATGCCAAACTTAATGCGCAAGCCACCCATGTATCACGTTTTTTTAACAGTGTCACCGTTATTTTGAGTTAAACCTTCAGAACAGTGCCAATGTAGACAGGCAATAATGCATAAAACAGTTCTGGATATGTCTGTCTACCTGTCTACCTGCTGTCCAACGTGCCTAAAATAATGGCAATGAGCCTGGTATGTGCTGAAAATGTACTTTAGGGAGCAATAAATGTGCAAATAAGCATCCAAAACTATATGAATTGTGTCTTATATTGTAAAATGCTGAGTTAAGTTAAATTAAGCTTTTCACTTTGTTTTAATCAATATTTGTTTTGTTTTCCAGCAAAATTTCCAGTACACATGAAAAACAAAATTGTACAAGATATTAAGTCTTTTCAGAGAATGTTAAATTAAGTGTATTTCTCTTGCTCCACTGCACCCAAGCAAGCATTAACCACAAGTCAAGATGTTTTTTTCTAAAGTCACTGCAACTTGGTACAAAATTAATATAAATATGAGTATTGCCATTATTACATGGTTGCCTAAACTGAATATATATATATATATATATATTTTTTTTTTTTTTTTTTTTTTTTTTTTTTTTTTTTTTCAATTATTATATTTTTAAAGAAATGCAAATAAAATCTTTGTTCTCTTCATTTCATCAACATGTTTCAGAGTAACTGGTATCAGTTATAAACAAACACATTACTCAGTCGGCCTTAAAGGGATAGTTCATCCACAAATGAAAATTTGATGTTTATCTGCTTACCCCCAGGGCATCCAAAATGTAGGTGACTGTTTCTTCTTCAGTAGAACACAAATGATGATTTTTAACTCCAACCGTTGCAGTCTGTCAGCCGTATAAATGCGACATAACCTGATATTGCTGAGTTCAGCATGTTCCTGGGTCAACATTTTTGTTGATCCTGGAACAACATTCAAATCAACCAATTAGATTTGAGGGACAAGTTTACAGATTACGTCAAGTTTAGGCTTAAAATCATGAATTGGTGCTTCTACATAAACAGTGTTAATCATCTATCATTTCCCTCTGATTTTTGGGATAACTTATGGTTAGGGTTAGGTTTAGGGGTAGGAATAGGGTTAAGACTCAATTTTAGGGGTGACCCTGAATAGTCGACGATTCGAATCTTCGATAGGAGGAGTCTGATTCGACTACCAATCTCACAGTCGAATCGTCGCAGAGGTGTTATGAGACGAGATATGGGGGCTTTACATAGACATAGGCCCTACCGGTTCTTTCCCAATAGGTTAATATGCAGCCTATTATGTTAACACTATAAATAAAAATGTGAAAAGAAAGAAGCTTTTAATAAATATTTTTAATGTGAGTGAATAAATCCAACCTGCGACCGATTTAAGTTTCACTTCTATGATCCGTGACCGGCAGATGAGCATCTTTACGGCAGGGATTAAATCTTCAACAATGTCTGGGATAAAGTGTACAATTGGATGCACTTTGAAATGGTAAAAGATGATCAAAAAAACGTATGATGCAAGTTGTGCCAACAGCTCATGTCCTATACAACTCAACGACAAACACTGCGGCACGCTTCTGCCGGCCAACAAGCTGACTATAGCGCGCTATTTGAAAAGACTCAAACGGACACAGGCAGATCGCGTGAAAGACTGGATTTTTCTCTCTCAATCAGGTAGGGTAGCTACAAGTGATTTCAAACTATTACAGCCACTTGTAATTTGATTTTTGAATTCTGTTAATGTTTAGCTAAAAAGACTGCCACTCCAGTTTAGCGTTTATTGTCTCTGCAGTTAAAAAGACAAGTTGACAATTCTAGCTATACTTTCGTTATTTTAATAATATATTTAATTTTAATTTATTCATTGATCACTCTGGGTTACCTAATTTAACTATTTCTGGCTTGTGTTTTGAATATAGGCCTATGTTCCCCTGCACTTCAGGCATTTTGCAGTTTGACTTGATCATATTTCATTTTTTTAAGTAGGCTATTTTCATTTATTAGAACGGTATATTCTAATTCAATTCTGTAAATTAATGTTTGATAATATATATATATATAAATTAAATTAATTAATTTTTTGGTGCATCAATGTTGCGCTGTAGATTAGTTAAAGCTTGCTCTCACAGGCAATTTAGCCGATGTAATTTGATTTGCCGACATATGAAATGTATATCTATCTGCAGTTTGGCCTTTCTGCAGTTATTATTTAAAGTTTATTGATCCAAAATGTTTTTATTCATTTTCTTCTATATCTTTGAGAGTGTTCTGCACATCGTGGCTGTGAATGTTTATCCACATTGCCTTTCATTTGTTTAAAAAAGATAAAATCATTGTCAGTTTCGTCTATCACTTGACAGGCAGTTTGGTCGGTTTATTAGAGAGATGTTTCTCTGTGCTGTGTGTGAAAGAAAATAAAAGTTGTCTTAAGCCGCGGGTAGACTATAGCCAGGCCTTACTTCACTTTCCGTGTCCCGCTCCATCTCGTGCACAGTTCAGCGCGCGAACCTTTCAAAGTCCGTGCGTAGTCAAAGTCCACCCCCCCCCCCCCCCCCCATTATGATTCCACTATCAGTCGAATATAGGCAATCTGATTCGAATCGGATTCGACTATGAAAATCCGTAGTCGAGGACACCCCTACTAAATTTTCAGAATAGAATGTTGTTCCAGGATCAACAAAATATGTTGACCCAGGAACGCATCTAACTCAGCAATATCAGGACATGCATAAATGCGTTTCACTGGGAACACCATCTATGAGAGTCAAAAAAACTTGCATAGACAAATCCAAATTAAACCCTGCGGCTCGTGACGACACATTGATGTCCTAAGACATGAAACGATCAGTTTGTGCGACAATCCGAACAATATTTATATAATTTTTTACCTCTAAAACACCACTATGTCCAACTGCGTTCAGCATTCGCTTAGTGAGGTCTGATCGCTCTCTGACAACGGCAGTGATGTCTCACACTCATTGAAGTATAAGCGCGAGAGATCACTTCCGTTGTAAGACCGCGATCAGACCTCACTAACCGAATGCTGAACACAGTTGGACATAGTGGTGTTTTAAAATTATATAAATACTGTTCGGTTTCTCACACAAATCGTTACGTGTCTTAGGACATCAATGTGTCGTCACGAGCCGCAGGGTTTAATTTGGATTTGTCTGTCGTGTTTTTTCTTATCATGTAGTTAAAAAAAAAAAAAAAAAAAAAAAAAGACTAAAATATTTTCAATTCTTAAACCTTAAATGCATACCTCGGGTCTTTAGTAACCCGGGACATCATTCACTACCCTCCTCCTCATTTATTTTTTAAAGTTAGACATCAACCTTCTTGGTATTCCTCAATCAATTCATTATAAAGAATATAACAAGAAAAAAATCATAAAATTATAAAATAATGCCTATTTTTGTATTCATTTTTTGTAAAAATTGTATAGGGTCGCAAACGACCCGAGGTGTGTATGAGTGTACATATATTTTTTTCTGCACAACAATAATTGAATCTTAGATGACAGAATAAGTGCAATTCACCTTTATTCCACAAGGTGGCAATGTCTGATACACAATGCTGAAGTGACTACTCATTTAGACAGAAAACGAAATAATAAGAGAAACATGAAATGGCTCAGCGATTTACTGCAGAGCAAGTACTGAACGCAATCAAATATGACTGTACCTGTCACTGGATGGATCTGGTGAAGCTGTTAGCGATCGAAATATTGATTTTGAAGATGTTGAAAATTATATAGTTCTGAGAATATGTTTGAGATCGCAAATGGGCTCATATTCGTGACCTCAAACATAAAACTAGCCCATTATTTGCTGAATTTACTGGGAAATGAGCTCTGACGAGGACAGTCTGCTCAAACTGAGCCCTTTCAAGCTCCAAAAGGTAACAAAATATGCTTTATTTTATTCTTCTGTAACTGTTACTCTAATATCAGAGGAGTTTTATATTATCACGACAGTTAGAGATCCTTCCGTGTTAGATATAGATCCGGGTCAATAAAGACCCGAATATGTAAGAATGATTGCCGAAACAGTCATGCATTTAAGGGATATATCCCTTATTTTAATTCAAGTAAATTCATTTACTTGACATTTGTATTTATATTTATTTAAATATTATAACTTGATTTACATACTATACATATTTATTCAAACAATATAATTTTAATACTATATATGCAATTAAATAGATATTACAGATCATAATTGAGGAATGAATGCTAAATTATATCTGTAAACATTGGGGGACATGTTTATCACAGAACTTTGACTGTGTTTGGGAACTCAGTTCACAAATCCCTCAGTCCTAATGGGCTACCTAGACCCGCATGGCACACACTGGACTCACAGCCTCTGTATTGATCTGTTTGGTTGCATCAGCACCAACCAAATTGCTGTGGTCAGAGGTTCTATAGCCAAGAATGCTGGGAGTATAACGTGCTGTTATTAGCTTGGCAAGTGCTGAATGTTTAAGTCCCTCAAGACCTGAGAATCTTGGCTCAATCATTGTGAAGCAATTCTGAGCCAGATAAGCAATACTACGATTGAAGTTACACAGTTTGCACTGTTACACTGCTCAGAAAAAAGAGAGAGAGAGAGAGAGAGAGAGAGAGAGAGAACAGGCTGAGCAAAAAAGCACAGCCATTCTGAATGACACCTTGAAAGTAATAAGAACAAAATTGGAAAAAAAAAAACAAAAAAACAAACAAACAAAAAACACCATTTCAAACCCATATGACTTTTTCATTTGTGAAATACTGGAAGAGAAATTCTCAATAATGTCCATGCTGCTCTTTTTCATATAAAAACAAAAGGGCTTTTGAGAACTACAGTGGAAGTTAAAATTTTCAGTCAATAACGACTTATATTTGGTCCTGTTCGTCAGCTATTATATATTTTCAGAAGTGTACAGTTTGGAATATAATAGTCCTGAATTTCATATTAATCAAAACAAATTAATGCTGAAGGTAAATAAAATTAACCCTTAAATGCATACCTCGGGTCTTTAGTGACCCGGGACGTCATTCACTACCCTCCTCCTCGTTCATTTTTTAAAGTTAGACATCAACCTTCTTGGTATTCCTCAATCAATTCATTATAAAGAATATAACAAGAATAAAATCATAAAATTGTAAAAGAATGCCTATTTTTGTATTCAATTTTTTGTAAAAATTGTATAGGGTCGCAAACGACCCGAGGTGTGTATGAGTGTACATATATTTTTCTGCACAATAATTGAATCTTAGATGATGGAATAAGTGCAATTCACCTTTATTCCACAAGGTGGCAATGTCTGACACACAATGCTGAAGTGACGACTCATTCAGACAGAAAACGAAATAAGAAAAACATGAAATGGCTCAGCAGTTTACTGCAGAACAAGTACTGAACGCAATCAAATATGACTGTAACTGTTACTGGATTGATCTGGTGAAGCTGTTAGCGATCGAAATATTGATTTTGAAGATGTTGAAAATTATATAGTTTTGAGAATACATTTGAGATCGCGAATGGGCTCATATTCATGACCTCAAGCATAAAACTAGCCCATTATTTGCTGAATTTACTGGCAAATGAGCTCTGACAAGGACAGTGATGATGGCATAAAACATCTGCTCAAACGGAGCCCTTTCAAGCTCCAAAAGGTAACAAAATATGCTTTATTTTATTCTTCTGTAATTGTTACTCTAATATCAGAGGAGTTTTATATTATCGCGACAGGTAGAGATCCTTACGTGTTAGATATAGATCCGGGTCGATAAAGACCCGAATATGAAAGAATGATTGGCGAAACAGTCATGCATTTAAGGGTTAAAGTTGAAAGCTCAGTTTTCCACGGCATCACACTATTTTTATCTCCGTGACTTTAATCCTCACCCCGCCAGTGTTTTCAGTGTTTTTACTTGTGCGTAAACAACTTCAATCTGCTCCTTCTGGTTTACACAGATCTTCTTCTTCAGTTGTTTTTTTTTATTTATTTTTTTTTATCTGGAGACGCTGTACTGTTTCAGAAGATCTGTAAACAGTATTTGTATGTCTTGACAGTTTCTGGCATGCTTTAATCGTCAGATGAAAAGATGAACATTCTTCAAAACATCTCTTTTTGTGTTCCACTGAAGTAAGACAGTCATACAGGTTTGGACCCTTAAACTTGATAAGTGAATGATGACAGAATCATTATTGTTTGAATCGAAAGAATAGAGCAAATCATTTCCTAAGTGATCTTCTATTAATTCACTTCCCATTATTAAATTGTCCGTTTCACATTGATGAGTTTGTGGCTGGACTAGTTGGATAACTGCAGCGAAAACGCGGCATGTCTAAATGCGGCTGTCATTTTCTTCTCCTAATGGGGTCTCAACATAATTAATGATTAAGTTGTCACTGTATTAATTATCTGGTGACAGCACTAACTGTTGAACAGATAACCAAAAGCCATAACAGCAGTGGCTTTTGAAAAGAGGTTTGACTTGCACAGCCTTGAATCAGGGTGAGTACACTGCTCTGTGATTGCATGCTTGGTTTAAGCTGAAATGTAAACTAGCATTTGTCAGAGAGATAATTATAGAATGGGGCATTAGGAGACGACTCATTGTGCCCTTGTAATCCATGCATTTGGTTGCCATGGCAGCGATAATAAAGAACGTACTTGGGAGGAAATGGCATCGCTCGACTTTTGGAAAGTAGAGCAGGTACCGTGTATCATGTCTTTTGAGAGGTATGACGTTCTTGGATTGAAGACCTCATGATAGACTTTTCAAGCTGCACCCCCCTCCCCCTTGTAATTTACGGTCCTGGATTATGTTTGGGATTGTTTGATGTCGCCGCAGATGGATGTTGAATGAGTCATTATACAACAAAAACCCACCAAATGGTTCCAACAGCCTATGGCGGAAAGGTAAAGCAAATATATCTATCTAACTAAACGGTGGTGTCAGCAGTGCCTAATGCATACAAAGCAGGACACACTGATAAGAGGAGAAACAGAAAAGGAAAGAAGATCGTACATCATCCATTATATGAAAGTGTCTTGTGAAAGTATATGCCGACAGTTGCAAAGTTCCAGCATGTTAAAGAAGAACAATACAAATCAACATCTAACATAAAACATTGTGTGTTTCTTTCTTCTTTTGTCTTAAGATTTTGATGTGAGAAGTCCTTGGAGTTTGAACCTTACAGTAAAAACATGATCAATTATGGATTAAATAGATGCGCCTATCTTTAATTTATTCATCACCTTGGCTCGATACGTTATTTCAAATCTTGACAACTTGTATTGTTTCTGTGCAAATATTCTGCCTTTAGAACATCTGCCTGCCTATACTGCAAATAAACCAATCACAAGTGACTGTCATGCAATCATTTCCATAATTTGCCCAATCTAGGTCACGTAAATTGTGCACATTGTAGACTTATGGAATGTGGGTAGAAATCATGGAGTTAATTAAACAGCGTGAAACCATAGCAGAAGGCTCGGTTAAATGCTGACCATATTTATTTGCCCATTATCTTTCGGTTACGATCTATATTTGAAGCTTTTATTCTTCAATTGATGTTTACATGCTAAACTATTCTTGCATACAATAGCATGTTCTGAATAAACAAATACATACACATTATTTTTCCTCCTACTCTCTTCTGGAACTCTGGAGTTGCTTGTTCTTGCCTTTTTTATTATTATTATTATTATGCTACACTTTTAGTAATCCTTCAGAGTAATATGATAAACATATTAATTCTGATTAATTTCCTTAACAACTGCACGTGGGATTGCAAAATGTTAAAATGTATGCCATGAGATTGTTGATATAATTTTGCTTATCTGTATATTGTAACAGGCTCAGTGGAAAACAAGCCTCTACCTACATTTTTGCAAAACTACACAAATGGCAGTAAAACACCAGTAACTTGTATTCCCTTTCATACAAAATTGATTACAGAGGCAGATTATCAATTAACAAAGATTTATTTATTATCTAAACTAATACATTTTGACATTTACATCACATAACCAGCTTCATATGTATGGCTTTTCTGATGTAATAAACTCACTAAGTAGCTCACCTGATACAACATTGCACTTTCATTGCGGAGTGATTGGTTACGAGTCCTTTGAAACATTAGTGATGATAAGAGAGCTCAAAGACTTGTAGAAGCAAAATAACATGGCATGGTGGAGGTGGTGTGTTATTTTTAAACACAATTCACTGGACATTTTATTTTTAAACTGTTGCGATACATACAACAACCAGTGGAATAAAATGTGGCCAGATTCATGTTCATCAATTTTGGATAAAACTGAATGTGTTTTTTGTGCAACTCAAATTTCACTTTGAAGGTCCTGTGAAATGCAAAAAAAAAAAAAAAAATGCTGAAATTATTCCACAGGGCACATGTTTCCAGTGAGCCTATTGACTTATACACATTTCTTTTAATGTTTGGAAATTATGTTTGCGTCACCCTTGCTCCAAATTTCAGTTTCTAATATTTTACTTTTTTCAGCTGCCTAACATTTTGAACATGGGAACATATAAATTAATAAATTATATAAATATGGATTAATTGGGAACATGGTGGATACACAAAATTCAATACAATTACTGTATATTAATCAGAATATATTCGTATATTTGATTGCCATAACCTTATTAAGCCAAAATTCCAGGTTCTAGAAATACAAAAAAAAAAAACTTCTGCTATATGTTTTAACCTAATCTGCTATAACCTTACTTATGTTTGAATGTGAATTTCCAAATTAAAATAAATGTGGAACATATACATTTGCACATTCTGAATGAGAATTAACTAATTGTTTAAATTATAGAATTACAAAAAAAAAAAAAAAAACAGCATAATAAATGGCGAGTGAGTGTCTTCAGTACTTCTAGAAAGGGAATAGCAAGGAAAAAAATAATATTTTAATTGATCCAGATTATGCAAATTACATAAAATAATGACTGTGATCTTTTTTTCAGCACAACTGATTTGCCTTCTCACATTAGACCATTCACCTGTTACAAACAAACTTTTAAAGGATTAGTTCACTTTGAAATTAAAATTAGCCCAAGCTTTACTCACCCTTAAGCCATCCTCGGTGTATATGACTTTCTGATGAACACAATCAGAGAACTATTAATAAATATCGTGGCGCATGCGAGCTTTATGATGGCAGTGAATAGGGTTCACAAGTATGAGCTGAAGAAAGTGCATCAATCCACATCCATCCATCATAAACGTGTACTCCACACAGCTCCAGGGGGGTTAATAAAGGCCTTCTGAGGTGAATCGATGCGTTTGTGTAAAATAAAAAATATCTATATTTAACAAGTTATGAAGTAAAATATCTAGCTTCCGCTAGCAGCCTTCCATATTCAACGTACGAGGAAAGTGTAAAACTCTTACAGTTCAAAACGCATACGGTACATCCTACACCTTCCGTATTCAACTTACGGAAAAAGCGTAACTGACGCAACGCCAGTTTACACTTTCTTCATAACTTGAATATGGAAGGCGGTCCGGCGGAAGCTAGATATTTTACTTCATAACTTTATAATTTTCATTTGAATGTGAACCTTTAAAGATGCAATAGGTGATTTTCTACAGAAACATTTTTTTTGTTATACTGATTGAAAGGCTCCTCATATGCTGATAGCAATCACTATTTTAAACGGTCTAAATGTATTTTTATAAACATATATTGTCTGTGGAAGATGTAGGACCATAAAGTGTTCATCCAATCTTTATATTCGGTCCGAATGAAATAATATGATGTTTTCTGTTTTCATGCTATGCAGAGTTTATGTAGACAGATGTCAGTCACGGAGCACCACAAACAAACAGCAGCCACCTTTTACAGTTCCTACCAAATCAAAACAACGAGCTTATGCTGCATTCACACCATAACTACCGTAATTAAGAGAATGCAACCTGTGATGTTCTAACCGGAGCTGTTCAGTCAGTTTAGTCATACTCGGAATTATGCGTTTCCATGTTTCCAGTCAGGTACAAGCTCTCCAATTCCCCGTTTCACTATGCATTTTCATTTTAAAACAGCGTTTTAAAATGAAAACGATCCTCGCCTACACTGGCGTTTCAGAAACAATCTCTGTCTACACTACACAGCCGAAAACGCAAGTCAACTTGACTGTTCATGCACACTGTCTATGCGTGTACAAGTGTACACAGTTGCCTAAAACGGGGTCTGTACACAGCAAAATCTCCAGAGTTAAATCAACTCTGCTCAGAGTACATATGGTCCCTCTCTAAATAGTGTTAAAATAATACTAAAGCAGAGTTAAAGTTAATGAGATAATTAAGCAATTAATAAAGTGATGATTGTGCATTAGTGATGAACACCTGCTGTTAACAATCTATGATTCTTCAGAATCACTGAAGAAAAGAGAAATACAAGAACTACAACTGACTTCAGTCACAGCCTTATTAATTGCTTAATTATCTTAATAACTTTAACTCTGCTTAAGTGTTACTTTAACACTATTTAGAGAGGGACCATATGTACTCTGAGCATAATTGATTTAACTCTGGGGATTTTACTGTGTAGCATCTCTGTTTTCGAGGTTCAAAAACACCGGCGAAGTATAAACGACAGGTGTAACCGTAGCAAAACTTGATTGATTGATTGATTGATTGATTGACATGAGGTAGTAACGCCATCTCTTGTGCCATTTTGCTGAGAGCAGCTGTGTGTGCACCTTCTTCATGTGTTTTGGAGGAGGCGGTTCTTTGGACAGCGATTTGCAGGGAGGGTGGGATAGTATGCTTTCAATGCTAGCAGGCTAACATGAACATTTCCCAGATCTTCTACTGCACCTTTAATTAGCACATTATATATTGTACACCTCAGAAGCAAGTCTGCTCACATTTGTGACTGGATACTTGAGCAGTCATGGATTGAGTCAAATACTGTCCAAATGTTTCTTAAATAACTGGGAGTGAGTCTTTAGCACACATATCAGCTCATTTCTGACTATCTGCTAAGATTGCTTCCGGACAGACTGTGGAATTAATGTTGGTTTTTCCCTAAAAATGTAGGGTTGAGCTCAGCATCTCAGTAAACCCTAAAGAAACAAAGTCCATCTGGAGCAGGAGGGGGAATTATGTAAATCTGCCCCTCTGAGATGAAAGCGAGAAGACATCATGGTTGGGGGTGAATTGGGCTGTTCAGGGTCTGAGGAGGCCGCACACAGAGACTGCACAAGGGAAAAGCTCCAGGAGACTTTTTGAAAGGAACAAGCTAGATAAAAGCGCTCTACAAGGAATTACGGCCCGTGGGAAGCTTTTATGCAAGTCTTTTTTATTTATTTGTGTTACTAAGGCACCACTGGCACTGAGATATTTTGAACACACACTGAATGATATGACTAAATAAAAGCAAAGTTTGTCTGTTGGAATTTGCTAATTTGGGTTGTCTTTCTAAGAAAATTAATTTTGGCAGCAGATGGGCGACAGGAAGATGATGTGTTCTCAGCAGCACTCCTCAACAAATCTTTCAAGAAGGTTCAAGAATGGATAAAAATCTGTTTTATGACTGGTGGTGACACTATATTGATATGGATTTGGTGAGTGTTCGAACTGTGTCAGAGCTCCTGGGGGTTCTCATCCTCTCGCTATTTTTTGGAAGTGGAAGAGGAGGTTGATTAGCCCTTATATGTAAAATAATAATACATTCTGGCCTGGTTTCACAGACAGGGCTTAGATTCAGCCAGCCTTAGTTTAATTAGGACATTTAAGTAGCTTTTTTAAATGTGTCTTAGAGAAAAAAAAAAAAAAAAAAAAAAAAAAACATTTGTGTACATCTTATGACAAAACAATGACACTGACATATTTTAAGATATGTCAGAGCAATAGCTTTCAGTTAAAATAGCTCAAACATGCATTTTAGTCTGGGACTAGGCTTAAGCCTTGTCTGTGAAACCGGGGGTTCTGTCCAGTAAAATCATCAAATCTTCATTAATTGTTAAACTCATAATATAAATTAAAGATTTCATAGCCAGTGGCTTACTTCTGATACATTGTCCCTTGTTCATATCTCACACTAGCACATATTATTATGCTGCTCTCTGGAATACTTGATTCTGATTGGCTGGTCACAACATTCTGTCTGAGCTTTAAGAGCTTGATGGTTTACACTTAAATTATTGTGTCTTGAATACATTATTTTTTTTTTTTTTTTTTTTTTTTTTGAGTGAAATATTGCAATAGTGATATTTCTTTTTTATTTAATATATTATTTAAGAAGAAGAAGCTCCAATTCTGCTCCATCATCCTCACCACCCTACAGAGTACAAGCAGTTTGGAGAATGGATTGAAGAATGTAATAATAATAATAATAATAATAATAATAACAACAATAACAATAATTTATTATTATTATTATTATTATTATTAGTTATTCTAACCCTACACTGTAAACCTGAACAGTACTACTAACTTAAAAAGGTTGAGTACACTGCAGTTAAAGTCTGTTAAATGATGCATGCAACTTAAAACAATTACATTTAATTTAATTTAATTAATTAAAAGTTTTTTTTGTTTTGTTTTGTTTTTGTGTAGCTCAACATTTTTGAGCAAACCCTTATACTTAAATTATTATTTTACCGCAGTAGCTGATGTTACCAGAAGAATCTATTCAACAATAAACTAGTTGCGTCCCAAATGACACACTATACACTATGTACTTATGCACTATGTACTCATCCATGTAGTGCGTGAATTGTATAAGGTCATTTTGTCATTTAACAACAGAGTCTGATACCCCCTCCCCCTCCGCTACGTAATTAAAGCTGCGACAGTTGAGTGCATGAAGTGTCCAACATTCCAAACTTATTTTTTTCCGTTAATTTAGTGCATCATCCGGGTATTTAAAGTGAACTTTTTCTTTTTGGAATTTTCAGTGTGAACGCACTACTTGCACTATTTATACTTAAAAACGTCATAGAATAGTGCATAAGTACGCAAATTGGGACGCACCTACTGAGTTGCGGCAGATTTCAAGTTTCCAGCATGCTTTGCATCACACTCTGTAAGGGAGAATAAATGTTGAAATTGAGTGTTATTTTGTGTGTTTTTACACAAGATTAATACAAGAGAAGATGTGTTATTGTTTAATGTTCTATTATTTTGGTATTTAAAGGTGTTTCTGTAATGTTGAAGTTTTGTAGGGTTACCATCGTGGTGAAGAGTAGTGCCTGTCATAAGGTTGAAAATAGGTTGCAAAACCTCAAGGTTATAAATACTGCCTGTTGATTAACAGTTCATAAAAGTAAATAGTGATAGTTTATTTGATGTTTACATTAGCTCATACTGGTGTGCTGTTGCTAACTAACACATAACCATAAAGATCAGGGGCTGTATTCACAAAACATTTTTATCTTACCATTAAGAGTTCTCCTATATAGCATTAAAAGTTCTTAGCTAAGAGTTTTCTCTTAAAACCTATTCACAAAGCTGCTGAGACAAACTTTTACTAAGGAATAGACTGAAGTCTTAAGCTAAGAGTAAGGGCGGGGTTGACCTCGTTGCTATGGAGAATACACACAGTGATTGGCTGATGGGGGAGGAGTCAGCGATTTAATCATAGAAATATTGTAGAATGAGGTGTCATGTTTCCAAATTAAAATAAAGGTTTTAAAATACAAATGTTGCCATATTCAAATAAATTTGTTAATAAAAATGTTGCCATAGTCAAAATAAAATGTTGCCATATTGTTGCCATAAAGGTTTTAAAATGTAGGCTAAGTGTCACTAATTAAACTAGTATACAGTTAATTGTCCACCTCTTGGATGTTTTTATCTCAAGGGAATGCAGAATTCAAGTGACAAATTATGTTTTATAAACAAAGTTTGCGAGGAACACATTCAAACAGTCTTTCTAATCAGCTCGAGAGGAGGTATATATACACAGACGAGAGCTAACTCGCCTATAGTTACTTCGACAGTTTTCTGTATTCCTCCGCCACACCGCTCCTCACTCTCGGCTGGGGATACGGGGAGAACTCTGGGTTTGGGCTAAATTCCTTGGACAGCACGCCAAATACGTTTATTATATATATATTGTTTTACTCTATTCAATCATTTGTAAGTGTGAACTCATGAAAACCATTGCCACAGGTAATCAGACAATATTTATTTATTTGTTAAAGTTTTTTTTTTTTTTTTTTTTTTTTTGGTGTCTCATCGTAGATTCAAATCTATAAATCAAAATGCATTGCATTTATGAAGAAAAGGTTCAGCACCCAAGGCTCTATCGCTATTGCCTCAATGGTGTACAGTGTCTTTGGGTGGATTAAGACTGTTTGTGATTTGGTCTTAGTGATTTAGGAGTCCTTTTGACTACTCATAGCGTTTCGCAGATTTAGGAGCTAGTTTTAGCACTAAAATGCTTTGTGAACATGGCCCCAGGTGTTAGTTCATTGAATATTACAATTAAAATGCAATTACCAAATTTGTGTAGTATAATATAGGCCTATATATATAAGTTCTACTAAAATAATATTTGAGTTGTGTATTTAAATGTTTTGAGTATTCTGAACTTACTGGGTTTTACAACCACTGCATCAAAATGATTGAAAAATAAGAAACATTACGTATATGGTAAACTTACGGTAAAAATAAAGTAGTTTTAAGTACAGTGGACTTAAACATTAAATAAAATTATTATTTTATTTTATTTTATTTTTTTAGTTTGACTTAATTGTTACTTATAATCATTGTTTACTTTAAAAATTTGAGTTGTTTTACTTAATTTTTTTGAGGTAATCAATAATTTTGAGTATTCTGAACTTATCGGGTTTTACAGTGTAATTAATATATATATATATATATATATATATATATATATATATATATATATATATATATATATATATATATATATATATATATATATATATATATATATATACAGTACAGTCCAAAAGTTTGGAACCACTAAGATTTTTAATGTTTTTAAAAGAAGTTTCGTCTGCTCACCAAGGCTACATTTATTTAATTAAAAATACAGTAAAAAACAGTAATATTGTAAAATATTATTACAATTTAAAATAACTGTGTACTATTTAAATATATTTGACAAAGTAATTTATTCCTGTGATGCAAAGCTGAATTTTCAGCATCGTTACTCCAGTCTTCAGTGTCACATGATCCTTCAGAAATCATTCTAATATGCTGATTTGCTGCTTAATAAACATTTATGATTATTTTCAGTGTTGAAAACAGTTGTGTACTTTTTTTTTCAGGATTCCTTGATTAATAGAAAGTTCAAAAGAACAGCATTTATCTGAAATACAAAGCTTCTGTAGCATTATACACTACCATTCAAAAGTTTGGGGTCAGTAAGAATTTTTATTTTTATTTTTTTGAAAAGAAATTAAAGAAATGAATACTTTTATTCAGCAAGGATGCATTAAATCAATCGAAAGTGGCAGTAAAGACATTTATAATGTTACAAAAGATTAGATTTCAGATAAATACTGTTCTTTTGAACTTTCTATTCATCAAATAATCCTGAAAAAAAAATATTGTACACAAATATTTTGTACAATTGTACACATTAAATGTTTATTGAGCAGCAGATCAGCATATTAGAATGATTTCTGAAGGATCATGTGACACTGAAGACTGGAGTAATGATACTGAAAATTCAGCTTTGCCATCACAGGAATAAATTACTTTGTGAAATATATTCAAATAGAAAACAGTTATTTTATATATAAGCGGTATTACTGTATATTGCCCCTTAAATGTCATCTTTTTGTCTGTTCGTCGGCTCAAAGCCATTTGCTATAAAGTTTTTTTCACAGAAGCTTTGAGTTAATTATAAGAGAGCAAATAAACTATTTCAACTCAAATCAATATCCTGTGTTCAATTAATTACTTTTGTGGAAAGCAGCTGTTTAATAAGTTGGATAATGTGCATCCAGTCAGTTATTACCAAGAAGAAGAAGAAGAAGAAGAAAAAAAAAGCCTTCAGGGTGATAGAAGACTGCAGTGTTTATTTTGTGATAACAATCAGCTGGATGTACATTATCCCTTACTTAATTTATTCTTCTGTAATCGACTAAAATTGCAGTTTATATGCCAGTGGATGTATTAACAGGAGCGGGATCTAATTTGGTTCCATTATAGCTAGCGATTTCATTAACTTGATTTACTTGACCTCAAATCAGTACACTTGGCCTTTTCTGTGGCAGCTTCACTTAAACATAATCATGCACTAACTATTTAATGTTGCTTTTAAAAAGTGTCTGCTAGTGTATTAAAATAGCCTGACTTTTATGCAGAACTTGATTTAGCAAAGTACAACATGTTCCTGGATCAACAGCTTTGTTGATCCTGGAACAACATTCCATTCAACAATCAGATCAAAGGGACAATGATGTCAAGTTTAGGTTAGGTGCTTCTACATCAGTATTATTCGCCTATCATTTCCCTCTGATTTTAGGGATAAATTATGAGTAGGGATAGGATTAGGCACAAGGATATGGTTAGGACTAAATTTTCGGACAGGAATGTTGTTCCGGGATCAACAAAATATGTTGAGGAATGCATCTAACTCAGCAAAACCAGGACATGTGAATTTTATGCGTGACTCTCAGTACAAAGGTGCAGAGATAATTCTAGCAAGTCAAGTAAATAAACACACATAAATAAAAGATGATTAGTTCGCATGTGAAGATGAGGATCCTTGGGTCCCATTCCCTTAACTCTTTGCACAACTCTGTGTGAAGCACTTGAGCATGTTTGGAACTATCTGGGAGAAAATCAGCTTTGGATCACTGATTATTAATGACAAATAATCCGGGCAATAATTTGACAGTTTCTGTTTATAATTCATTTAAATAGAACAGGAGCCTCAATAGTAAATGTTTTTGTTCTTCCATTAACTCTTAATCTCCCCTACCATCCTTTATAATCTTTTAGAAAAATGTGTTTGATGCTAGAATAAATATGCTTACTGGAATAAATGCATTTACTGACAAATCTCCTCATCACTTTCTCATAAAACTCAGTTCCTGTACAGACACTGCACATTCCAATTGGGATGAATTGGAGCCACCCAATGCATGATGGTACAAGAAGAAATCTCAAGGAAAAAATGACTCTTAGATAAGATTTACCAAAAGGTCAGCACCTCAAAACAAATTACCAGAGGGACCAAATACTTCCTCCCACCAGACATAGCAGGAGTAGTGTAGATTAAAGATCTGCTGTCGCAAAGATCAATATGAAGCCTGGCAAACTATTGGAACCTCTTTAATGCTTAATTAGCCTCTTTGATGAACAGCCATCTCTCCATCTCCCTCAGTGATCTATTAGCTACAGAGAATATTCATAAAGCTACTACATCTGCTTAGTTAAAATGAAAGATGAAACGGGTAGAAATATGGGATAGGGCTGTAAACATCAGGGCAGGTATTTCTTTAGTGCACTCTTCAGAACTGGTCAGCAAGCCTTCCATCAGATCTCAAGAGTCTGACTTATCCTGGAGCCTCGTAATGGGGGTGATCTGTCATGTTTGTTCTAAGCCTGGATTTTTGTTTTGGAGCTACAGTGGGTACGGAAAGTATTCAGACCCCCTTAAATTTTTCACTCTTTGTTATATTGCAGCCATTTGCTAAAATCATTTAAGTTCATTTTTTTTCCTCATTAATGTACACACAGCACCCCATATTGACAGAAAAACACAGAATTGTTGACATTTTTGCAGATTTATTAAAAATGAAAAACTGAAATATCACATGGTCCTAAGTATTCAGACCCTTTGCTGTGACACTCCTATATTTAACGCAGGTGCTGTCCATTTCTTCTGATCATCCTTGAGATGGTTCTACACCTTCATTTGAGTCCAGCTGTGTTTGATTATACTGATTGGACTTGATTAGGAAAGCCACACACCTGTCTATATAAGACCTTACAGCTCACAGTGCATGTCAGAGCAAATGAGAATCATGAGGTCAAAGGAACTGCCTGAAGAGCTCAGAGACAGAATTGTGGCAAGGCACAGATCTGGCCAAGGTTACAAAAAAAAATTCTGCTGCACTTAATGTTCCTAAGAGCACAGTGGCCTCCATAATCCTTAAATGGAAGACGTTTGGGACGACCATAACCCTTCCTAGAGCTGGCCGTCCGGCCGAACTGAGCTATCGGGGGAGAAGAGCCTTGGTGAGAGAGGTAAAGAAGAACCCAAAGATCACGGTGGCTGAGCTCCAGAGATGCAGTCGGGAGATTGTAGAAAGTTGGAGTTGTAGAAAATCAACCATCACTGCAGCCCTCCACCAGTCGGGGCTTTATGGCAGAGTGGCCTGACGGAAGCCTCTCCTCAGTGCAAGACACATGAAAGCCTGCATGGAGTTTGCCAAGATGGTGAGAAATAAGATTCTCTGGTCTGATGAGACCAAGATAGAACTTTTTGGCCTTAATTCTAAGTGGTATGTGTGGAGAAAACCAGGCACTGCTCATCACCTGTCCAATACAGTCCCAACAGTGAAGCATGGTGGTGCCAGCATCATGCTGTGGGGGTGTTTTTCAGCTGCAGGGACAGGACGACTGGTTGCAATCGAGGGAAAGGTGAATGTGGCCAAGTACAGGGATATCCTGGACGAAAACCTTCTCCAGAGTGCTCAGGACCTCAGACTGGGCCAAAGGTTTACCTTCCAACAAGACATTGACCCTAAGCACACAGCTAAAATAATGAAGGAGTGGCTTCACAACAACTCCGTGACTGTTCTTGAATGGCCCAGCCAGAGCCCTGATTTAAACCCAATTGAGCATCTCTGGAGAAACCTAAAAATGGCTGTCCACCAACGTTTACCATCCAACCTGACAGAACTGCAGAGGATCCCCAAATCCAGGTGTGAAAAACTTGTTGCATCTTTCCCAAAAAGACTCATGGCTGTATTCGATCAAAAGGGTGCTTCTACTAAATACTGAGCAAAGTGTCTGAATACTTAGAACCATGTGATATTTCAATTTTTCTTTTTTAATAAATCTGCAAAAATGTCAACAATTCTGTGTTTTTCTGTAAATATGGTGTGCTATGTGTACATTGAGGGAAAAAAAAAAATGAACTTAAATGATTTTAGCAAATGGCTGCAATATAACAAGGAGTGAAAAATTTAAGGGGGTCTGAATACTTTCCGTACCCACTGTACTTCAATAGAATCTGCTCTAGAATAAGTGCAATTATTATTCAAGAAATACCATTTAGAAGTGTTATTAAAATTAATTCTGTGAAGCCTGTTTGCACTTACTGTATGACAATGTGACAAATAGAGTGTTCAGTTGTGAAAGCACAGTGGTTATAAATGTCAAAATTGTGTTAAAATAACAAAATGCCTGCAGTTACCAAAAAGGGATTTTTCTGCACACAGCACATGATATTCAGTTGGTCAGAATACCAATTATAAATGCAATTACATATGCCAAAACGTTTACATATTTATATTAAAATCTGTTTGATTTATGTAAATGCCCTTTTACACAGTCTTGATTTTGTTTCTGGGTCTAGCTAGAATAGGTTTTCATGGTTGAATGTTCAAAAAACACATTATTTTTCTCATATTTGACATTGTTGCAGCACCTCTCTTCTCAATCTGCCTTGTAACACTGTTTAGTTCCTGTCTCTATGAAGCCCCTCCTTCTGAAAAGCGCAGTGTGCTCCGATTGTCAGCTGAACCAGTGTGTTGTGACTGGTCAACCATTTTGAGCGCGTTTAGGAAATGTCATGCCTCTTGCTTTAACCGTGAGTTTTAACACACTACTAACTCAACTCAACCAGGCCTCGGCCCTTTATTTTACATATGCTTTGGGTGGGAATTATTTAAATGAGGAATATTGTGACGTGTTCGTTTCCAGAAGTGAACTCAAGACTACAATCAAGGTGTTTCAGGGAGTTCAGAAACAGTGAAAATATAAACTTTTTCCTGAAACCATATGAAGCCAACGTGAACGCAAGGGGTAGATTTTTAAGAACTTTCAAATAAACTGATATCTGAAACTGGAGAAGAAAGCAAAAACCCATTCGTTTGTAAATGGTCACTGTCATAAAATGAAGCTCAAATAAGATGCTTTTCCTTGCGGCTCTTCAAACAAATGCACCGTTTCAAAGGTTTCTTGAAAAAAATGCTGTTTCTGCAAACACTGAAGACTCAGCAACATCTGTTTTATTTGCTTACTGCAATCTGAATGAGGGACTATTAAGGGACAGCAGTTCTTTAATGGGAGTCTGCTCATATAACTGAAACTTATATTCCAGAAAAAGGCCCGACCTATTCTTCAGTCTTATTATACAAGCAATCACACTGAACCAGGCTATGTCACTCTTTTATAATAAAGAGAAGTTAGAGTTATCCTAAAATTGCTCTTTGAAAGAGCTGAAGGGAAGAAGCCTAGATGAACAGTAAATTGTTTACTTCCTGTAATATGGGACTGCGGGGGCTTTGTTTAGCACTGCAGACTGCATCCATTCATCAATATCCAGTCAAATTCTGAATTACATAAACTGACACCAAACAGACTTGGAAGACTCTATTGAGGGCAACCATGAGTAAATATTGGACGCAACTCATTTAATTCCTGAGAGAGGACTCAATGTGCATGTGGTATTATGTAATTAGTGCTGCTTGCTCATATTTAGGGTCAGGCATTTGAACAGACTTCTAACCTGAAGCGATACAATATTGTGAGTAACTCATCCCACATCATTTGTGCTACAGACAAGAATGATCTCTCAAATTATGTAGCTTATTGAGGAGAAGTGTGCTATTACTTTTCTAAATGATCGAACAGACAATTTTCACCTGGCAGATGATAAAATTGGCAAAATCTCAATCGTACACCAGAGGAGGAATTTGAATTTGGGGATTGGGCTTTTAACTTTGGTCAGTAAGTGTAGGCGGTCCAACTCAACCTGCTCTGAATGGGATTCAAACCGATGTCCCTGGCAAGGGAGGTGGGAGTGCTGACAAGGACGCTAAAGACCGCAGAAGGTATAGCGTCAGTCGCCAGTGCACCTCTTGAGGCAAGGAGAGTGAGTTACTCACACAGCTCTTATGGTTACACTCACCCCCCCAAACCTCACTCCCATCTGGGTCACGGCACCAACGTAGCAACCACACACACCACCCTTTGCATCAAGAATAGTACCTTAAAGGGATCGTTCACCCCAAAATTTAAATTGTCCCATAATTTACTCACCCTCAAGCCACCCTAGGTGCATATGACTTTCTTCTTTCAGCCAAACACAATTGGAGTTATATTAAAAAAAATATCCTGCCTCTTAAAAGCTTTATAATGGGAGTGAATTGTAGCATTCTTTTTTTTTTAGCCCAAAAAAAGCACATCCATCCATCATAAAAGTAATCCATATGGCTCCAGAGGTTTAATAAAGTGAAATGATGCACTTTTGAAAGAAAATTATCCATAATTATAACTTTATAAATTGAATTGAATTGAAATTGAATTAAAGGTTTTCACGAGATACCAACCTTTCGCGAACTTGCTTCCAACACTCGTTCCCATGGAGGCGCGGTGTGCATGGAGAGGAGGGGCTGTGCGCGCGCGAGTATGTGAGAGAGACGCGTGAGTGAGAGACGCAGGGAAATTAAATGCAGCTGAACGTTTGCTCTATGAAAGACATTGACAAAGACGAAAACTAAGGACATTTAATCTATAATTTTATTTTATTTTAGTTAGTTTTGCCAAACACACATTACAGTTTTGGTTAGTTATCGTTTTTTTGTAATGCCTCGTTTTTATTTTTATTTCAGTTAACAACAATGTTTTTTCCCACCTAGTTTTCGTTTTTTCGTTCGTTTTCGTTAACGATTATAACCTTACTCACCTTTCCGACAACGTTAAGTCGTCTCACCCGACAACCGCTACAATCTCCTTCTAGTGCCGCTCATGCAGGCTCAGCTCAGGTGCCGGTCGCGTGCAACGCTGCAGCCACATAAACAGAGTTTGCCCTTCCCCTACTGACTTTCACTTTCGGACGGGTGCTCGAATATGGAAGTGAATGAGGCTTTGCGATTTTTTTTTTTTTTTTTTTTTTTTTTTTAGTCTAGGCCTGCGTGAAATTCTGCATCCATTGTACGATTTTTTTATTTATTTTTTTCCACCTCGGAAGGGCAACGTGAGTCGAGAAGGGCATATGGGCAGTTGCCCAGGCAACCTGAGCAACCCCCCTGTGCACGTCCCTGATACATCATGTGTCGAGTTAGAGGACCGGAACTACACTCATGCACGGCCGTTACCGGAAGCCAATTATTATACTTAATAAAGTTAAAAATATGTTTGATTGTTTGTTTTTTCTTATAAAAATGCATGGCTTTTATGGCCTTTATTAACCCCCTGGACCAGCATAGATTAATTTCATGATGGATGGATGGATGGATATGCTTTTTTGAGGCTTAAAAAAATCATTCCCATTATAAAGCTTTTAAGAGGCAGGATATCTTTTTTAATATAACTCCAACTGTGTTTGGCTGAAAGAAAAAAAGACACATGCACCTAGCATGGCTTGAGGGTGAGTAAATTATGGGATCATTTTCATTTTTAAATAAAAGTGACTACAAATGTTTGCTTAACAAGAATAAAACTAGACACTTCAGCACTGAGATACATCTAGATCAGAATATCATAGAAACTAGCAACAAAGCAACCCAAAACAACCATGGTAACCACCCAGAGCACCCTAGCAGAACAACTTAGCAACCACAGAACAACACCCAGGCAACCACTCACAAAGCCCCAGCAACATGGCAGCACATTTTGCACAGATAGGCACTACAGAAAATGTAAAAGTAGTTATTTACTGGCAGACTACATGTCTAAAAGCAGGTTGCTCAGCAGTAAAATATAGCTGAAAAAAAGTGCAGTTCAAGCTGTGAAGAGAAAATTATTACACCCCCACATTCCTACCGGTGGGGATGTTTGGCCTTCTTGACCAGCATAACTGCTAATAGAGCCTGTTGGGTGAGGGAAGCACGCAGGAGCCCTGAGGTAAGCGGTGCATTGATTGGTCAATTTAAATATCTCAGGTTTTGCAACCTAAGCTCATTGGAAAAAACAAGCCTCTACCTACATTTTTGTAAAACTCCATAAAACGTATAGGCAACCTATACATACACTTCACTGCAGTTTCCAACTTATTTTTATAAAGACTTATTTGGAAATGGTTCTTGCACAGTACAATGTTATGACCTTAAAGAACTGTCACTTTAGTCTTAGATTTGTAAACTAATATATTTTGATGTTTGCATTTCCATATGTATGGTTTCACTGACATAGTAAACTTGCTCGGTAGCTCACCTAGTACAACATTACACTTGGTATGAATCCATCAGACACAACACTCGATAAAAGCTCAAAGACTTAGGTAGAAGCAAGCTAAAATAACATGGTTGCTTCAAAACATGCTTTTAGTACGGAAGAGGATTAGGGCCAAGCAATAATAAAAAAATAAAACCATCTCGAGATTAAAGTTGTTACATTTCGAGAAAAAACTCGCTAAATTTCGAGAAAACAGTCGAGATAAAATGTTGAGAATGAACTCATTAAATTAAGAGAAAAAAACTCGTTAAATTTCGAGAAAAAAGTTGAGATAAAATGTTGAGAAAAAAGTTGTTAAATTACGAGAACAAATTAGTTAAATTATGAAAAAATGTCGTTAAATTTTGACAAAAAAGTCGAGATAAAATGTTGAGAATAAAGTCTTTAAATTAACAAATTTATTCTTGTAATTTAACAAATTTGTTCTCTTAATTTAACGATTTTTTTCTCGTAATTTAATGAGTTTATTCTCAACATTTTATCTCGACTTTTTTTCTCGAAATTTAACGAGTTTGTTCTCGTAATTTAATGACTTTTTTCTCGTAATTTAATGACTTTATTCTCAACATTTTATCTCGACTTTTTTCTCGAAATTTAACAAGTTTTTTCTCGTAATTTAATGAGATTATTCTCAACATTTTATCTCGACTTTTTTCTCGAAATTTAACGAGTTTATTCTCAACATTTTATCTCAACCTTTTTCTCAAAATTTAATGAGTTTTTTCTCGTAATTTAATGAGATTATTCTCAACATTTTATTTAGACTTTTTTTCTCGAAATTTAACAACTTTAATCTCGAGATTGTTTTATTTTTTTATTATAGCTTGGCCCTAATCCTCTTCCGTATTTTAGTCATACTCACTGGACATTTCACTTTGAAGTGCATAATTAAGTGCATAATATCATTTTGCGGAAATGTCAACACAGGCATGTTTTTTTTTCTTTTTTCCAATTAGCCTGGGTTGCAATTTTGTTTGATCACGTTTAAAGACCTTTGCTAGTTTTTGTTCTATTTCCACCCAGTTAAGCATAGACAGATGCAGTGTTTGTGCCTCCTGAGGTGAGGTGATGTGATGTGTTTTGTTTGATGTCAGTTCTCAGTCTAATTACTGAGACATTCAAACATATTCCACAGCTGCCAGGAGGTTGTTGACATTGGTCTTGCCTCCATTTCTATCTTTTTTCATTGACGACATCACCAATGATATCACCAGAGTACCGCATTGTGCCATATGTCAAATCCCAACCAACAGAAAACACCTCCACAATAAACTGCTCACTGCCCCGTTTTTTAATTTAATTGCATATTGGTGGGCTGCACAATCTGCATATAGCTGTATAATAAACAGAAAACAAAGTGACCTAAAATGTATTTAGTTACTTATGTCACACTTAAAATGTATGCTTTATTGTCATTACATTAGATAAAATATCAAACCAAGTCAGCAGGACCTGACATGCTAGACATTTTAATCAACTAACTTTGCCATTTTTGCAATTACTTGTATCCAGTTGGTCCCAAGGTGATTTTTAAGACAGTTCTCCCCAAGTTCACACAGGGAGTGTGATGGATCTGGCATAAGCATTAGCCATTTACTCGAAGGACGACAGAATGAGGGTGCAAAAATGACAGGCTTTTATTAGAGCCTGCACATGCAAGCAGACCAAATTTGAAAGTTCAGCATTACTGTTACTGTATGAATGTTACGGAAAGTCCAAAAATCTTATACAGACATAAACAATGGTAAATCAGAAAATCTATGGATTATTCTGCTTGCTGCCTCATAAGAAAGAAAAAAGAAAGTGTAACAAAGACTATGCACTTAATTTGCTGAGTAGCATTAGTCTGACTAGATGAGACAGACATTGGGATTTAAAAGGCTGACCAGCACCATTTAACACGCACAGGGAAATGACACTTTAAGTTTTGACTGACTGACTGACTGACTGTCTGACAGAACTGGCCACAGGTATACTTAATTTTCCGTGTTCCACTCCATCTCACACACAGAGGAGTGCACAAGTCTTTCAAAGTATACTCCAATGACTGTGAGCACAGTTGGACACGCACACTACATAGCTGACCCTTCGGTTTGAGTGTTCAGTCACTCTCACGAGTCTGTGCAGACACAAAAACTGTGCTGCAGAATATGGACAAGTGAAGTATACTTTGGCTGAGTCAATGTTTATTGCAAATAAGGATTGTCTTACATGTTTTTACAAAGTCCCAAATACTTTAATTTTAATATTGAAAATCAAACCTAACAACTATTTTTGTGAAGTGCTCTCCTTCAAAAATGTGATTGCAAATGACATTGAATAGACATTTTTGCTAATGTTTTTATTGTTATGAAAACATTATGTCTGAAAGTTCCCTGAACATTCAAAATGTCCAGTTTTTAAAAAACATTTTTTTCCCAGTTATATACAAGCGTTAAGGTCACATTCCAATTTGTCATTTTTCAAAAGTTATGGGATTCTTTTCCTTCTTTAAACACTCTAAAACAAGTAGTACTTCAGACGAATGTCCAACTAAAATATTTCAGAGAAAAAAAAAAAGCTTTCATGAATGATGTATAAATAAAGTTTTTTGTGCTAACAATTTGAGAAAATTATTAAAGAGCATATAATTTTGGTAACACTTTATTTTACAGTGTCATTGTTACACGTTACATGTAGTTACTACAAAGACTATAGAATAACACAAGACGTGTCACTCGTATTGTTTTGAATGGGAGAAAGTGTACCGCGCAATATGGCGGAATAAGTCCGCCTTCTAAAGCCAAGAGCCAATTGCCGACTGGTAAAGTCATCGCTTCACTTCAGCGGCCGTTAGAATCACCGGTTTCTATAGAAACAGTCAGACGCGCGCCTCCGAAGAGACGCGCATTTAGGTCTGCGCATGTGCATTAACTTGATCCAGCCTGAAAAAATACTTTTTTTTTTTTGTAATGATTCGAGCGTTTAGAAACTAAATTTATGAGTCGGTTGTTGTTGTTAGATTTCATTGGTGATTTCAAATATGAAATTTAATCGTAAGGTTGGCGAACAGTTTTGGAGAATCTGATGTTTCCCCATTCAAAGAGAGCTGCATGATGCCCAGGATGCCCGAGAGGCGTTTCAAAGATGGCCGCCGAGTGAAATGACTTGTCTTAAAGGGACTTTGGTTACTATAAGTTAAATTACGCATAATTACAGGCAATTAACCCTAAACCAAACCCTCATCCTAACCCTATAGTAAGTACATGTAGTTAATTATTAATACTCAGTACTTAAATGTACTTAAATTACACTGTAACATGGACACCTTAAAATAAAGTGTAATCTAACATTCTATTAATGTTACTGGAAGAATGTTTGTTCATAATTTTGAGTGAACCTTGCCAGACCAAAAATCTGATAATGTTCCCTGTTAGCTGGGATCTCAGAGGTAGGCCTGAGTCCTGTTCATTGATTTCCGCTCCATCCACTCTAAGACGCTCATTATAATTAAGACCTGACTCTCAACAGTTCGGATCTTGAATTTACCAACTAATAAACCACATACCAGAACAGGCAATCAACACCTCGCTAAAACTCTTAACACCAAAGCAACAAAGAGCTGCATGCTGAGACCCCTCCGGTGTTCTTCCTTCACCTATGACTGCTCGCCGCCCACAGCTCGAACTCTATTATCAACTACACAGATGATGCCACAGTGGTTGGGCTAATTAACAGCGATGATGATTCAGCCAACACAGAAGAAGTGCAGAACATTGAGTCATGGTTCATTGAATACAGAAGATAAACAACTCATGAAATGTATGCTTCATGAAGTCCAGTAGTAACAGGTAATAAATGTGATGACATTATTTAATTTATAACGTAACGTAATTTATTTTATATAACTAAAAATACTACAGTAAAAACACGTAAATTGACTATATACACAAGGAGAAAGACTGTAAAATACTGTTAAATGTACCGGTTTTGGAAGTAAAAAAGAACTAATCTTACAATGAAAACCAAACTGACATGCTCATAAATCCTTGTGTGACATTTGATGGTTTTTAATTTTAAATGTTTCTTCTTATTTTTTATTTTTGTAATCATTCATGTATATCTGGGATTTATGTTACATCTTATGTTGTTAAATTAATGTTTATTGCATTATTTTAATGTGAGTTTTGACGATGGTGCTTTGTATCTGTGTATGACACTGTGTGCACTTTATATGCAGTTATCTACTCAAAGCTACTTGTGATGAACTTTCATTCATCATGTGGCTCTTTCTTAACCTCTGTGGTGTTATGGTGGTTATGTTAAAGGTATAGATTGTACTTGCAGTTAACAAGGCTGTGTACTAGCCACAGCCTTGTTAATTCAGCAGAAAGGAGCTGTTGGAATAACTTGATTGATTGATTGATTGATTGATTGATTGATTGATTGATTGATTGATTGATTGATTGATTGATTGATTGATTGATTGATTGATTGATTGCAGTTTTAAATTGAAAAATGTACAAGTTGTTCTGCATTTACATTTTTGCTGCACGCTAACAGAATTATTCTGGCAAATACAGCTGCCTGTTTTAAAATAGCATCCAAAGTGTAGTAAATACATAAAAGTGGTTTATATATTTAATAAACAATGAGGCAATTCCTATTTCCATTTACTCTAGAGAATTAAATGCTTAACAAGTGAAAGGTACTTCATCTCATTTTATGCAAACAGACTTGGCTTGCTGTCCAAGAGAGAGGGCTCGAATATAGATTAATAATAAGGTTAGTAAGGAATGTACAGAAGTAAGGCAGGATTTGAAATAGTGGAGGAATGCCTGAAGCAGCTTATAATATAATTACATTACTGACAATATTACATGAATTAACTTTGATCCATCACCTGTTGTCTCCACAAACAGACATAATGATGCACTAAAGTGATGGTGAAAGCTGATTGGCTTGAATGGTTTCCTCTGATAATGATTGGTTATGTGGAAAGAGGCATTTTAATTAGGAGCCATTCACACATAATGCTTTTAAAAACGGTAGGAAAAGTGGAAGATATGGAAAAGTGGAAAGGAATGGAGGGAATTCTCAATGGACAAAATCCATCCAGTCCTGCCATACATGTTTTTTTCCTTGTCGAGAAGTGTTTTTGCTTATCACACTACTGAAGAAAAGACCATTTCCATTTCATGGTGAAAACTATTCTGGGCTATTGTGCATGAATGTTTAAAACACATATGCACACACTACATGCGTGAGTTAATCACAGAGGTCAAAATGTAAAAAAAAAAAATATATATATATATATATATATATATATATATATATATATATATATATATATATATATATATATATATATATATATATATATATATATATATGACCACCTTCCTAATATTGTGTTGGTCCCCCCTTTTGCTGCCAATACAGCCCTTACCCATCAAGGCATGGACTCCACTAGACCCCTGTGTGCTCTGGTATCTGGCACCAAGATGTTAGCAGCAGATCCTTTAAGTCCTGTAAGTTGCGAGGCAGGGGCTCCATGGATCAGACTTGTTTGGTCAGCACATCCTGATTTGGATTTCAGAATTTGGAGGCCAAGTCAACACCTCAAACTTGTTGTTGTGCTCCTCAAACCATTCATGAACCATTTTTGCTTTGTAGCAGGGTGCATTATCCTGCTGAAAGAGGCCAGAGCCACCATGAAAGGGTGTACATGGTCTGCAACAATGCTTAGGTAGGTGGTACGTGTCAAAGTAACATCCATATGGATGGCAGGACCCAAGGTTTCCCAGCAGAACATTGCCAAAGCATCACACTGCCTCCACCGGCTTGCCTTCTTTCCATAGTGCATTCTGGTGCCATGTGTTCCCCAGGTAAGCTACACACACGCACCTGGCCATCCACGTGATGTAAAAGAAAACATGATTCATCAGACCAGGCCACCTTCTTCCATTGCTCCGTGGTCCAGTTGTGTTGCTCCCGTGCCAACTGGTGGCGCTTTCGGCTGTGGACAGGGGTCAGCAACCCTGACTGGTCTGTGGCTATGCAACCCCATACGCAACAAACTGTGATGCACTGTGTGTTCTGACACCTTTCTATCAGAAATTTTTCCTGCTTCTAACACATCAACTTTGAGGAAAAAATTTCCACTTGCTGCCTAATATAGCCCACCCACTAACAGGTGCCGTGATGAAGAGATAATCAGTGTTATTCACTTCACCTGTCAGTGGTCATAAAGTTATGCCTGATCGGTGTACATTCAGTGCAGCTGCTTTGCAGTGATTCATACTGTTACCAATCTCTTACATTTCTTTTGTTGTTTTTACTTTATTTTATATGCCCACAGATACTCCTGTTCCATATACAACCAATACTACATATTACAATATGTATGTTGTTATATATTTTACATATTATATTCTTCCTGCGATTGAGAGACAAGTTCCTGGATGCAAGAACACCAGATCCATCCCCTTATTTCTGAGCCAAAAGCTGTCTATCACATGTCAGCCCACACTATGTTTTTATATCTGTCTCTTTTTAAGCTCTGTGGCCAGATTCAAGAAACATGTTTAAGAATAAAATGATTTGCAACTGCAGTTTTCTTCCTATTTTTAATCTTGAGACAAGCTCTTTAAAAATAACTTTAAAACACACAGTGCATTAAAACATGTTTTAAAAATGCTCACACTTTTTATGGTTATTGCGGTAATCTATAGGCAACGCAAAACACGGCATTGAGATGTTTGTCATTACAGGGTTAGTTCACCCAAAAATGAAAATAATGCCATTTATTACTCAACCTCATGCCGTTCCACAAGACATTCGTTCATCTTCGGAACACAAATTAAGATATTTTTGTTGAAATCCGATGGCTCAGTGAGGCCTGCATAGCCAGCAATGACATTTCCTCTCTCAAGATCCATTAATGTACTAAAAACATATTTAAATCAGTTCATGTGAGTACAGTGGTTCAATATTAATATTATAAAGTGACGAGAATATTTTTGGTGCGGCAAAAAAAAAACAAAAAAAAAAAACGACTTGGCCAATTTCAGAACACTGCTTTATTAGGCTTCGGAGCATTATGAATCTTTTGTGTCGAATCATGATTCGGATCACGTGTCAAACCTCCAAACTGCTGAAATCACGTGACTTTGGCGCTCCGAACCGCTGATTCAACACGCTGATTCATAACGCTCCAAAGCTTCCTGAAGCAGTGTTTTGAAATCGACTATCTCTATACAAGTTGTTATTTTGTTTTTTTGGCACACCAAAAATATTCTTGTCACTTCATAATATTAATATTTAACCACTGTACATTAAAGGGTTAGTTCACCCAAAAATGAAAATAATGTAATTTATTACTTATCCTCATGCCGTTCCACACCCGTAAGACCTTCGTTAATCTTCGGAACGCAAATTAAGATATTTTTGTTGAAATCTGATGGCTCTGTGAGGCCTGCATAGGCCTAAATCTGATGTGTGGGATGTTTTATCACTTTTTTTCATCTTATATTTTCTCCTATCCCCGTTTAACATGCAGAGACAACTATAACTAAGTCATTAGCAGGTTAAGTTCCTGAAGAAATGTATAAAAACTACAGCTGTGTGGAGCTGTCAGAACATTTTCCTGTTTGTTTGCGCATCCTGACAAGTCATGTCTAACTCATCCAGTGGCTGAAATTACTTAGACTACCTGTTTGTCAGAGTCATGTCAGAAGAGGTGCAGGAGAGTTTAGAAAAAACTTGTAGCTGCTAGTAGAAATTACACAATTTGGCACAATTTGGCACTTTAAAGGGTTAGTTTACCCAAAAATTTAAATTCTGTCATTAATTACTCACTGCCATGTCGCTCTAAACCCGTAAGACTTTCGTTCATCTTCGGAACACAAACTAGGATCTTTTTGATGAAATCTGACAGCATTCTGCTCCTCCATAGATTGCTTTGACCTTTGACGCTTCAAAAAGTTCATAAAGAGATTGGATAACAAATCCATATGAATCGAGCAGTTTAGTCCAAATTTTCTGAGGAGGCTAGATTGTTTTTTTATGATGAACAGATTTAATTTAGGCTTTTACTCACATATAAACATTGATCAGCAAACATAAATGGAAATTCAACCAAACCTCTTGCGGAAGCTCAAACGTGCTGCGTAACACGAGAATTAACCTCATTGGTTCTCGCATATCAAGCAATCATGCTTGAGCATCTGTTTACCACAACTGATATGTGAGTTGATGAATGTTTACATAAAAATAAGCCTAAATTAAATCTGTTCATCATGTAAAACGATTGAGTTTCTTCAGAAAAGTTGGACAAAACTGCTCAATACATATGGATTAGTTTTATGATCTCTTCATGAACTTTTTGAGGTGTCAAAGTTTCAATTGCATAGGCTGTCTATGGAGGGACAGAAAGCTCTCAGATTTCATCAGAAAGATCTTCATTTGCGTTCCAAAGAAGAACGAAAGTCTTACGGGTTTGGAATGGCATGAGGGTGAGTAAATAATGACAGAATTTTCATTTTTAGGTGAACTAACCCTTTAAGCCCTCCAAATGACCAAATTTATCCCTCTTGCACCATTATCGAAGAAGTCGGAATGACTTTGTGTTCTACTCACTCCTGTTTCATTACCTTTTGTGTCAAAATAAAACCTGTTCCATTCTTGCAGTGACATCTCTCCTCTTCTCTGATGATGTGTTTACCGGCGTGAGGGCAGGACAACCTGTCACTCACATAAGATCTACCAATAGACCAATTTGGTGTTTGCAAACAGCGATGACGTTTTTTTATGGGCGGAGCCTACCTGGTTGCAGAAAATGACAGTTGAGCAGTAGCAGTCTATGGAAGCCACGAAATAAAAGAATAAAAAAAAGTTAATTTCGAGTTTATATCTCACAATTCTGACTTTTATTTCTCGCAAACCTGAGTTTATATCTCACATTTCTTACAAAGAAAAACAGAATTGTGAGATATGCTCGTTATCCTGTAACTCGTTATACTCGTTTTCTGAATTGCAATTTATCCCGCAATTCTGACTTTTTTCCCCTCAGAATTGTGAAATAAACTCACAATTGCGAGTTATAATGGCCGAACTGGGAGTCATAAACACGCAAATGCAAGAAAAAAAGTCAGAATTGTGAAATAAAAATTTTATAGACTATGTTTAAAAGTTATCTATGTAAAATGTTATAGGTTTAAATATTATTCCATGCTGTAACTGCTATGTATGTATGTCCTCTGAACTGCATATGCGAATATTGTAATAATATGTAGACTTACTGTTTACATCAAATTCCTGCTTTAATAGTAGACTAATCCTTGCAGGTGTCATCAGTCCAGTCTGTGAAACGTCTCCGTTTAGCTTCAAAAGACGTTTTCAACGATGGTTTTCTTTAAAAATGAAGACTATATTTTTTTGCATTCCGATTCCAACATCCAGAGGCACAACAAAACGTTTTTCTCTTATTCTGTGGATTTTGCACATTTTCCTCCAATTGCTACCGCTATTTTTCTGCAACCACTATGCACGCGCAGCTGCAAGTGACGTAATTGTGACGTCTGCTCTAAAGAGGTCTATAGCAAACTACAACCATCCAATCAATTCCCCATGGACAAAATCAAATCCCATCCTACATTTTTTTCTTGTTTGAGAAGCCGTTTTACTCAAAAATACATCACAATGGGAAAATTATCACAACTTCCATTTCATGTCAATTATAAAGCCACATACTATAGAATTTTTATAAAAACGACTTTAGAACTGGCTGAGAAATGACCATAAAAGAACTTCCTTTAGTTACTCACTGCTTCTTTTTTCCCTGCCATTTCATTTCTGGAGTCATATGTCACCCAAAACACTGAGGGATGAGTACTATTTCACCCCAAACCCACATTTGCTAACAAGCCGGCACCAAGTTTTGCAGTAACAGGATGTTCCAGGCTTTTTTGCGTCAGTGAGATGATGCACACTCTCATTATGACTGGAAAGGTCAGGATATCTGATGCAGTATAGCAGGCAATCTTTATCCGTGCTTATACCTTGTAATGGGAATCGTCAAAACATGTTACTGTATAGTGTCATTCTTATTCAATTCTATGCATTAACTGTTTTCTCAGTTCGGCCCATATGACGTGTGTGACTGCCTTGATGGCTGACTGTTGCATAAGAGAATAGCATTTAAGTGTGAGTTGTAACGGAGCATGTCATTGGTTGGATCTACTCAAAAATATGCTAATGAACAACTCACTGTTTTGAGTCTGAATGAATCAGAGCAGCACTGGTGTCAGGGTTTGGCTGTTTAACAAACACCACTTTTTACAGTTTTATTAGCTTGTGACAAAATGAACTTGTTTATGCACAGTAATTTAATAGGAAGCATTGGCTTTAGGAGGGGGTGAGGACCAAAATTACAAATAAAAAGAATCAGCTTGGGAGTAAAATACTGCTCAAATTAAAAAAAAAAAAAAAAAAAAAAGTAAAAAAAAAAAAATATATATATATACCAACTCTAATTTGCACAAAACATTAGAAAAACAGAATACAACAAAATTGGCACCCTCAAACAAGAAAATCAATCAATCAATCAATCAATCAATCAATCAATCAATCAATCAAGATAATAACAGGCTCAAGTTATAAACATTAATCACTTCCAAAGTAAAAATTAACCATTCTGTATGATTTATAAGCCTTTTGAAAAATGGGGACATGGGGCAATGTCCTCATAAGGTACCCTCTCCTTGTAATACCTATGTCATATCCATGTCATTATACAAATTCGAGTCCTGATATGTCACAAAAACACGCACACACACACACACACACACACACACACACACACACACACACACACACACACACACACACACACACACACACACACACACACAAGAATATAAAACAGTTCAAAACAAAAAGCCGGGCAGGATGCAGACTTCTTAGGCTATATGTTCAGACTGTAGGCAAATCAGATTTTTTCTCAAATCTGATATTTTTAGGCAGACTGTCTGCACTATTAATTGCAAGTGACCAAATAAGATTTGTGTGTCCAGACATAACCAACCTATCTGCATGGGTAACAACATAGGCATACCTAACTATGTGATGAGGCTTGAAATCTGATCTGCAGCTCGAGCGTCCATGAGAAGCATCTGTAAAAATCTGATGGGAATCAGATAAAAATATGATAATAATAATAATAATAAAAACTGATTTCATGTTGTTGTTGTTGTTGTTGTTTTTTTGTTTTTTTTTACACAGAGAAAACACAACACAGCACATCACAAAGTTATCCCAAAGAATACGTCTCTGGACATACAGTAACAATCCCTTTCATATATAACAAGAATTGTTTCTTTAATGAATGAACACATGATATCCCATTTGTCCTTTTAGGTTGCACCCTATGCTGCCTCACTGGTCACTACCTACTGTTGTAATGGTGTAACCAAAAGGGTTACTAAATTAATTTGTGAACACATTTGAGTGAATCTTTTTGGTGAACAGGTTTAAAGAGCTTGATTTACAAGGAGGAGTCTAGAATGTTGTTTTATTAGTAAAATAAGTCTATATTTGTCATGTTATCTTGTAATGTAGCTACTTTAACATCACGATCCAAGCCAAATTTGTACCTTCATTCAGGATCAGCATAAGTAATGTATGCTAACTGCCAGAAGGCCTGCATTTGGCCCTTACACGACCTGTTTTTACAATCAAAGTAAATTTGTCTCAAATTGTATGCAGCTGGCGATCATTTTGTTTGGGTTGGCGCTCCAAAAATAAACAGAACTGTATGACCCAGCTCACTCCACCTGTGCAGCTGTATGCTCTGTCAGCTGTGAGCATGAATCAGGCTGTTTTTTAGAGTCTGCCAGACTCCTGCTGAACATATTCAGGTCAGACAGTTCTTATTTGCCCAGGTTGTCTCATCACTCAAGCCTGAACATGGGACTAGACTTGCCAAGATTACATAATGACACACACGAAAAAGACGACTTAATAAGCCTCAGTTGAGATGTATTATGAATAACAGGGTCAGGTCATGTCTTTTAATTACCCAGTTCTTGCCATTCTTTTACATATCCATGCGGAAGTGTAATACACATTTGATTTTTTTTTAGATAAAAATGTATCTTTAAAGATTCAGTTGTAGGTTGAAAAAAAAAATGTTTTATATTGCTTTGGTTAGCTGAGTCACACCTTCTGTCATTTTTTAAACCATTTTAAACACCTCCAAATTCATACAAAGTGTCAAAGTTGCTCTTTTCCATATACTAAAATGCATGCTGACTGTAATGAGACAAGCTGAGTGAAAAGCTCTGCATGGTTGATGCATTTTTCTATCAGAATAAAACTGACTTTTTATAAAATAATAAATTATTGGATTTTCTGATAGATTCAGCTTTAAAAAAAAAAAAAAAAAAAAAAGGAAATCCAGAACTGATTTTTCACTTCATCAGCCAGATGAATAAAAGATGCTTGTGTTCACTGCAGTCTTTTTTTTCAGCAATCCAAAAACAAGATGCTGAGAGACGCCTGAGCAATCACACACATGTGCACTAGACTTAACTTAGAATATTTTATTATAGATAAATATTAAATGAGATTAAGAAAATGTCATGAAATTATTTAATATCACTGAAATACTGTACAAAAAAGGTTACATTTTATTTTGATAGTCTCCTTTAGACATTCTGAGTAACTTTGCTAATACATGTCAGCTAACTCTCATTAGAGCAGGGGTCTCAAACTCAAATTGGCGGGGGGCCGTTTCTGTGATTGACATCTCATAGGAGGGCCATATTAACCTTTAAGCGCAAGAAAGCGCAACATTTCAGAAAATTTACTTTCCTTTGCATTATTTCTCATTTACTTCAAATTTCATTAGGCCTACTAAAATATTTTTATACCTATACTATAAATATTTTATTTATGTAATGTATGTAAACAGCAGTGTCTCTCTCATTGTTACAGAGTGTAATATAATTATATAATACTATTACTAATATAATACTACTAATAAACTAATATAATACTACTAATATAATACTATTAATTGAAATAGTCTGGTGCGACTTCTCACATCCAACAAGATGCATGGAATGAAATATAGTAATTTAGAAACAAAACCAGCAACACATGTGGCGTGGAGGGGTCAGAAATAAAAAAAAAATAAAATAAAAAACTGGAGCTATATATCAACTTTATTTTGCCAAAAAATACAAATCTCTCATTGTTACATACATTATTAGTTTTTAACATCTAGTGGAAGTATTTTCCCTTACTTTATGTTAGCTTAAATAACATTAAAATCTTGCACTGAACAACACTGTACTGAACAAATACAATCCCTGAATGCATTTGTACACTCTTCTGTTTCATGACAGACACCTGACAGCGCTTCTGCTCACACACAGCTGAGACACATTTGTCCAAGATGCCGTTTGAGCATCGGTAACGTTTAATGGCTGCATCGGACGCGTTTCGGTGGTTTAAATCGGCGCTCGTGGCTTAAAGTCGAGTGCTTTTACTGGCAAGCACGCTCATAATAGATGCGACGCCAGCGCGGCTCATGGTTGCATAGCAACGAGAGACGCCACTGGAGCGAAAGCGCTTTGGAAAGAAGGAGAATGCGGCGCTGCCGCTTATGTAACGCGATATGTGAATACCCCCATAGAACGGCGACTCTTTCTTTGCATATCAGACAGGTAGCAACTAGATAATAATAATAATAATAATAATAATAATAATAATAATAATAATAATAATAATAATAATAATAATTTAGCGGGCCGGATTATGTTTTATTTTTGAGATCGGTTGCGGGCCGGGTAGAGGGGGTGGGCGGGCCGTAAATGGCCCGCGGGCCGGGAGTTTGAGACCACTGCATTAGAGTATTAGTAGACTGTAGTGGACGGTTAGTAGACTGCTAGGTTAGGGTTAGGTTTTAGGGCAGTGGTTCTCAACCTTTTTTCCCAGTGGGCCGCACAATGGTCCAAGTGCAAGTCTTACGGGCCACATATAATTTACATATGACGTCACCAATGCAAACCAATCAGATTTAATGTTATGGTATTAGCAGATAATACTATATATTCAAACCGCGGGTGCGCTGATGCGGTTATTTTTACTGATTTAAAATACATCAAACAAACACATCGAATTCACAGTTCAGTCTTTTGAAATTGTAGGTTTTGCTTGTCAAGTACTTTACTACAGAGCAAACAGGAAGGCTGCCATCTCGCTCATTAACATCTGATTCTTCCATTCTTCTTACCTTTACTGCTGATGCTGCGACTCTTCTTGTTTGCATGTGTTCCTTCATTTTATGTCCCACGTTTAGTTTTTCTCCTTTAATAACAAATTTGACCATTTTGAGGCTTAAATTCAGTTTGAATTCTTCCTAAGCGCGCACTTGTGTTTTTTCGTCATTAGCCTACATTGATGTCTTAAAATACTCACCAAAATTATTTTATATGACAAATAAAGCATTATAGCTCATTTATATTTATTTAATTCACTTTAATTTAAATTTTAAAACAAAAAATAAAATGTATATATATATATATATATATATATATATATATATATATATATATATATATATATATATATATATATATATATATATATATATATTTTTTTTTTTTTTTTTTTTTTTTTTTTCAATAAATTGTGGTCGGCATATCGCTCCGCATTCGTGACGGGCAGCAGGTTGAGAACCACTGCTCCACACCAAACGCTTACTCGCGCCCGATTACGTCAAAAGTATACACTCACTGGATGTCATGGCAACTGAATCACGGAGGAAAACTTTAAATATCTCGCCTTCGCTTTAATTTCGGATCTCCAAAAAGATATAAAACACTAAACAAATGATTTTAACATGCGTTTATGAAAGTAGGAAATCCAGACTTTTAATCCCTTACAATTACTGCTGTTGAAATACGAAATGGAGGCGGGTCCGGATTGAATTCCCTCCGGGTCCGGATCCGGACCAGAGTCCGGACTTTGAGAAGTGCTGTTTTAGGGTTTGGTAGTAGAATAAGTTTCATGGACTTGCAAAGTTACTTATAGTCAGTATAATGTCTGTTGGGGAAGCATCAAAATAATGTGTTTGCAGATAATAAGCAGGCAGTCTACTAATACTCCAATCATGACTGCTATTTGACATGTAGTTGTTACATTACTTATAGTTAATAGATTGTCTAAAGTGGACCATTAAAATAAAGCGTTACCCAACAAAACACTGCACTCTGACCATTTAATTTTTTGGTAGGTATTGTGTACTGTGCTCTATAGTCACACTTTTTGGGGCAAGTAAGATTTATATTCACCGCTGACACGAAAAGAAAAATGGCTAAGCACTGAGCTATTAATTGTCTTAACCACAAATTATTGGTCAGGAAATTGGTCAAGCAAAATATAAGCAAATGCACTTTAAAAAGCCATTGCTGTCTCAGAAAAAACATCAAAGACAATGAAGTTTTTCGCAGAATATGGGAAGTTGTATCATATGTAGAGTGATGAATCACAATGAAACGCAAGTTGCATGGTGATGCTCCAGAGCCCTGTCTTCGAAAATCTACTAAGAAATATAATAATAAATGTCTCTCTACTACAGTGAAGCATGGAGGAAGAGGTGCCAGAGGTGCCATATTGCAGAATGGCTTGCTTCCCACAAATGGAAAGTTGTTATCTAAAGAGGAATGATCAGATGTTATTTTTCAACAAGACAATGCTCTTGCCCAAATATATATACACACATTTTTTTTTTAATAAATGCTGTTCTTTATTAATAAAATGTTTCCATAATAACAGTTTTATAATAACATAATAGTTTTATTTTTTAAATTGCTAACATCCTTTTGACCAATCTGTAGTCTCATTTTCAAAACTCACAAAACACAATTAGCACAACATCTGTCTGTTGTGACTATTCCATTAACACAATTCATGTCATTTTCACACAAAATGCAGCCAATTAACGTGTTTCTAAAATTTTAATGTGTTTCTTAAATTTTCTTTTCACACAAGCTTACCCAATACCAAAATCATGGATATTTTTTTTTTAATCTTATTTACAAATGCTTAAACACAGCATGTCAGAAATGAAGAATGAATGTTCCAAACCTTAAATATATTATAAAACCTCTCTCAATTCCTAGTTTATATCTCAGAAGTCTGAGAAAAAAAAAGTCAGAATTGTGAGATGTAAACTCACAACTGCAAGAAAAAAAAAAAAAAAATAGAAAAAAAAAAAAAAAAAATAGGAGGAAACAAGCTTCCATAGTAACCAAAAACCTTGTATGTTGGATTTGTTGATGATCAATGGCAACAGTTTCATGTTTGATTTCAGTAAAAGATTCATGTAAAGCTTTGACTACAACGATTCCACTACCACTGTTCCATATGGTTTGCGTAGGGCACTAGGAGAGCATCCCACCCTCTATGGGGGAATCATCAACACCCCACCCCCCAGAAAGCAATTTCAATCAAAGGGGCAACTGAAGTTCCGCACAGGGGACCTATTTGACCAGTGGCTGCCCTGAGCAATACTGTTATTTTCTTCTTCTTTTTTTTTTCTGCTGTACATTCTATACAGTAATGACTCATTGACTTTTAGATAGTATGTTGCTATGCTATTGCCAAGAATGCACACATTCAACATTCAACCAAAAATATAGAATTGCTTACATGTTTCATGTAAGCATTCTACTTTTATTACAGTAAAACGAAACTGAATTATAAAAACAACGGATTTCATATTTTCTGCAGGGAGAACTGAAACATGACAAGTAATGCAGTTTTCATAATGCCATCAGCTGTTAGTATTTTGACAGTCACTGTGTATATAGTTTGACTGACTATATGTTCATGTTGGATAGAAAGCTAGTTCTAGTGTTTTGACCGAATGACTCGATTTTGAATCGGGTTTGCTGCGTTTTGATAGACTAAGTATATGTAGAAAAACGTTATTTTGAAATGTAGAGTTTGTATTTATTTAACAAAATATGTTTTTGATCAGAAAATTAACTATTTGGTTAATTGTATGATGTATGTGTTTTGCTGTGTAAGAGGTTAGAAAAAGTAGTTGAAGTATTGGTAAACGCTTGTTAGCAATTGTAAAAAAAAAACTGTAAGCAGTACAACTGTTTTCAACATTAATAATAATGTTTCTTGAGCAGCAAATCAACATATTATAATTATTTCTGAAGGATCTTGTGACACTGAAGACTGGAATAAGCAGCTTTCAATCACAAGAATAAATTACATTTTAAAATATATTAAAATAGAAGATAGTTATTTTAAATTGTAATAATATTTCACAGTAATAGTGATTTTACTGTATTCTCTATTAAATAAATGAAGCCATGGCTAGCATAAGTAACCAAATTCTTACTGACCTCAAATGTTTGTAAATAAATAAATAAATAAATAAAATAAAATAAAATTATATATATATATATATATATATATATATATATATATATATATATATATATATATATATATATATATATATATATATAGTACAGTCCAAAAGTTTGGAACCACTAAGATTTTTAATGTTTTTAAAAGAAGTTTTGTCTGCTCACCAAGGCTACATTTATTTAATTAAAAATACAGTAAAAAACAGTAATATTGTAAAATATTATTACAATTTAAAATAACTGTTTTCTATTTGAATATATTTCACAAAGTAATTTATTCCTGTGATGGCAAAGCTGAATTTTCAGCATCATTACTCCAGTCTTCAGTGTCACATGATCCTTCAGAAATCATTCTAATATGCTGATCTGCTGCTCAAGAAACATTTAATGTGTACAATTGTACAAAATATTTGTGTACAATATTTTTTTTCAGGATTATTTGATGAATAGAAAGTTCAAAAGAACAGTGTTTATCTGAAATCTAATCTTTTGTAACATTATAAATGTCTTTACTGCCACTTTTGATTTATTCAGCAAGGATGCATTAAATCAAAGTATTCATTTCTTTCATTTCTTTTCAAAAAAATAAAAATAAAAATTCTTACTGACCCCAAACTTTTGAACGGTAGTGTATAATGCTACAGAAGCTTTGTATTTCAGATAAATGCTGTTCTTTTGAACTTTCTATTCATCAAGGAATCCTGTAAAAAAAAAAGTACACAACTGTTTTCAACATTGAAAATAATCATAAATGTTTATTGAGCAGCAAATCAGCATATTAGAATGATTTCTGAAGGATCATGTGACACTGAAGACTGGAGTAACGATGCTGAAAATTCAGCTTTGCATCACAGGAATAAATTACTTTGTCAAATATATATAAATAGTACACAGTTATTTTAAATTGTAATAATATTTCATAATGTTACTGTTTTTTACTGTATTTTTAATTAAATAAATGTAGCCTTGGTGAGCAGACGAAACTTCTTTTAAAAACATTAAAAATCTTAGTGGTTCCAAACTTTTGGACTGTACTGTATATATATATATATATATATACACACACACACACACAAACACACACACACAGGAGGCGACAAGTGACATTGACATTGAACGATTCATTCAAAAGATTTGTTCAAAAACATTGATTCATCCAGTAATGAAACAAGTGAAGTAGTTATGAGTGAGTTATTAAATCATTCATTCAAACCCATTTTATTAAATTAATTAATTAAATATTTTTAAATAGACTGCAGCAATTAATATTTTGTCCTCTAGTAGCCTACATAATTATACACAATTTTGTTTAGTTGTCTATTCAGAATCATGGGAGAATGATTTATATTTGGAAGAAAAAACCAAACAAACAAACAAGCAAAAAAATCTTGATTCTCATTTTATCCAGAATCGATTGTGCAGCTCTAACACAAATAAAATAACACATGCACGTTCATCTTCCCCGCTGCTGTAACAATTTTACAATAATATGTATTTAGCCCTTTATGTTTTGTCTGTTTTTATATTGTTTGTCAACACACATTACATATTATGTATCTGCATCCACTAATCTTCCATCCATACAGACTAGTGCTGGCTATTTGACAATTCATAACCATTCATAATTATTTTGAGCAATAGGATTATATAAAATACATAAAATAAAATAAAATTATATAAGTGGCCTATATATAAAATTACAAAATAAACATTTATCAATCAATACTTTTTTACTTAAGTTTACTTCAAGGTCATAGCTAAATTCATAACTGAAAAGTGTTTTTTTTTTTTTTAATTCAAGACACCCCTGGATGAGCACTTTTTTTTTTTTTTATCAGTATTCTACTGATTTTAAATGACATATTAGCTCAAGACCACTTTATCACTGCCAGCATAATCAAATGTCAAATAATATAGTTATAACAAACAAACAAACAAACATGTTGCACCAGCATAGGTACAGTTATTTTTAGACCAGCAGAGCAGATCATCTACATTTTTGCAGCTCAATCCATTTAGTCCACAGAAAAGATATATACTTCAGTTAGGCTAAAAGTTGGCGGTAATTACCAGGACAGAATCTAATTAGTGGTTAATGTCACAGTGAATCCCACGAGAGGGCCAAAGTTTGGCCAATTTCCAGCTGGGTTCCCATGCTGATATGCATTAGCCCCACTTAAAGAGCAAGTGAATCGGCACAACAAAATCAACAAGTGGGTGACAACATTTAACAGACACATCTGAAAAGCTAATCCCAGTCTGAAAGCAAGAGCGGTGGGAGGAACATTACTCTGCAAGGCATACGGCCAAAGACGAGTCAATCAAGCTCTTACTGGGTGAATAATTTAAATTTAGTGTTCAACATGCTGGGCGCACTAGGTCGTGAAAGTCACTTGTGTCACTATAATTGGTTGCAGTGAGCGTAGCATGCCGATAAGCCTGGCAGAAGACAGCAGGGCGATCTGAGGCGCTGCCAAATGTCACTGTAGGTTCAGGTGGCCGAAGCCGCTTGGAAAACAATGATGGGCATGTGATGACATTTGCACGACCAGAGAGATTGTCCTCTATCAGTAGACCTCGTGTCAGTTCAGAAAGGAACCTGACCTCTGGAAAAAGGGGGGCTATAACTTTCCACAGAGAGCAAAATCAGCTCATTTCATTTCGGCTTTTCTGACACTTTTATTGATAAGGATGGTAGGAGACAGACAGGAAAGGATGGATAGATGGGGGAGGGGAGGGGATAGTGTGATCATGACACCCGCCATACGTGCGTCAAACACATTAGTACCACAGCTTGACGTGTTAAAGCACATGCGGTGATGATTAGGCCACCATGCACACCGATGAATCCACCAATATTGAGAGTTCTTTTGACTTTACTGTGACAGATGCTGCAAATATGCAAATGTACCTTTTAGGACTGATTCATAATGTTAGGGAGATCAGTTGGTGATGTTCAATCATTCATAAGAAAAATGAAATACAAGATGTTAGAGGGTGACTATGGCTGGCCCCAAATAGTCGACTAACCATTAGTCGACGAGAAGAGGCTAAATTTACCAAAATTTAGTCGCTTAACCCTTAAATGCATGACTGTTTTGCCAATCATTCTTACATATAAAATCATATATAAAAATCATACATATAACATATAAAATCAAAATAATATAAAACTCCTCTGATATTAAAGTAACAATTACAGAAGAATAAAATAAAGCATATTTTGTTATCTTTTGGAGCTTGAAAGGGCTCCGTTTGAGCAGATGTTTTATGCCATCGTCACTGTCCTCGTCAGAGCTCATTTCCCAGTAAATTCAGCAAATAATGGGCTAGTTTTATGTTTGAGGTCACGAATAGGAGCCCATTCGTGATCTCAAATGTATTCTCAAAACTATAATTTTCAACATCTTCAAAATCAATATTTTGATCGCTAACAGCTTCACCAGATCTATCCAGTAACAGTTACAGTCATATTTGATTGCGTTCAGTACTTGCTCTGCAGTAAATCGCTGAGCCATTTCATGTTTTTCTTATTCTTTCGTTTTCTGTCTGAGTGAGTCGTCACTTCAGCATTGTGTATCAGACATTGCCACCTTGTGGAATAAAGGTGAATTCCACTTATTCCGTCATCTAAGATTTAATTATTGTTGTGCAGAAAAAAATATATGTACACTCATACACACCTCGGGTCGTTAGCGACCGTATAAAATTTTTACAAAAAATATAATACAAATACAAAATACAAAAATAGGCATTCTTTAAAGGTGCCCTAGATTATGTTTTTAAAAGATGTAATATAAGTCTAAGGTGTCCCCTGAATGTGTCTGTGAAGTTTCAGCTCAAAATACCCCATAGATTTTTTTTAATTAATTTTTTTAACTGCCTTTTTTGGGGCATCATTATAAACGCACCGATTTTATGCTGCGGCCCCTTTAAATCCTGTGCTCTCCGCCCACAGAGCTCGCGTTTGCCTTGAACAGTGCCTTAACAAAGTTTAGACAGCTAATATAACCCTCAAAATGGATCTTTACAAAGTGTTCGTCATGCATGCGGCATGCATGCGTCGGATTATGTGAGTATTGTATACTGTTATATTGTTTACTTCTGATTTTGAATGAGTTTGATAGAGCTCCGTGGCTAACGGGTAATGCTACACTGTTGGAGAGATTTATAAAGAATGAAGTTGTGTTTATGAATTATACAGACTGCAAGTGTTTAAAAATGAAAATAGCGACGGCTCTCTTGTCTCCGTGAATACAGTAAGAAACGATGGTAACTTTAACCACACTTAACAGTACATTAGCAACATGCTAACGAAACATTTAGAAAGACAGTTTACAAATATCACTAAAAATATCATGATATCATGGATCATGTCAGTTATTATTGCTCCATCTGCCATTTTTCGCTATTGTTCTTGCTTGCTTACCTAGTCTGATGATTTGGTTGTGCACATCCAGACATTAATACTGGCTGCCCGTGTCTAATGCCTTTTATAATGTTGGGAACATGGGCTGGCATATGCAAATATTGGGGGCGTACACCCCGACTGTTACGTAACAGTCTGTGTTATGTTGAGATTCGCCTGTTCTTCGGAGGTCTTTTAAACAAATGAGATTTATATAAGAAGGAGGAAACAATGGAGTTTGAGACTCACTGTATGTCATTTCCATGTACTGAACTCTTGTTATTTAACTATGCCAAGATAAATTCAATTTTTCATTCGAGGGCACCTTTAATAATTTTATGATTTTTTTCTTGTTATATTCTTTATAATGAATTGATTGAGGAATACCAAGAAGGTTGATGTCTAACTTTAAAAAAATGAATGAGGAGGAGGGTAGTGAATGACGTCCCGGGTCACTAAAGACCCGAGGTATGCATTTAAGGGTTAATCGCAGGGGAAAAAAACTTCACAGGAAATGGCGAAGTCACGCAGTCAACAGCGGGTCTATGTGGTAATTACAGTACATCGTTTTTTTGTCATACAGATGAGAGTAATACATCTTTTGAATCTGTGAAGAGTCTACTTTTATTTGTATGCTCTCACAATAACAACAAAATGTTTTTGTTTTTTGTAAAGCAATGAAAGCAAACAGGGTACGCTTTCTGCCGTCTAACTGAAACTCTATGTAAACTTGCCTCACAGACATGAAAAATATATTTATATAAAGTGAAATGTCTACTGTTAAATGAACCAATTCAAATGGAAAACAAATATTCTCAGGTTATGTAATCCATATGGAATGTGCATATAGGCGCATCCGGAGATGATGAGTCAGCATTGTCAACTTCATCACTAAAGCTGAATATACAGAAAATACTAGTTTATCGATTACAGTTTTTCCTTGATTGCTGAAACACATTTCTTGAAACTATGCCTCATATTTTCAAAACAGTAAAAAAATCCATAACGTCTCAACCAATTCCCCAAACATCCTATTTTCATGTCAAAATGAAGCTCTACACTCAAAACCATTCACTCTTGCTGAAAAAACAAACTGTGCCCTCAGACATCACACACAAGCCCTCAAAAACACACACAATACAACATAGTCTTACACACTGGTAAGATAAATTCAAAACAATACTACAAAAACCAAAAAACAGAAATAAGTTGTGTTGCTTGTGGTTCTCCCCCTCACAGAACTTTTCGCATGATGAACACGTGTATGCATTTGCACATTTTTTTATTCCTTAATGTACTGTACAGTACAATACACCAAACAGCAACAACAAAATATTCTGCCCCAGCATCACATCATTGGTCTGGGACAGACCAAAGAATCTCGTCAACATCACAGGATATACTGGCCCTATCCAGACAGCGGGGGGAAATCCTCTTGCATGCCTGATCCACCCCTGGCACGCATTAACTGAAATGTCTAGTCAGGCTTTTTCCATTCCATCGTCTCTGCGTCCTACAAAAATAGAAGTACTGATTACTGTAACTGTAACACATCCTTTTTACAAAATGGAAGCAGACAGAAACTCTATCTGTATGTAAGGTAATTTGATGCATGTGTTGTAACAGAATACAGCACTCAAAAGTTACAGTACAGTACACTGAGGTACACCTACCTGTTTTCCTCCCTGAAGGTTCTTATGATCGAGGCGATGGTGAAGCAAGTTTGGCTGAACTTATTGCCCAGCCTCCCTCATAGTCATACCATGGACGAGGACATGGTCAACTAGTGGCACGAGACTCCTTGTCTCCTTGCCCCTCATCCTCGACTCGTCGTCGTCCTCCTCTTCCTTCACCTCTTCCTCCACTCCTTACTGCTCTTGCTCATCCTCTTCTTCCTCCTCCCTTTCCTCTCTGTTGTCCTCGACCTTTTCAATAACGTCTCTCTGGATCCATTGTTCCAAAACTGAAGGAACTGACTCTGGCTCTTTTATCTCTCTATTGAAGGTTCTGATTGGTGTGTGATAAATTTTGACTCTTAGTGACTCTAATTGAGCTACGCTGACTTGAGTGAACAGTATTGAGTGCTAGTGCTTTCTAAATTACAACATGGTGTAGGCAATGAGAAATGAAGGGGTTTGTGTCTAGAGTTGCAGTGACAGTTCAACAAATCTGACTCATGTGTCAAAACAAGGGAGTACGTGTTTCCGGTGTGAGTACGCTGTGCACGTTTGGCTGCCGCTTCACACTGGGCTGTTTGGGTTTGTTGGGTGTTTCATCTGGCCTACCCAAACCCGCCGGCTGGCCTGCCTGGCGTTGTTTGCGGTGTGGATGACGGCGTCCCTATGTCGAGTTTTCCCGCTTGCAATTTGGGGTCTGCTCTGTTCTTCATAAGGTCTCTGGTGAACATCAAGTTATCATCGATTGTTCCCGTTTGCTGCTTGAGGTCCTAGAGTTTGCACTTTTTGGACTCCGTGGCGTTCAAACTTCGAGGTGCTTGCACGAGGGACTGTTTGCTGAATTTTTATTCTACTGCTTCTGTTGCACAGGCATTATAGTCAGATAATGTTATCTGTTTTACTCCGGACTATGCATTTTATTCCAATACCATGATTATCTGTGATGTTTGATATGTATACTGTATTGTTTCTTTGTATTGTATACTGTGTTTTTCTTGTGTTCATGAGCCTGTGTTGGAAAAAATGTATCACGGAACATAAGATGGTTTCAAAATCATTAAAAAAATTACCAAACCCAAACTTTTTAATGGTAGTGTATGTTACAATAATTAAACGTCCTAACTTCTCATTGTGCATTTTCCTCTAAAGATAAAAGCTGATGGAAGACATGCAAGGCGGTTTAATATTAGAATCACACCCCATCTGTCATAAGTTGACACTTGAACTCGCAACATTACCTTGAACTTTTCACATTGTTCCCTGGTTGCCCTTCAGCAAATACTCATAAAAAACCCTTAAATCCTCTTCACATTCACCCAGTGGCTTGGCCATTTGTTATGCAGCAATGTGTTCAAGGTGGCTGTAAGGGAGCATGAAATAAGTAGGTTTTGCAGTAGACAGGGATACGTCTAATCCTTCTCCCTGTCTCGCTTCAAAGGCAGCAGTCGGACGAATGATTCTCTTTACCTGACAAATGGCCTCAATCCACAATGCTGCACTTTCACAGCTCTGACTGTATCCTATACATGCAGATGTATGGATTTCTGGCTATGCTTATCAGTTTCACAGTACGGCTGGGTTTTTTTGTGGTCTATCACAAAGTACTGTACACTTCGCCTGTTTGTCATATTGCTGAGCGGTGTCAGAGAAGGTAGTTTGAAACTATAGCTTGTCAAGATACAAGCTACAAAATGCAAAGTAGTTAATGCAAAAGCTACACTACAGTCTAGATAGATAGATAGATAGATAGATAGGTAGATAGGTAGATAGGTAGATATATATAGATGACATTTGGAGAAATCACTATGTAAAACATCTAACATGCCTGAGACTTTTGCATCATATACTATAAATATATAATGCAAAAGTCTCAGTATTATAGTCAGTATAAAGTCTCTATATTAATATTGAACCACTGTACTCACATGAACTGATTTAAATATGTTTTTAGTACATTAATGGATCTTGAGAGAGGAAATGTCATTGCTGGCTATGCAGGCCTCACTGAGCCATCGGATTTCAACAAAAATATCTTAATTTGTGTTCCAAAGATGAACGAAGGTCTTACGGGTGTGGAACGACATGAGGGTGAGTAATAAATGACATTATTTTCATTTTTGGGTGAACTAACCCTTTAATTTTAATGTGATTAATTCTAGAAAAAGAAAATGCACTTATTAATTAATGCACTTAATCATGCCCCTGACCTGTGTGTAAATACCATAATAAGTGATTTTCAAGAAAGAAATACCAATATTTATTTATTTATTTGTGCTGCTGTTACAGGCAAAATTACAAAATTTCCTAATATTACCAAAAAATAGCAGCATTTTGTAATACTATATTGCTAATCACTAGAAGAAAAAAAAAAGAAAAAAAAAAGCTTGTTTGAAGTACAACTACTCTACTGAACTGTATGGGAGAGGATTAGGGCCAAGTAGTAATCAAAAAAATAAAACCACCTCGAGATTAAAGTCATGCAAGATTAAACTCGAGAAAAACAGTAGAAATACAATGTCGAGAATAAAATCATTAAATTTCAAGAATATCGTTGTTTCGAGAAAAAAATGTGTTAAATTTCGAGAAAAAAAAAAAATACTGATAGAGGACATGACAGAGCTAAATCACTTAGTCAAGCTATATTTTAGGCTTACTTTCAATAACAAAGAAATAAGATACCAAAATACCAGTGAAATTTCACAATTCTCGATTCCAGCTTGTGCCATACTTTTATGTGTATTTGTCCTTTCAAGCGCAAGAGGAGTAGGCCTATTTGTGCACTCTCTGTGTGCGCTATATGGATAAAGCGTCATATGCCTCACACCAACAGCGTCGCTTTCTTAAGTTCACCATACAGGCAAAAAGTTCACTTCGAGAACGAAAAAAGGCGCTTCAATGTGTTTTACTCTAAATGTGCAAATGGAAACAGAAATCTCTACATAAGCACAGACTTTAAATAGCCTACACAGAAACAAAAAATATTAACCCATAAATGCATACCTCGGGTCTTTAGTGACCCGGGACGTCATTCACTACCCTCCTCCTCGTTCATTTTTTAAAGTTAGACATCAACCTTCTTGGTATTCCTCAATCAATTCATTATAAAGAATATAACAAGAAAAAAAATCATAAAATTGTTAAAGAATGTCTATTTTTGTATTCATTTTTTGTAAAAATTGTATAGGGTCGCTAACGACCCGAGGTGTGTATGAGTGTACATATATTTTTTCTGCACAACAATAATTAAATCTTAGATGATGGAATAAGTGGAATTCACCTTTATTCCACAAGGTGGCAATGTCTGATACACAATGCTGAAGTGACGACTCACTCAGACAGAAAACGAAAGAATAAGAAAAACTTGAAATGGCTCAGCGATTTACTGCAGAGCAAGTACTAAACGCAGTCAAATATGACTGTAACTGTTACTGGATAGATGTGGTGAAGCTGTTAGCAATCGAAATATTGATTTTGAAGATGTTGAAAATTATAGTTTTGAGAATACATTTGAGATCACGAATGGGCTCCTATTCATGACCTCAAACATAAAACTAGCCCATTATTTGCTGAATTTACTGGGAAATGAGCTCTGACGAGGACAGTGATGATGGCATAAAACATCTGCTCAAACGGAGCCCTTTCAAGCTCCAAAAGGTAACAAAATGTGCTTTATTTTATTCTTCTGTAATTGTTACTTTAATATCAGAGTTTTATATTATCGCGACAGGTAGAGATCCATCAGCGGTCGATAAAGACCCGAATATGTAAGAATGATTGGTGAAACAGTCATGCACTTAAGGGTTAATATATATTGTATATTGAAAAATATATTGAAAAATGTCTATACACACTCTTTCAGCCTAGGGTGTAGTCATTATGCTTATCTGCACATAGTATGGTTTATTAATAAGGTGTGTACAGAATTTGATCTTTCAATATCATTGTCTTAGTACATTAAGCCATGTTAAGCATTTTTCATGTTGTGTTTTAGAATGTCCCATTTTCTTGTGAGTATACCACGCAAATTGTACTGTTTTTTTTCTTCTAAAAAGACCCAGCCGCTTGCAAACTCTCTTTAAAGTTTGTATGCTACTTATTATTCAGTTATAATTAGCTAAAGCTGATAGTATTTCTTTGTTATAGACCTAGCTTGACTAAGTGATCCAACTCCATCATATCCTCTATCAGTATGCAATGACCATGACACAGATGGAATGCATGTTTGTTCTCAACATTTTATTTTGACTTTTTTTCTCGAAATGTAATGAGTTTTTTTTTTTTTTTTCTTGAAACAAGTTTATTCTCAAAATGTAATGAATTTATTCTCGAAATTTTATTTAAAATTTTCTCAAGTTTAATCTCGCATTGTAATGACTCTAACCTTGAGATGGTTTTATCTCTTTTTTTATCTGTTATTGCTTGGCCCTAATCCTCTTCTGTAGATCTGAGCAACTTTCATGCCGCTGAAAAGGTTGTTTAGTTTGAAGTGTTGCAAGTTGCGCCTCAAGACAAGCAGTAATGTGTTTAAAATTCAGTTATTTAATTTTCCACACATGTACAGATGTCCTATATGTGCATCAAAGTATGAAATGAGCATGTGCTACAAGACAAACGACCACAGATGCCAAATATATCTTATGAAAGAGCCCACACCAACCATCGCATCACTTCAGAATGGGAATTGATGTCATCCCTCAACAGTTCACTGGCTTGGCTGGCTGCAATAAAACAGTCTCGCATTGAAAACACATTAGCTCATGATTTACCATTTAGGGAAAATGACAGTCTAGTCTTTATTTGACTGGCCCTAAATAGACAAATGACTCTGGCCATGATGGTGAGAGAAAGTGAGCCAGAGATATATGAAAGAACAAAAGGCAGTCTTGCTCTTCTTGTTCTTTTAGAAGGACTGATGGAATGGAAAGAGAGTACGGAGGGCTGCCGGTTCCAATGTGTCCTCCAGGGCACTGTGGTCAGCTGCACCCCACTGACTTGAGTTCTGACACGGACATGTCCCCTGCTAACACTGCTTGGGCTCATATCGATCCTCATGAAATCGGAACCATCATCTGTGACTGCCGGGCCCTCTGGGGGAGATGAGCTGATCAACATGGATAGACTGATGTCACCAGGCTTTCTCTGTTGGCCTACATGCAGACCGAGGCAGACCAAGGCGAATTACTGGAGACTTGAGCAGACGGCCTAAAATAAATATCCCCTGAAGTGATGGAAAGTGTATGACTGTGCATATCAAGACTGGCCAGAAATGTAGAGCAAATGTTTTTAACGAACATCTCACAAGGCCAATTCACACTGCACTGACAGACGGCAACAGACAGTTTGTCTTGGTTTGTAGGATCAGTGTGTTACGCCTGTCGGTGTCTGTTGGTGTTGGTTGGCTCTCATTTTCGCAGACTGAAGGTGATGAGTTGGCATTTGTCCTGGCATGGAATGTTGACTTACTGTAATATGGTGATTGTCTGCATTGGTTGTAGTCTGTCTGTGCAGTGTGAATTGGTCTTTAGAAGAAAATGTTCTATATAGAACCTCTGTCAGGCCCTTCATATATAAAACATTTCAGTTTTTTTTTTTTTAATTAATAATTTTGTTTGAATTAATTTTCAATTTTAATTACATTTTGTGAATTAAGCATAAACATAAATTATCAGTAGAATAAAACAAATGTGTATATATATATATATATATATATATATATATATATATATACTCTAAAAAAATATGTTAACGTTTTCCACTAGAATTTTTAACTTAAGCCAATTGGGAGAATTACATTAATTCAAAGCAATATTTTGAGTTGATCCAACATAATGTTTTAAGTAAGGTGAAGACGTTTTTTTGGCACAATAAAAACACATTTCTAAGTAACATGAACTTAATAATTGTCAACATGAATGCAACTATTTAAGTTGATCCAACATAATGTTTTAAGTAAGGTGAAGATGCTTTTTGGACACAATAAAACGCATATAAGTAACATGAACTTACCAAGCACCGCTTGTCACCATGATGGTAAATCTCCAAAAACCCACATAAACAGAAACTCTTCTAAATTAGCATAACAAAACACTAATTACTGCTAAATCTCCCTTACCATTAATCTTGTGCAAAAAAACATTATATAACACTTAATTTTAGCATTTACTCTCCCTTTCAAGTGCCATGGGCAAAGCATGATGGGAAATATAAATCCCAGCCCAGTTTCATTTAACTTAAGTTCGTCTAAATTAAAAGAAGTGTTCATACAACTCAAAACAATGAAACATGTTTACACATCATCAGATTGTATTTTACATTAACAGAACTTAAAATTAAATACATTTTTGTTTAACTGAAAATGTTAAACTATGACAAGTCATGATAGTATATCGAATCAATAGGCATAATTTGTGTGTCATCCAAGCTCAATAAAATAATTACAAGCATAACAGCATTTCAGAACTTGATTTTTAATTTCACAACAATATATATATTTAAGTAATGACTAAAGGTCCCCTGAATTAGTTTTTAGAGTCTATCTATCTATCTATCTATCTATCTATCTATCTATCTATCTATCTATCTATCTATCTATCTATCTATCTATCTATCTATCTATCTATCTATCTATATATGTGTGTGTGTGTGTGTGTGTGTGTGTGTGTGTGTGTGTGTGTGTGTGTGTGTGTGTGTGTGTGTGTGATAAGCAATAAGGTATGAGAGGCTGTGCTATATCGTGAATAAGTCACGGCTGAAGGGGTTGCAGGCACTCCGATTCGTGTCGTGCCTGCAACCCCTTCAGCCGTGACTTATTCATGATACAGCATAACCTCTCATACCTTATTGCTTTTATAAAACGGTTACCACACAATACAAATATTAAAACCAAAAATATGTATCAATGCGACTTTCATGAAGTAAACTTTCACTAAAAGCTTTCCTTCCGCAGGAAAAAATTGTCCCTGATCATGAACAGCAACAGAAGTTACATTATCTTTGTCTTTATAAGTGTGTCAGTCAGTAGCGAAGACTTTTACATTGAAACACTGAATTGTTGTGAACACGGAACAAGACACAACTGACAAATGCTTTGACTAGCGCTGTCAGTCACTGGAAAACCCCTTAACTGTTAAAAGGACAAGATAATACATCGGACATTTAAATTGATTTTTTTATTATGAACATGAGGATTGACCTGAAGGAAAATGCTAAATCTGAATGCAGGTAATAAACTCACTCACTCGATCTCTTTCTCACAATACTCTTCTACATAATACAGTAAGCTTCAATGAACAAACTCAATTGAGAACAAACAGTTTACGTTGCTAAAAGTGGTTGCTAAGGGTGTTGTGTAGTGATACACAGAACTGTTGGGTGAAGCGGTCATACCCGTGTTTTATCATGATTAACCCATTAAACATAAAAGTATTATGCAAACATTTAAGAAATGTCTCCTTATATAGAACCTTTTTGGCATAAAGGGTTCTTTAAAATTGAGTCAGGTTTTATATATATATATTTTTTTTCTAAGAGTGGCTTTGTCCTTAATGTCTACATGAAGTCATAATTGACCTGTGTTTTTCATTACAATTTTTTAGCTCACTTATTTGTTGCTTAATTATTAATAATGGTTCTTATTATTATCATCAATGTTGAAATAAATGTTTTCAATGAATTAAAATCAGTTGCTGCTTAATATTTATTTTTTTATTTTTTTGGAAACCTTGATACATTTATTAACATGACTCTTTGATGAGTAGTAAGTTTAAAAGAACAACATATCTGATATATTTATAAAGACTGGAAATGTATATATATATATATTTTAAATATATATTGAAAAAATATATATATTTAAAATATTTAATATATATATATATATATATATATATATATATATATATATATATATATATATATATATATATATATATATATATATATATATATATATATATATATATATATATATATATATATATTTAAAATATGTATATATTTATTTTAAATCGCAATAATATTGCTATTTTTACTATATTTTTGATACATTTTAAGAGATTTAAGAGACTTCTTTTAAAAACGCTTTTATATTCTTTTGTGTTAATCACAGCTAATTTTCAATGGCCATCAATGGAGAAAGATGATTTTTGGTATCCCGATGGTGTAGTTACACCATCTAACAGGGTTAACTAGACATTTTTTAGCCACATTTGATACAATGAATTCTAAAAGTCCCATCAGACTATAAATGTAAAATTGTTTCAGAATAGCATTCCCTGTGGACTGAACACCTAAAACTGTTTTACTCAGTAGATTCTCAATAGATTGTTCAGTAAATTCACTAGTTAAAAGGTGTGAATGAATGCCGTGACCTTTCCATGATTTTCCACTTGTTCTTGTTTACTGAATAAGGAGTTTTAGAATAATTTTATAGAGCTCAATTTCTAACCAATTGAATATATTTAGAGATGAGAATAATTACAAACTTTTTTTTTTTCATTTAGACATATCCTGATTTTTCAATGACTTTTGAAAGATTGTATTAATTCTCTTTTTTATTTTCCTTTTCCATAACTGTGAACCTATTGCATTTAGACTGAATTGTTTGTATTCTGTAACATACAAGAACCTTTTCAGTCCCCTAACATTCAGTGCAATGCAAAGCTAACATTACAAAGCACAGTTGACAAAGTCTAAATGCATTTTCCACCACAGGCAACTATCAACCCGTCAACATTGGCTACTTTCAGCAAATCACAGATTATTTTTTTTTTTTTTAAATTACATTTTCCCTCAAAGTCAAGGTATACAAAACAAAATCCTTTGCAAGAGCCACAACGGTTTCAATTTGGGCTGTGAAATGCACTTTCCTCTATTTAAAAAAAAAAAAAAAAAGCAGCTGTACTTCAAATGACTTATTCACTGCCAGAAATGGGGATTTTTCAAGCTTCCTGCAGGCAACTAGATTTTCCACGCATTCAAAACTTAAAAAAAAAAAAGAAAAAGAAAAAGAAAAAGAAAAAAAACGTCAGCATCGCTTTTCTTTTATTCAGCATAGATCTGTGTCAACATTTAGCTGACATAGAGTACTCAAATTTTCCTCTGACAGCATTAGAGCGCTAAACCCAAAATGTATAAAGCATGTACAATTGTGCTTTGCCAGTGCTGATGGATGTCGGTTTTATGACAACAGAGGTGATATACCAGATTCAATGCAACAGCTTTGATCTTTGTAAAATCATCACCTGTTGTTTCAGACTTGTACTCTTCTTGTTGCAATGATTTCCTTTTTTTTTTTTTTTTTTTTTTTTTTTTTTTCACGAAGCAGCTAGATCATTCTGTCAAAATGGCTGCAAATAATGACTATTACCCCTGAGGAAATCAATGAACATGTGTTTAATGTTGAGTCGAAAGCCAATCACTTTAATACACCATTAAGCCAGTTATGCATGAAGAGACCTAGTTCTTTACTCAAAAAAATTGGGTTTCTTTCATATCTTAGTGCTTATTACATTCCATAGAGTTAAAATAAGGTATTTTCCATGCTGTGCTCTTTCTTCACAGTGGTTCAACTCCTTCCAGAAAAAAAAAAAAAAAAAATGCAGACAGCAGCAATGAATGCACCATTGTGCTTCACTTCATATGTTTAGATCATAACCCCAAGAAAAGGGCCTGATTCCATTCCAAAGGCCGCTCGCTATGCCCTTTTACTCAGACTAGTAAATGCATTTCTTTTATTTGGGTCGATGATGGTTCTTCAAATCATAAGTAGAAAATAATGATTGCCGTGATCAAAGTTTATGGTTATAATTTAAGTGGAGCACTTCAATAACAGTTAAAGGCAAAAGCCATTGCATTGACCATCTTTATCCCTGGACATTGAGGTCATTTCTTATGTCTGAGGTACATTCACATCATTTTCTCATCTCCATTACTGCCTGCACTCTCTGTGAACTTGACTTTTAGTGTAACTGCAAGCCAACCGCTTCAATTTTGCGTCGTTCCATTCATCACTCACTTTCTCCCCTCATTGTTTCTTTTTCCTGAAAAAGTCTCGTTGCTCATGTGCTTTAAAGCTCATAGACTCAAGGTCAGATCTTACGGGAGATAACATTTCAAAGGATGGCTGCCTATTATTGCACTGTTGCACTATAGACAGTCTGAAAAGAGATGTGTTTGTGTAGGTTTATCTACTCTTGCGTCAGGTTGTATATCATGGATTCTGTAACACAAATTTGTTCAGTAGCAGCACAGTTTTTTTTTTTTTCCTTACCAAAAAGATACAAGGTTGTAATGATTCAGTATGTTTTATAACAGCTCTACGAGGAGGTGAACATTTATATCCATTTCATCCATTTAAGAGAATTATGGCTATGCATTTTTGCAGATGGCGCTGCGTACACTCGCAAATATATGGGGACGCTGCACTTGTTCCCAGAGAAACGCCTTGGCAGTCGTCAGGCGCTACGAGGCAGTTTGTTCTGTGACAGTTGTGCGAAACATCCTGTCAGTTTCCAACACGGCTCATCATTAATGCCTAAATGATTACTCGGGCATGAAACAAATACATTATTCATCAAAAAGACACTGCAGAAGAAAAACTACACACAAAGATCTCGCCCCTAAATCTGACTCCAGATGATCATACACACACACACACACACACACTCCTGCTGTTCGCAACACAAGATTTACATTACACTGAAAGCTTGTTTGTTGTACGGGTGCTGGGCTTGGCGTTAATGTCATTTCCAGCCTTTGGATATTTCTGTTTGCCTTGTCAGCATCTGACAGACATTCTCTGGATTCCCATGAGATGCACACTATGCATTTTACAAAGTGTTGCCTTCATGCATTTAATTTGAATAACAACCTTAAGCTTGCGAAAGGCCCTGCATAAACAAAAGTCAAATTACTTGTAGTGTTATTTTTATTATTATTATTTATTTATTTGTTTTTTTAAACATGGATTGTTTTGAATATGTTTCTGTAAGAGGAGCCTAGGAGCAAATGGAATGTTTATATGTGCCAAAAGAAAATGTACTATAAATAAAGTTGTCATAAGAAAGATGAGATCATAAAAAATATGTTTTATTTTACAAAGAACTATTAGGAGTTACAGTTGCCCATTAGGAATTAGGAATAATGTGTGTTTAAAATAAAAGTCTAAGTGAGCCCTACATTATAATTATCTAAAATAAATTTTGGCAATATATGTTCAGAGAAGCTGATGATTGAAAAAAATGTCTTCAACTAGTATCATTATACACTATTTTGGTAATGCTTTACAATAAGCTACAGAATTTATGACAATTTATAATTTGTTATCATTAGTTAATGCATTAACTGACAGGAACTAATAATTATATATATATATATATTTTTTTTTTTTTTTTTTTTTTTTTGGAAAGCATTTATTAACCCAATATTAGCGTTAGTTAATAAAAATGTTACAGTTTATGTTAGTTCACAATGTATTAATTAATGTTAAAAGATACAACTTGTGATCTTAAAATGCATTAGTAAATGCAGATATTAACATTAACTAATATTAATAAATGCTGTCAAAGTATTGTTTGTTAGTTCATGTTAACTAATGTAACTAATGTTAACAAATAAAACTTTATTGAAAAGTGTTACCGTATTTCAGTATCACTCTATCTACAGTCAAACCAAAATTTATTCAGACACCTTGAACATTTCATTCATTAATACAGTTTATTCACTATAGTTAAAAAAGGCAATAAAATATGACAAGATCTTAGAGTTAAACTGTCAAAAAAAAAAAAAAATTATGTCACATAACACTTAAGCAAAACATGGTCAGTCCAAAGTGTCTGAATAATTTTTGGTTCCAGATTTTTATCAATTTTACTAGTAATCCACTGTATGAAGAACTTTTGGGGTATAATATGTCACAGTTTATTTTATTTTGCTATCTTCACTTATATAAATGAACTATAGTGTCCTGCATCTATCTATCTATCTATCTATCTATCTATCTATCTATCTATCTATCTATCTATCTATCTATCTATCTATCTATCTATCTATCTTAGTTAAAGTTAACTGCACATGAATTGATTATTAAAATCAAAAGTATTTGTTAGAATTATTTAATGGACCTGACTTGAGCTAACACGGACTAACAATTAACAGTGGTATTTTTATTAAAAATAAAATAAAATAAAATAAATAATAATAATTAAAAAATGTTAGCAAATATGAATAAATACTGATACAGATATATTGCTCATGGTTAGTTAATGTTAATGAATGCATTAACTTGCTAATGGGACTATTGTAAAGTGTTTGTAGGGTAGTTACCAAAGACAGTTATTTCATTTATGTAAACAGCATCTTTCATTTATGCAAACTCTTAACCAACAACCTAGAGAATATAAAAGATATAAATCTGAACTGATCCAAACCTCAGATAATAATTAATAATTAATTTGTATAAAAAATCTGCAATGCAGTGAAACGATTGCACCCATTTTTCTCAGACAGAGAGAACAAGCTATGTGCCGAAAAAGCATCATAACTCTAGCTTTTTACTCTAACAATTTACGGCGTCCCCTCCTCTCTAATATCATTGCATGCTCCTCTATCACATTGTTTGATTGCAGCTCTCAAGACGTCTACAAGTGTGCTTGAGTGGCCCCTTGATGGCTATTCTCACACCGTTTTCCTCGCCGAATGTACTAAAGCACATGATTTTAATTATGGATCCAGAAGCTGAAACACTGATGGGTCCATCTACATTCTTATTGTATCTTATGCATGCTTCATTTACCTTCTACAAGAACACGTTGTACAGGAGATACTTCTTAATATCGAGTCATTTAATTGTGCATAACAATGAGAATAAAAGCATATGGCCTCTCAAGCACATGAGTTTTTAGGTAATTTACATTGTAAAAAGAAATGTTGGTTTAACTTAAAAAGTAAGTTACCTGGTTGCCTTAAAAAAAATTGAGGTAATACAATGAAAGCGATTGGTTTAATCAACAGAAACTCAAAATATTAATTATCTAAGTTGATTTGACAAAAAAAATGTTGTGATAAATCATGAAAATATTTATTTTTACAGTGTAGACATTAAATACGCTTGGTTGATATTATATATATATATATATATATATATATATATATATATATATATATATATATATATATATTTGTAATATTTAACATAATAATATTTTTTTTAACATCTACATAAATTGTATTTTTAAAGAATGAAAATGGTTGCCCTTCTATATTACATAATGCACCTAATAATGAGAGCAAGTCAATCATAAAGCATATCTACTGGCAATTTGCTGCAATATTCCAGTTCAGACGTCACAGCCTTTCAAGAAAATGAATGTGCCTTCAGGCCAAGCAGTTACTCAAGAGATCTGGATACTGACTGACTCTGAATCAAAGCTCCATCATGAATATATTATTACAGTCCGGAACCTGCAAAAAATACTTTTCTGAAAATCATCTATCCATAAACCAAAGTTGCGATGAGGGAAGAGGAGATTCGTTTAGGAGAACTTGGAAGCTGCCTGAGAGCATAGCTGAAGTGAGTAAGAACGGCTTGAGGACAAGCCCCCAGCAGCCAGCACCTAGCATCATTCCCATCGATTTGAATCTGGAGCCAACTACCTTCAAACTGCTCGACATAATTCACTGCCAGTGGCATCAAAGTACTGCAGCACTGCCGGGGATCTTGGGCTTCAAAACTTTCTCTTCAATCAGTCAGTATTCCTTTATCCCAGCCTCCACACAGCAATAAGGAAGTTATCATAATGCTCTGGAAATATATATTTGTAATGTACTCTCACAGCTCAAATTGCATGCAAAAGACTGATTGCACACTTCCCAGACTTATGAATTGCAAATGCATAAGCAAAACTGCATGCACGCAATTAAAAAAAAAAAAAAGCGCATAAACTATACTGGAACCAGCTGTATATATAATGAACTCGATACATCAGCATCAATGAAACAGCCTTGCTCCCTCTCATTCTGCGTAAACCGATTAGAGCTCACAATTTATTTCAAATCAAAGCATGACGTCTCCATCTAGAGCAGCAAGTGTTCTGCTGGTCAAGCCTCTCATTGATGTGCAAGGCATGTGCGGCTTGCCCATTCTCAGCCACACCAGGAAACAGCCACACAGAGGCTCATTGTACCACGCAAAGGAAATCACTCCATTTGAAAGTGGATAAAAAACATTCTCTCACATCAAGCACTGTAGCCAGTGCACTCTTTCTTTCTTTTTTTTTTTTTCTATAGGGCAAAAACATTTGAAATCAAACTGCTCAAATAGGTTGCAAACATTTTTAAAAGGTAATGAATTATGAATGGGATGCATGTACGTAATATACACCAGAGTTTATGAGTACAGCAATGATATGGAGCCCTCTTTACATGAGTAAACAAGCAAATAAACAAATTAAAAATAAATACAAAAATGCATAAACCCTATTTCTGTGCTGATAGGAAACAATAACACTCATCTGATTTATGGCGCAGGAAACTGCTGCATCATTTTTCAAGTATTTAACTCATCTACAATAAGGCATATTTAGAAATTCATCAATATATCTCTACCAGCCGACGCAAACTCATTTTAGCACCTTGGACAGCAACCGTTATGTCCACAGTCAAAGACGATCTGATTTAAATTTAGAAATTAATGAGTGAACGCATAAGGAATAATAGATCAGGTGCTACAGCAAGCAAGTCGATGTGCCACGGTATGTAAACAAAAAAATTCAGGCAAATAGAAATTATCAAATAATTTTCTGCACCATTTGACCATGCTTCATGACATAGAAACTAGGCAAATACAAGTACTATATATGCTGAGCCTACACACACACACACACACATTGCCGCTAAAAAAGATCAGGCATACTGCAGAATACTGCACAATCCACATCCATCACAGAATGCATAGGAAACATAATTCAATTTAAGCTGAAATCACCTGATTTTAGAACCGTAAAACATGGAAAACAATATTCTCCCAACACTAGAGTACCATTTGACTTTTTTTTCCGTTTAATGCAATGGACAAATAATTCTATTTTACATAAAGAGTCTTAAAATACAGCACTTATAAAAATTCGATTAGCAGAAAGCGGAGATAAAATTCTTCAAGTGCAAAGGCACTTCTGGAACCAGGAATTTGTGTTGCACTCACCATCCAACATGTTCTACAGGAATGTCATTTCAACAACCCTGTCGTCTGAGAGAAAATATATTTCATATTACAAAAAAGCATGGAGCTGTAAGCTATACATATTCTTGCGACAACTGCTACAGTCTTTACGTTTCAAGTAGAAGAAATAATTTAAACCTTAGAGAAAATAATATATCATCTTTAAATTGCGGGTATGTATACAGCCTCTAAAAGAAGATGGAAGGCTTAGGTCTGTGGTGGTGTTATTATTATGTCTCTTGTGGTTGAATACACAGATGATACAGTTTTACAGGGACTCAGTCTTACAACTGACTCATCGCAGTTTGTTTCTCCAAAACTTCGAGGTAGTCCGGCTCAGTTTTAAGCTTGTTGGATAGCAAAGGATGCTCGTTTTTGGACTGTGCAGCATATTTTCTGGGGGTCCCGTAGAGAACAGTTTTGTTTAATCGATCCTGGTTGTGTCGCCGGGCGGTTTCGTAGGGTGGGATGAAGGATTTTTTGGGTAAAGTGCAAAAGTTATAGCTGAGTGGCCCAGACTGGGGCAGATCTTTTGCTCTCTCCACAATGTTCTGATAAAGCAGTTCCGGTTCACGGTTGGCGCACGGTTGCTTATCGATGAACTCCACTGTGCTTATGGTGAAAGCTGGGCTTCGATCAAGCTCCTCCTTCTTGGGATCAAGAGTGCTGAAGCTCAACTCCTTCAGGTTCCGATAATAGGCCACCTGCTCGCTCTCTTTCTGCATGTAGATGGGGTTCTGACACATCTGACCCACCGGCGGAGGGATGTAGTTGTACACGTGGTTTTCGGTTTTATCCGCGTTGGCATCTGCATTGTACGAGCCATACTGCACTTGGAAGGAGTTCAAGTCCAAATGGTTATTGGTGCCTGAGGGAACGTTCTCCACTCCCTTGCGACGTTTGAGGACAAACACGAACAATCCTGCCCCGAAGCACACGGACAGAATGAACACGACGAGTAGGCCCAAGATGAGAACGGACAAGGGCACCTCTGGAGGCATCTCGGGCATTCTGTCCGTAGGGGTTACGGCAGAAGAAGGGGTCGCCTCGGTGCTCGAGCTCTCAACAGTCGGGGGTTTAGTCACAGGAACCTCATCAGTCTCTGGGCAGATGGCATCGTTTCGGAGGGAGCGCAAGAGCCGGCCCGCATGCTTGGATGGTGAGTCACATGTGATCTCATTCACCACTACGCTGGTGCTGGACAGCTCCATCCAGTTCTTGAGCTCCACAATGTCGCAGGTGCAGTCCCACGGATTCTCCTGGAGGTCGATCTGAATGAAGGCAGAGAGCTGGTCCAGCACGCCACGCACTGGGAGATGGGAAAAATGATTGTTTCTTAGATTAAGCCTTGTCAGCATGGTACCTCCAAACACATTGTCAGGAAGGGATCTCAGCAGGTTATTATTAAGGAACAATAGCTGCAGATTGTGCAGCGAGTTGAAGGTGTGGGGTAAAATCTCTTTAATGATGTTGTATTCCAGGTAGAGATATTGCAAGCTCTGCAGCCCAGAGAATAAAGACTGGGACAGGCTTTCAATGTAGTTGCCATTCAGATAGAGCCTCCGTAAACTTGTGAGATTCTCGAAGGCTCCGTCCTGAATGATTGCTATTCTGTTATTCCCTAAGTGCAGGAGCTCAAGGGAGCTGTATTCTGTCAGATCCGTTCTGTATATGGTCTGCAAATAGTTACCTGTTAAATGCAGTTTCTTTGGATACGATGGTTTGGGTTGAAGTTCAGAGATGTTCTGAAGCTTGCGCTCCTGGCAATTGATGTTTAATCCACTGTCGGAATTTTGCGACGTGCACACGCAAACGCTCGGGCATGTCATTGGGACAGGTGAGCGCGTCTGGTAGACCATGATAGGCCCGAATACGTGTTTGTCTCTGGACGTGACACGAGGAGTGGGGCGGTATCTCATTTTGGGGGGGCGGGAGGCCTTGGGGGCTCTTGTCGGTGTGACTCGAGGCCGCAGGGTTGGAGACGGACCCTGATATTGTGAATCAGACGGCGGCTGCATCGCACGATGACTTGCGTCTCCAGGATTGCGCCTGGGGCAAAGGTCTTGCTTGATCAGCTGCGTGACGTCTTTGCCGTGCAGTCTGAACGGTGTCTCACACACGATATCCCCCACAAAGACCGAAATTGTATCCAGCCAGGCTTTCAGGGGTATCAAATCACAAGTGCAATTCCACGGGTTCTCTTCCAGCTGAATCTCCATTATTCCACCTATATGCTCTAGAACACCAGCAAACGGCAGCATCTTCAGTCGGTTTCCCCTTAAATCCAAATGCGTCAACATGACAAAGCGGAATATGTTGTTAGGTAGAGAGAGCAAAAGGTTGTCGTTGAGTATCAGGACTTTGAGTTTATTCAGTTTGTTGAAAGCCCCTGCCTCTATGGCACTAATGTAATTATAATCAGCTTGCAAATACTCCAAACTCTCCAAACCAGAAAAAGTGTCCTCTCTTATGATCTCCAAGTTATTATTATTGAGATGAAGACGCTTCAAGTTTTTTAACCCATTGAATGCCCCTGTTTTGATCTCCTGCAAGCCATTATTACCCAAATGAAGAGATGTTACATTACCATAATTGAAGAATTCGTTCGGGCTTATCTTGGTGAGAAAGTTTCCATTCAGAAAGAGCTGGCTGATTTTGTTTTGCGGAGGCTGGAACTGAATGACCGTGGTAAAACCCTTGTTTTCACAATTGATATTCAACGCGTTCTCCTTTTCCTCGCAGGAGCACCGGTTCTTGCAAATGTCTTTGGAAGTTTTGCGGCTGTCTGTCTTTGAAGGGAAACTGGTGACTGTTAAAATGCTCAGCAAGAGAATGTTGTTCAGCATTTTTACAGCAATAATGCCGAAAGCCCCAGCATTAATGTGCAAATCTCAAAACAGGCATGCACAGCCCCAAAGAAGATTTTTAAAAGGCGCACAAAAGCGCACAGCTCTCCATTGACCCTCCTTAATTCCCAAAAGGCGGAATGGAGAAGGCATCCATCACCGAGCGCACTGTGAACGCTGCCGGACCGAACGCATCGTCGTCCCTCGCAGTGATAGTGAAATCCCGGGCTAATAAGCAAGCATTCATGCAGCAGTTTGAAGCGCATCCGAGGCACCCACAGTTCTGAGTCTCGGAGCTTAAACTGTCCTTTTCACCTGCAGCGCGAGAGATATTCACACGAAAGCAACTTTACGCCTGTGATCCTGCATGGCGACAGTCAACTTGACGGTGCGTGATGCGCGGGATAACTGAGCGCTATGCGAGCGAGCTTCAGAGTGAGAGAGATGGACTCCGCGCTTGCTCACTCACTCCCACCAGGAGCGCGCGCCTATGTATGTGTGTGTGTGTGTGTGTGTGTGTGTGTGTGTGTGTGTGTGTGTGTGCTTGGTGAGAGTGTGTGAGCTCTGCGTGGAATTCGACGTCACCAGACATGAGTGAGTAGATATTTTCCTCTGCTAGTCAAATACATTATTATTATTATTATTTTTATTTATTTTATTTTTTTTAATAACAACAATAACATTTTATTGTTATTTACCGACTTGCGTTTATCACTGCTTGATAAATGTTGTTTTAAGATGGAATTTATGGCCTTTTTTTGTTTATTTTTGATATTGTAAGATATTTTACGTTTTATTTCTTTAAATTAATTATTGCTTTTATTTAATCTATTTATGAACTATTGCTGTGTGTGTTCTAACGCGTCTCTTACTTTGTTTTAAAACAGTTGTAAAGATATGACTTCATGCTTGTTTTATTTACTTATGATATTGTATGGCCTTTCATCTTGAATTATGAAGAAGAAGAAGAAGAAGAAGAAGAACAACAACAACAACACGGTTCTGTTTGCCCTTGTTTATTATTTTTCTATATAGGCTTATAATGGTGTTAACATTAATTTGTAGCAGGCTAAATGAGAGGTAAATAAACATAATAAAATCAGATTTATGTACAGTTTCTGTAATTAAAGTTTCTGGCATTGACAAAAGCAGTTGTTCTAATCATAATCGGCCACTAGGAGGCGCAAGTAGCTCCAATATGTACAGTATACATATGTATATATAAAACATACATATGCAGGGGTAAAGAAAGCGTCAACAGGGACCTTAAAAGAAAAAAAAAGAAACATTTGATTTTTCCCAGATTGCTTTGGTGTTTATTTTGCTTATCCGTTCCTCTTGTTTATTTACTGACTGCTGCTTGGCAAAGCGAAATTTGAGACTTAATTCATGACTCATTGTAATATTAAGAACCAGCTTAAATTGCAATTACAAAGCACCTTCAGGCATAAGGTAATATGTCATAAATTATTGATTTACATGCTGCACACTGGCAAGAGAAATCATGATAGATAGCCAAGAAAAGGAGGACAATATGCCCAAGGCACTAAGGCCAAGCTCAGCCAATACTGGAGAGCACTGTAACACCATCAGTTTCCAAACCATTAGAAATTATAATAAATTACTCAAGCAACAGCAAAATAAATAAATAAGTAAATATTTGAGTATTATTATATTTATATAATACTATATGAATTATAATAAATTACATAATTAATTATAATAAAATTATTATATCCAATTTTATGTAATCAAATAAATACATTTCATACATTTTTTATTATTATTATTTGTCTTATAATCAGCAAGTTCTTGTTTAGTTTTACATATGACACCCAGATGCAACTGTTTATTTGTGTTTATTTGTCTATATTTGTTTCCAGTTTTATTGTAGATTATTTGCTATTGGTGCTTTGTAATATTTTTCTACTTTATTTTGTAGCAGATATGGGAATATTATATCTAGGTTTAAGAAACATTAAAAAAAAAAAAAAAAAATCAGACACCAAAACAAAAATGTGAATGAAAATTAATACATCAGTCTGTTAGGAGATTGTGCAAAGTGATCACGAACCTCAAAGACAGACACAGAAACATCTGCACATGAAAGCATGAACATTTTCTGCATATTTGCATATATTGTAAACATCCTATGCTGAATGACTCATTTGTTTTACGTCATAAATCTGTTTTTATATCTTCTGACTGGATGACATTGTTTGATGTTTGTCACAAAACATTGTGCATATCGGCATTTGATGAAACTCTGAACATAGACGTGTTTGTCTCTTTCTTTCAATATAAGCACTTTAACAATACAGATTTGTAATTATTCTATAGCAGTCTGCCTACTTTGTGCCATTTGTACTATTGTGACAGAGAGCATTTATTTTGAGTCATATAATTATCACTTCATGCTAACTTGTTATGCAAGAGCTATAAAACAATGTGAATGACAAGTAAATGCATCTTGCATTAGTGTGTTATAAGTAACTGAAAGAACTGATTCTGTGTGTGTGTGTGTGTGTGTGTGTGTGTGTGTGTGTGTGTGTGTGTGTGTGTGTGTGTGTGTGTGTGTGAGGACACAAATTTGTATAATGACATGGGTATTACGGTATTACACTGGTATTACGACATTTCATGAGTCCTTATATTTAAAATAGCTTTAAAAATATATTAAACAATGTTTTATTAAAAAAATGTAAAAATGCAGAATGTCTTCTGTGATGGGTAGGTTTAGGGGTAGGGGTAGGGGTAGTGTAGGGGGATAAAATTTATAGTTTGTACAGTATAAAAACCATTACGCCTATGGAATGTCCTCACTTTGTTAGCAAAACAAACCTGTGTGTGAAAAATGCATACATATTGATATATTGATAATACAGTTACCTGTCCTCCAATCTGATTGGTCGGACAACCCTAGGACTTTTTCAAAATTTGTCCCACACAGACTGTCAGATGGCAAATTACTGGTGTGGATTTTGTAATGGCTCTTTCTGAAGGTAACATTGTTACGCCTCTAGGTGGCGGCAAGTGACTGTTTTAAGGAGTGACTCACTGAATTATTTATTCAAACGATTTGATCAAAAACCATGATTCATTCAGCATTCAAACAAGCAGCTGAAAATTTATCGGTGAGTCATTGAATTATTCATTCAATCGATTTGTTCAAAAATGCTGATTCAGGAATGATATACACAACTATGTGTGTGTTGTTTGGTGTTACAATGGTTCTGTTGTGAGTTACTCAATACTAACGTCTTGGTTATTGAACTATTGTATAAAAACTATATCATGCAATCACACTGCCTTCTTGGGACTTTAACAACAGCACAACATGACAGAAACAACACAAGCTATCATTGACATGATGATTCTGAATTAGTAATGAAGCTCTGGACACATCTTTTGATTTTAATGCAATTATCAAAAATCAAACATAACATACTATTGCAACTATTGCAAATACCACAACAGTGTTATATTATATATAACAAAATATAACCTTATAAAAACATTACAAAAATAAGACAAAATACATATTAGAACATATGCTAAATAAAACGATTTAACAAATATATTAACACTTTTATTGAATTTATTATTTTTAATTGCACAAACTGTGACCATAATGTTTACAGTTATTAGGCTACAACTTTTCGAATGTTATTTCGAAATCTTTACATTATCTTTTAATTAAGCTTATAATTTTGCATTTAGACTCATTTTGTTTCAGTATGTCTCTGCAAATGTATTTGTTGAAAGTGTAATTGTTTAGTTGATTCCCCATATCGCTGTGTGTATGTGGAAATTACTGCATTGTGACAGAGGAATTTCTGGGAACATGCGTTCAAAACAATCCAATGCCTTGTTCAGACCTTGTTATACAGTGCATACAAACTATATTACTTTTTATTTAACATGAATAGTTAGTATGTAACCAATGAAAAACAGTGTCTCTTTTGATAAATGATGATATTAGTGTTCTGCTCTCATCCAGGTTCAGTTCTTCATGGCTAAAGTAGGTGTAAAATGGAAACATTTCCAGGGACAGCTCCAATTGGGGATACAAGACACCAAAAACTGTGACTGTCCTCAGAAAACAGGAATATCTGGTCTCCCTAAACCATAAAGAGACTATAGTTTGTATTGTTTTACGGTTACTACACTTTGGTATTTTTCTAGTTATTTACTTATAGCAGCTAAAGAATCAGAAATCTCACACACTGACAGGAAATAACTTACATTCACATTGAAAAATAAGGTGGATAAAAGCAATATCATAATTTCAATAGTGCATTATGGACATAAATCAGAGTATGATAAAATGCTTTAGTAGGACAGTAGGTTTCTAAATAAAAGCCCACTTTTATTCAGCTAAAGTCAGCATGAAACGGTAGTTGTGATAGTGTTTTCTTCCCTATTGACCCTTCGCCGGGAGTTTGATTGACAAGCCATCTAACCAATCATAACGCAGAATCCGCTATTTTGTCTGACAAAGCAGTCAGGAGATAGAAGATTAACTTTGGTGGACTTGAACTTGAAAAATGGTGTGTGCTGACGTCTTTCCGCGTTTGAAACAACATTTCTTCTCATGTTCATTCATGTTTTTTTGATGCTATAAATTAACTAGAAGGAAGAGATGATCAGTTCACGAGCCGCTTGAGCTGAGGTGCTACAGCAATCTGTCACAACACATTAACTCCCTGAGGTCTGAAAACGCGCCGGCGCGTTTTGCAGGATTTTTTTCACATTGCAGCAAAACAGACTTAAAATACTCCGTCATTTCTTGTCATAGAGACATAAGTAATTACTAACTAACATGATGCGTGATCTCTCCTCTCCCTCTGAATGAAGTCCAATCTGATAGTTCTCAGAAAATGAACTGTAACTTATGAATACTAATGACAAAAAAAATTACACTTATGTCTAAAGAAACGTTGAAATGTCAGGTTTTAAATCGTGCATGTCAAATCGAAAACAAACATTCTGTGTTTATGTAATCTGTATGAAAAGAGAGCCATGTCAGAAGTCTGTGATTCAGCTCATTATCCGCTAATGCGGCCACGCCCACAGAGCCAGCGCTATTCAGACGCAAATTCAGAGGGAATACATGCATTCATCGTCTCAATCGTGTATTTATTGTCTTGAAAAGTGTTTATTTGGATGTTAAAGCCATGGTTAGCGATCTGTAGAAGACATGCCGTTAGTTCCTAGATCCTTTTCTACTTTATATGAATTTGTGGCCTAAAGGTGTACAGAGAGCGTCCTCCGGCTGCGAGTATGAATTAAAAACACCATTCCTGAAATGTCCTCTTCTTCTTTAGAATAATTTGTGGACTAAATGTGCACAGAGAGCGCCCTCCGGCTGCAAGTATGAATTGAAAACACAGTATCCAGCACTCATATTGATGACAATAAATATTACTTCTCAGTATAGAAAATTGATATAAATATATAAGAATCCATCAATATTTCTCCAAATGTGCATGCTTTTAAGCTAAAAGCCTATATGAAATGCCATAGAGGTAACATAATTGTTCAGACACTTTGCATCACAGAAATACATTATATTTTAAAGAATATAATAGAATACGATTATTTTAAATTGTAATAAAATTTCACAGTATTGCTGTTTATGATGAGCTGAGACATTATTACAGAGGGTTTTTTTTCACAGCCTATCTGACTGGAAGGCCTCATTAATATGCAAGTCATTTCAGGTCATTATTATGTGATTCTTTTGTCTTCTCAGGTGTAAATGGCCCATTAGTCATGATCATTCACGCCTCCATGCATACTGTGTTTCTTGACAAAAAGTGTCTTACAAAAACTAAATCAATATATTGTTTTATATGAAGGAGTAGGCAGCATAATTTTTACATAATTCTGAAGCAAAAACTCTAGTCTACAACCTCCAATACCCAAAAGTCTTGTGAACACAGATTTAATATACTTTTTTTGGCCTTATTTCAGTGACTTAAGTTTTTTGTTTTCTCAATAACCACGCATAAACATTATTCCTTCAAAAATACAAACATGTACATACATGTTCCTCACATATTATTGTAGCCTAGTTTGTGCTGAATACAGTGTAATGACACTTTTGTCATTTATATGTTTATGAACAACTGAAAAAAGCACAAATGTCAGGGCATGCCAAAACTTCCCCAAGCCCCAAATCAGCCTCAGACTCCAGAGGGTTAAAGAGCCACAAAACAGTTTGAAAGCTGGGACTTTGTTTACTATCATAAGTAACCTACTCTGTCTTGTCTGTTGACGTGTTGTCAGTGTCCTCTTTGCTCGGCGATGTATTTTTCACTCTGTGTGGCATGACAGTGCCATGGCTTGTCGGAGAAAGCAACAGTAACTAAGGGGGGTGGGTCTTGGCAAAGGGCCAATTGTGATGCATATCTGAGTCTTGATTTTGTCCATGAGGAATTGATTGGATGGTTGTGGTTTGATATCTCATGTGACTGACAGGTTGCCCCGCCCTTATGCCATCAGAGAAGTAATTTTGCTGTAAGAGGGAGGGGAAGTTTTTTAATTAAAGATTATGAGTGCACATGAATTTTTAAAAGCTAATAATGCACACAGATAAATCATTTATAATTAACACTGCAATATTCCATGAACAACAAGAATGGTCAATTTCATGACTTTACTCAACATCTGTTCCTCAGAAACACATTTGATGAGTAAAATATCTCTGTGGTTCCATTCACACAGATAAAGTACATAACTCCTGAGCTTGGTTGGACAGCTCATTCTCTGCTTTTATGAACACATCACCGAGGAACACCTACATTTCAGTGCTAGATACTGATTCTCCCCTCTCATGCTGAAACAATGCCGGCTGACCTATAACTTGTGGGTCCCTGCACTTGATGAATTGTGTCATCCCGGTCCACAGAAGTGCTGACCCGAACGCAAGTTGCTCTCAATGATTTCCTGTAGTTGGCAGAACACAGTGAGTGATGAATGAACATCTCTGATCCATCAATCCCAGGGCCTGGAGTCAGGTGCCCCCAGTCTTTTCGAAGAAGTGTAATTCCACTTCCCTCATCTCTGTCTTTGGGCAGGTCCCTGCGAGCCGCTCGGCTTTGTCATTAAAAAGGGTAGAAAGTAAATGATTTAAACTCCTAAAGGATTTGAGCCACAATTTTTTTTCTTTTTTTTTTTCTAGTTTTACACTGGAAGAATGGAATAGGGATGTAAAAGCTGGTTTTAATGCTTGTACAGCTCTTCACTACTTGATCTAATTGCTTTGATTAAACATTTTATAAGGCCTGTTCAGAATAGACATTTTCAGTAATTCGCACAAAAGAGAAAGACAATTCCTTTTATTAGATTTATGTTTTATTATGATTTATATTTTACCATTGACCTACGCTTGGCTGCTCTGCTCACAGTTGCTGTTTCTGTGTCTTTTAATTGACAAGAATTGCATTTATTTACATGTAGAACCTTCTCTTTACGACCGCAATACATGGGAGACATTTCAGGAATGCATATCAACTTCAACCCCATCACTAGGTGTAAGTCAAACAAGCACGGAAAAAGTGCAAATGCCAAAGGAGCTTCAGCAGATCAACAGTGAATGATGAATAGTAGATATACGAGCCAGTGGAACACTTAATATAATATGACTGAATGTGAAGGCGATTAAATCAGCGTAAAAACTTCCCATGCTTGAATTTTTTATATGTGTCACATTTGTGACCCTGGACTACAAAACCACAATTTGTTTTTTTTGTTTTTTTTTTTGAAATTGAGATTTATACATCATCTGAATAAATAAGCTTTCCATTGATGTATGGTTTGTTAGGATAGGACAATATTTGGCTGAGATACAACTATTTGAAAATCTGGAATCTGAAAAAAAAAAAATAAATAAAAGATTGAGAAAATCGCCTTTAAAGTTGTCCAAATGAAGTCCTTAGCAATGCATATCCACTTACAAAAATATATTTTTGATTTATTTATGGTAGGAAATTTACAAAATATCTTTATGGAACATGATTTTTTTATTTAATATCCCAATGATTTTTGGCATAAAAGAAAAATTGATAATTTTGACCCATACAATGTATTTTTGGCTATTACTACAAATATACCCGTGGAGCTTATGACTGGTTTTGTGGTTCAGGATCACACTGTTACAGTAGCTGGTAGAAGGATGAGGCAAATACGGATTTCCACAATAATATAAGATACATTTAATGAACAAAGGCATTGAACACCAACATACACGTTAACACAACAGAGAACGGACGAGGAGTGAAGGGAATGAGTGCAAATATAAAGGCAGTGAAGATAATCAAGTCCAGGTGCAGGTGATGAGTGAAGATGGGGAGGTGACGACGGAAGTGAGTGCAGGTGTGGAGAACAGGAGGATAATGGGAAATGTAGTCCAAGAAAACAAGGGATCTGTGACACACATTTAAGAACACGTCTCTCAAATGTATGGACTAAAATATGTGTGAGATCACAATGTAAGTCACAAATTGATAGGCATATGTGATATTTTATCTTTATTTAAATGCTCAATAAATGTGAGCGTTGTGCATTTGTACTAGAAAATAGGCACCAATTTTGCATTATTTGGTCAAATACAAATGAAAATAGATTACATTTAAATGCACATAAAATAATGTTACATTCTGGGCTTTATGTGCTGCATTCCTGCTTCTGCCCTTGCCATTTTCACATTCTTGCAAAAGGAGATTCAAAAGTTAACATTATATAGTAAATGGATTTCCACTCTAATCAAAAATTATATAACAAACGTAATAAATATAGCCATTTAACAAAAAAAAAAAAAAAAAAAAAAGAAAGAAAAGTTTTTTTGTCAAGATTTGAGCATTTAGAAACACATTTTAGTTGTAGATTTCAAAAATACAATTTAATCATAATCTTGAACAGATTTAGAGAATTTGATGTTTCCCCATTCAGAGAGATAGGAGCTGTACTTGCATGACTGAGGCTCTGTCCCAAATGGCACACTTTATATGCCCTTTCGGTCTTGTGGACTTTCAATGGTTGATCTAGGATCAACATATTTTGTTGATCCTGGAACAACATTCCAGTCTGAAAATTTAGTCTTAACCCTATTCCTACCCCTAAAACTATACCCATAACCTATCCCTAATATCAGAGGGGAAAGATACGTGAATAACATTGATGTAGAAGCAACTAACCTTGGTTGCAAGCCTAAACTTGACATAAACGGTAAACTTGTTCCTCAAATCTGATTGGTTGATTGGAATGTTGTTTCAGGATCAACAAAGATGTTGATCCAGGAACATGTCTTACTTGGCAAAATCATGGTGACCGCCGCACACGCATGTCCGCTAAATCCATGAGACCATCGGGTGTCCCATTTGTCAGGCGCCCCCTTTGCGGTCGATATGCGCCCTCGATTGCGCACTTTTGCCAAGCCCACACAACGAGTGTTTTGAATACCGTTAGTCTTTAGGGTGCCATTTGGGACAGGGCCTGAAATAGCTGCCTGAAAGGCATTTCAAAGATGGTTGCCGAGTGAAATGATTTGCCACCAATTTGCTCCAACAGCAAAAGAAAAAAAAATCCATGATATCATTTCCACGACTTTCCAAAAGAGGGGAAAAATATAGAAAGATTAATTACAGCAATCAGAGGAGAGAATTATATGAAATCTGCCATCACTCTCTCAGCCATTGCTTTACAAACACTCTTGCAGCAGTGCTGTGACAAGCAGGATGAGGCCGAGAGCTGTGGGAACAAGCGAGGCTGGCGGCGCGATTGCTAATTAGTGAGATCTAGATGAATGAAAGGAGTAATGAAATAGCCACTTTACTTTTGTTTTGTTTATTTTATGATTAAACTGTTTGAACATTCGCCGGTTCCTGCCTCCTTCCCTAAACTAATAACCTTGTTACAAGTGTTAATTTGTTTTGTTTTTGTAATTTACTGCCAAGGTAATATAACAGAAAGTAAGGTGTTATAAATGTATATTCATTTTTTTTATTATTATTATTATTTTACTAGATTTGTGATGTTGATAACTGTGGAAACATATCATCACCATCTGTGAAAAGGGTTTATAATGCAACAAAAGCAACAAAATAGAAATGATGTAGTTGCACAACCTATAGCTTCATAAATGGCTAAAGGAGCAAGTTTTATGTCTGCTCTTCATCTGCAGTTTCTACAAAATGTGTATAAATGGAAATGTACTCTCAACATTCATGGTTTTAACTGGTTTTAACTTCTGCCGTAATTCTTTAATTAACTCATCCTCTAAACAGAAAATCTGTGAATGCTAACGGATAGCTCTCTCCAAGAATTATAGACCTTCCTTGCTCTTAACTGATGCTTTGCTCCATAGATTCTAATGCATTTGCCAACATTTATGAATGCCCTTAACCACTGCTCTCATTTCAATTAATAAAGCAATAAAATGGGAATCTTGCTTCTTTGTATCACTTTTTAGGAAGAGCATTTCAGTGAAACAATCAGAGTCTGTGGATGGATTAGATGGATTAGATGTCTGTGTGATTGAGAAGGTTGTTAAGCGGTTATAATATCCTCCTCAATTGCATGGGCCACCAGATACAAACTGCTTTATTCTCTGAGGATCAAGTGTTTATTTATCTCTTATCACTTACATATAGAATAAAGTGGCAAATAAAGGGTAGTGAGCTTCAACCTATTTTACACAACTCTGCTCCAGGTAAGTGGAAAGTAACGAAGACAGCTGCATTTTTTTATTTACACGAGGAATGCAAAGAAAACAGAAAAATAAATAAATAAAAAAAACCCGGCATGCTTGTTAGTGCTGTGCTTTATGGAATGTGAAATTGCAACACAGAGCGGAATATAGTGTACTTCACATGTCTAATTGAGGAACAACTAACGGGACTATATAAATGCAAGAGTCCTTTTTATTAGGGGCCGTTCTCCTCCACGGGTAATGGGAGTGAGATATCATTGCCTCTTTCACAGCCGTTCCCTTTCAAAATGCTAACTATTTCATCTACTTAATCAGCCAATATTCTTTCTCAGCTTTGTGGCCAGATGAAGACTGAATCATCAGCACTGCCTTTACAGCGGGTTTATGAGGGGGTCTGAGAATGGTAAATCTCGAAACTTTCTGCGTCTTTGGGTAATTGATTGTTGGAAAGGGCTGAGTGCCACTTTTATTACCTCTGAGATTGAAAGAGTACTCTGAAACTATGGGCGAGTGCTGAACAGCAAACAGTGTGATAAAATACCCTGCTGGACAGACAATTAACTAGTCGGCCAAGGGGGGCTGTATCTATTCCCCTCCAAAGCTGTAAATACAAATATCTCGACTGAGGCAAAAAAAAAAAAAAAACTAATATAGAACACGCGTTAATCTAGTCGGCTGTGCGGGATTACTTGAAGAATTGGGTGTTGCAATTCAGAAGGAGACATCTGAATTGTGTTGTTTAAAATTTCTCAGCATCAGCAATTGATTTTATATATATATATGTTTTTTGTTAAATATATACATACATGTACATTATGTAAACACAAACTTTTATTTTGGATGAGACAAATCACGATTGATTTTAATTGTTAAAGGGAAAGTGAAGGCTGGACACAGCTTGTTCCCCAGATGACTGAATGGAATTTATATTTTGACGTTTCATTTTCAAGTTGTTTTTTTTTTTCTCTCTTCTTATTCTTCTTCTTGTGTTGGCAAAGGTTGACGTAAAAGAAGAGATTCTGACAGCCCACATCTTGAGATCTGGCAGATGGCTGCTACACAGGAAAGCTGTCACAAGGTCTGTATCTCACTAACTATAAAGGTTTTACATTTTTGCTGTTTTAAGAATAGAGTTTGTTTTTCACTGTTTAAACTTAGCTGAAAAGCATCCAATAGACTGTTTAACGGTATAATCTATTGTGTCGACCTAGCACAGACATGACCCAGTGTGACAACATGCCCCATTACTGGTGGAATAAGGTGGGCATTTTAATAGTCGTTTTGTAGTAAAATCTTTAATTAATGTTCTTATACTGAAACTGACTTTCAAAAATAAAGCTACCCTGAAATTTTTTTGGGATTTGTCCGGCAACCCAGGTTTGATCGGTTACATGTTTTCATTTGCCTGGCAGCTTTATCCAAAGTAATTTACATTGCATTTGGGATATTAATTTTATCTGTCCATGCATCCCCTGGAAACTGAACACATGACTAACAGCATAATTTAGATGGCACAGGCTGATAGGTCCTTAACACTCTGGAGTTGGCGGTATCGCTGGCGATTCCACCTCAGTTTTTTTTTTTTTTTTTCTTACCAGTGTGAAAGAGACTAAAAATACTCTATCAATTTTGGACATATCAATTATAGACCATTCTAATCTGTGAAGTGTCTTCTTTTATTTGTGCACACTCAGAGTAAAAACTATATGTTGTGCTTTTTGCAAAATAAAGAAAACATGATGCGCGAGCCGCAGTCTCTCTCTGAATGAAGTCTAATCTGATACTCCCTCAGAAAATGAACTGTAACGTAGTGAATACTAATGACACAAAAATGAGACATATTATATGTCTAAAGAAACGTTGTCAGGTTTTAAATAATGTAAGTCAAATCGAAAACAAATAGGCCTATTCTTTGTTTATGTAATCTGTATGAAAAGAGAAATGTCAGATGTTGGGGGCTCATCTCATTATCCGCTAATGCGTCCACACCCACGAAGCGCGAGCGCTATTCAGATGCAAATTCAGAGGCGATCAATGCCACAGAGAGAACGCCAGCGTCATCTCGGAAAAACGCATCAAGTTTAGTCAGTTTCATGTACTTTTCATCAGTTTGTGATGAGGTGAGGAATAATTCTAAGTTCCACTTTCTAGTTCCACTTTCATTTCGAGGATCAACTATCGAGCCAATGATTGTGAAAGGTAAGTTGTTTTTTACTCTTAAGTTCTTTATTCTTTATTCACTATATCGTGATATAGTGTCTGTGAATAAAAAAAAAATAAAAAATAAAAAAAAAATTAAATATGAATCCTGCAAGTTTTGTTTGTCTCAGTGTGAATTAATGGGGTAGATCGACGTTTCGTTCGTTTCGTTTACTTACATTAGTAAACTTACATTAGTAAATTGCCATGGCTGTTCCCAAACTATATTGTATAATATAGTTAGCAATAAATACTGAAAAAAAAATGTGTTAGCAATGTATTAAACTCCATATTAACATTTAGTCATATATATGTATATATATATATATATATATATATATATATATATATAAATACCATAGAGGTAATATAAATGTTTAGACGCTTTGCATCACAGAAATACATTATTTTTTTAAAGTCTATTAAAATAGAAAAACATTACTTTAAATTGTAATAATATTTCACAGTATTGGGTTTTTTTTTTTCTGTATTTTTGATCAAAATTAATCTGCTTGCAATCACATCATTCTCTATAGGGCACAGCTGATTGGTTCCTGCTGTATCAGTAGCCAATGAGCTCGCTGCTCAACCTTCAAATACTTTGTCAACATTTGCTGTAGCAGTACAGCGCAATTACAGAAACCCTCCACCTTCCCCAGCTCCACCTGTATAGATCTGCTATGGGTAATTCATGTATGTTATTGTACAGCAGCAGCATGTCTTACTTGCACACAGCAGCGTGTCATGTATGTATTGGCAGTAGCAAGTCCCGTACTTGTTCTGCAGTGGCAGCAATAACCAACAGCAGCGTCAGCAGCATAGCAGATCTATTCCGCCAAGACCAAACATATCAACATTGTCCTATCCATAACTATGCCAAACACTCTGAGAGTTGTCATGAAAGAAATATAGTTTAGTTTAGTTTGAGGCACTTCATAGCAAGTACACAAAATATTTTTGAACACATGCACATTTTAGGCGTCTCAGAGAAATAACTGACAAAATGGTTCCTTGTTTCACATGCAGGTCAGAACGTCTCTCTCTGTCTACATGGGAGGTTCTTGGCCATAATAAGCGGCAGAGGACCAGACTTTCTGTCGATAGTCAAAAGTCTGGTATTTGAGACTACACACCTACATCAGTCAAGTCCAACAGACAGGCACCACAGTTAAGACAGTAATCTAATGTGCCTCAAGAACACTTGGTTTAGAGCTCCATAACTGCTTAAAACCACTGGCCAGACTCCTTCCTCTTAAGTGGAATTCAATTGCAGTGCTTATGTAAGTGCTGCTATAACTCCACAACTCTCTAATCGGCTCCTGTGCATTTACAATTGAAAAGAGAGAAAAGTGTCATCACTAATGCTGCTTACAGCTCATAAACAAATTCAATTTCTTTCAGTATTTGATGCATCCAAACATAGTAGTTTCAGATGGGTTCAGCACATGACACATACTGCCCATCAAGTTCAATGATAAGTAGCAACTACATAATATACTTCCAGTGCTTCCCACACATAGACTTTACTTGGGCGGGCCGCCCAGGTATATTAACGGCCGCCCAAGTATATTTGGAGACACATTTTTGCTTTTATTACTTTTGTCCTCGTATACTTTTGTATCCGCCCAAGATAATGAAACCATCCGCGATCGATTAACTAGTCATTTTGTACCTGCTCGTTATGTGTGCGTCAGAACGGTTTACTCCCGCTAACATTCCCACGGGTGCTGCACTTTGCAAAGTCACAAGGGGGCGCTGTTGCACGTTCTACAAGCTTGGTCAAGAGCGCTTCAGACTGCTTAGATTCTCAATCAATGAAAAGCGCAAATTGCTAATGAACTCAAGTTGATGAATTATTACAATGTCTACTTTATGGCCTTTATATAAAATGTTTTATAAGGTTGTAAGAATCTGAAGGATCAGACATTTCAAAATAAGAGTCCCGGTGTATTTAGGGCTTGTTTATAATTAAAAGTCTCACGTTAAGTTTTTTCTTTTTCTTTTGGGCATTATTGATATTTTGGTTACACAATACATTGTATTTAATTTGATTTCCATTTAATTCATAGTAAATTATTGTTGTCTCCCCCACAGGAGGAAAAGACTAAGAACATTATTTGACACATATTTTATTCATTATATAAATTTTACTCTGTGTCCCATTCAATGAGAGAGACACTATATGACAGCAAGGAGAACATAGGATAAGGAGAACCATTTAAATGCTGTAATTTTGCATAATTTACAATGCATAATAATGCATAATATTAGTATGCAATTAAATGTAATAGAATGCTATGTAATTAAAATTAATTTCAATAAATAAAAATACTGTTAAAAATCACACATTATTTGTTTATCACATGTAGCAGACCATTTTTGTGCCATGGGTAATAGGAGGATTTTTCACCCGGCTACCACCGCAAGTATATTTCAAACCTGTGGGAAGCACTGACTTCTAATATATAATCACTCTTAAGAGTGAATTCACAAGCAAGTAAAAGCATGAATATGTTTTCAGAAGTTCAATATCTTCTTATATTGAAAAGTTATCTTTTATTTCATACCTCATTTTTCATCTAGGTAATCACATTCACACCACAGGTCTGTAAGATCACCAGAGTGCTCATATTCTTCATTACAAATGAAAAGCATAATTTATTCCAGCCTTTATTTGAAGGGGAGCAAAGTGAGCTAGAAATTGAAAATGAGAGTTGTACGTTCAAGGTCAGTGTCTGCTCACATGGAAAAATTCATATATGTGGAATTGACTATAGACTTAAGGGCAATATATACCAGATTTCAGAGTGTGTTTGTTTGCGTTTGTCAAGGGATGTGTGTATATTCTTGAGTGTGCACACCTGAACATATATACTCATAGTTTTTTGGTTGTTCCTGCATGATTGCACCTGTATTCATTCATTGGTTGGCCTTGAAATAGTAGGCAATTAGAGAGGAAAACCTCCTCATTCATTGTCCCATGACAGGAAGTAAAGCTTGTGTTCACCCGCACTCCGAGGTCTATTGGGAAAGGATGAGGTGGAGATCGGAGACTGTTGGGTAGCTATGAAAAAAATCGAAATTCCATTGCACAGCTGTGACCAAAAACTCTTTGCGGTTCACAAACAAACACTAAAACCATTTCTGAATCCCAGTGCAACATACATGTTTGAATTTACAAGACTACTTTAAAGTCAACTTTCAGAGCTCCTAGTGAGTTCTTGGGACAAACAAAGTGCAAAGGAGATGGATCTAGAATGGAAATTGCATGCCTTTTGAACATTCTAATGCAATTTATATATTTTGCTTTAGTGTGTTAATAGGAAATATCAATTAATATGATGATTTTTACATTTTCCCCAGTCATTATGAACAGAAATCTGTATTGATTCTTACATGTCTCATGGCCAATCGTTATGTTCTAGGTTTGAATACGCATTAGCTTGAAGGAGTGCAATGTTTTCCTTCCCTGATCTCATGAACCAAGCTGATCTCACAAGAAAATGTGAAAATTTGAAGAGGTGGTCATTTCATATGAATTCGCATTAATAAAAAAAAAAAAAAAAAAGTAAACAAGAAAGTCAAACCCTAAACATAACTATCACTTAAGTGTAAGCAGACTGTATAAAAAAATGTAATAAGATTGTACAAATTCATATGCAAAGTTTTTTTTTTTTTTTTTTTGTACATTTAGTATGTACATTTATAACACTATTCGGTTGTTAAGTCTGACATCACGCTGCAACGCTTCCGGGTCCAAACGCTCTATCTCATACCACAAGAAAAAAACAAATTGTGCTAATATACACACACGATGTGGTGTAACACTTCCAAAAAAGTATAATCTTAACCTTTATCTCCATACCAGAATCCCAGATGGCCAGACAGTGCTTAATCTTTTATAAATTGTTTAAATATTAATGTTTGTGTAGACTGTAAATATTTTAAATTTTGAACTTTAAAATGTTAAATGTTTATTATGAATAAATAGCGTTCATAAACATCTGTGGAGATGCCATTCTCAAGTGAAACGAGTTGAGGCTTGGACCCAGTAACAGCGTTCCTTACGTTATGACTTAACAAGCGGATACTTAGTATTATATTACCTTTGCATCAAATTACAAAAAATTAGTCAACGCTGCTGTGAGGGTGTTTCTAATACAGCAGCTATGGTAACTTTCTATTTTTTTCCTCTTTTTGAAAGTTGTGAAAACACTATTGTGGAGTTTTTCTTTTTCTATTTGAGCAAATGGAAACACAAAAAATATATTTCATGTATTCCTTTATTCACCGCTGTAGAATTTTACCCAACTATGATGACTTCTGCTTCTAAAAAACCCGGAAATGTGAAAAGGGTTTATTCTGTGTTCAGGACTTTTTAGGCGGAGCTAAAACGGTGGCTCGATGACACACTGGAGCCACCGAGCATGGCCCCGCCCCTAAAATTAATAACTATAGGCTGGCCCTCTCAATCTGGAGTTACTGTCATTACTGTTACTTATTACAACCTATATTTTTCTACCTAGCTATGCCTTCGTCACGCAAATGTATATTACCTGGTAGAGGGTATGCATAGACGTCACTTTCCCGCCAGAACGCGCTCCCTCAGCTGGACTGATTCACAAAAGAACCTGCTGCATGACTGAATTTAATGGACTAGGTGCACAAGATGGCGCCGGTGAGCTGCGGCGATGCGACTGTGAGCATGGTTACTTCCGCTCGTGCCCATCTGGTCGTAGCGACGCATTTGGTGCTGGGAGAAACTTAAATATGTAAGGGAAGATGGTGGTCTATCAGAGACTAAATAAATTATTGTTATATTATTGTGTAACGTTACCTCTGTGTGGAAATTCAACGAAATACACAGAGATACGAGATCTTTGACTTTTAATCTTTCTCCTGTTGATTATGCGGTTCAGGCTCAGCGGTGATCTACAGGGATCTCTTTATCCATACAAAACACTCAAGTATGTAATATATCCTGATTTTGTTCTGACAGCTGGGGAACTAAATGGCTCAAAAACTGCCTTCTTTTTTCTGCGTGGAACAACACTGGACCATCATGAAGATCTAATGTTTGCTATTGTCAACCGAAGCATCAATGTTTAGTAACTTTATTTGGTAACATTATTATCGCTAACTGTATTAGTAGCCAATGTAATTTAAATGCAAGTGTTTGTATTTCCCCTGTGCGTTTCTATGAATTACTGCATTTATTTAGTTCAAGTGAGACGAGTAAAGAGTATCTGTTGCATAAGTCTTGTCTAACAACAGAAAACATATTTTACTACGGGTAAAAAAAAAAAAAAAAAAAAAAAAAAAAACTTAGGCTACCTATATTAAATTGTATGTGCTACAGTTAAAAATGTAAATTAATTCACAGCCCTTGTTTTTATCTAAAAAGATAATTAATGGAAAGAAATCGTACGTGATCATATTGATAGAGCAACTGATGAAGGTAAGTGAAAATATATGCACAGAATTGAGAAATATGGAAATAAATTTATCACAGGGCAAACGTGTGAATGTTCACAAGGCATTTTATGCAGACAACTCTAATCGTAGTTGTATACATGCATTATTGTCATTGTATATGCATATGCACCATGAGTCCGTTAATCTATTCTAACCCATGCATGCTTGCATTTAAATGCCATTGGCTCATGTGATTGTACTATATATCTTAGTTGTTTTAAGTGATATAACAGATTCTATAAACAACTGTAAGAGATCATTCTCGGCTTTCCCTGGCACTCTGCACCCGCATAAAGCGAAACCGGAAGTGTATAAGCGTACACTCGCTGATCGAAAATCCAAAATGGCGGCCCCGTGCAACTAGTCCTATATGGAAACTGCGAAAACGCGAGTAAAACAAACGATTACACTAAAGGCCTTCATCCCTCCATCTGGCGGCGCAACATCTGGTGCCACAGTCAGCAATAAATGCCCACCAATGAGTGTAAGTTGCCTTGTGTGCTTATGTTATAATTAGTAGGTAGTCCACAGAAACTCTACTAAATTTTGCAACCCTCTAACATGATTCTTTTGTATATATGCATAAGTATCTTTGACTCGTTAGACAAGTTATGTTGAGAGAGATGGCATCGATCATTTTAACAACATTGGGTTTTTATGTTTTTTTACGTACAGATGACAAAGGAAAAACGTTTCCATTTTTAGTACATTGTTGTCGTGCAAACATTTTATGGTAAAGTTTTATGGTGCTTTTTTTTCCTTCTGTTTGGTGTTGAACGAGCAGCTTGAACATTCTGCTTGATATGCCATTTTGTGCTTAACAAAAGAAAGAAAATCAAACAACGACATTTTGGTGAGTAAATAATGACAGAATTGTCTTTTGTGTGTGAGAACTATCAGCATCACAGGTTATTCACAGAGTAGAATTCAATGGGCACATGAAGACAGCGTTCATAAATGGCAATGCAGCAGTGAGTGAAGACCCCTGCTCATGTTGTTTTGTTATATCGATAATAATGAAACCTCTCGAAAAGGTACCTGTCTTGGGCCTGAGCACATATTGATTTTCATCTCAGAAACCTTGTATCCTGCATAGTCTTGTGGTGAAACTAACATACTCCTGCAAGGAGACAGTGTGAGGTTTGCTTTGCTTATTTCCTGGACCCGAGAGAGTGTGAAACCAATTCATTATACCGCAAGACAACAAGCTGGTCAGCGAAACACTTATTTGCAGAGTTATTGATGTATTGCGAATCTCTTTACAGATGAGAAAAAAAAACCCACAAAACTTTCACTTCCACATGATTTGCGAAATCTTAATTACAAATCTACAATTCATCAAAAATAGAGCACATTAATGCAGTTTCAAAGACTAGACTCCTTACTGATTTAAATGTCATTGGTGATGCAGATAAGAACAGTAAAGTAGCAAATGAGGTAGAAATTAAGCTCTTGTTTGGATCTTTAGTGATACTTTGAAATTCCACTATAACATTACAGCAGAGAATGAAAAATGCAGAGAATGAATGAAAAAATGGAGCATTATTATTAAAATAGCGAGAAATGACTAAACTTAGGTGGTATGTAGACATAGTTTCATGACGAGAACAATATATGGTGTGTTTTTTCTACTTTAGGGCTTTTGCTATACACTGCACTGTTTTTTTTTTTTTTTTTTTTCTGTTACCTTTGGCTCTGTTGAGGGAGGGTTGTGATATGAGCTGGGATCTTTACAAAGCAGCCTGGGACACTGTGGTTTGCTTTAATTGACCACAGTGGCACTGAGCTATAGTCCCGACTGAAACTACTGTTTATACCTCAATACCTTCCCCACTCTCTCCACGCTCAGGGACTGGATTATTTCATTTGGATTACACCAGAAAACATTTCCCAATGAATAGGAGAAGCCTTTGTGTTGATTTGTTTGGGACTGTTGACATAACTGCTTTTACAAGTTTTACTCAAAGACTTTTATTGATGTGCAGCGTATAAAGTAAACTCAAGGCAAAAGAAAACTCTAGTCAGAGAAAAACTCACTGTGAAAAAAAATTAAATAAATAAAAATGTTGGGTGGGGACTGGGTTCTATTCATTGGGCGTCGATTGGATTGTGAGATGTGGGTGTCTCAAAAATGAATGCAAGCCTGCAGTCTATTGAGGAGGAGCAAGGTAAAAGTGGACTAAACTGGAGTAGTCCAGCATACATCGACAGAGAGAAGCCTGTCATTATACCTGGAAGATCGAGTTATGATATTTTGATTAAAAATTAAAATAAAAATAAAAAATCTTTTCTTTTCTCTAGTCTGCAACAGCACGTTATTAAAAGCCACATAGCCCAAAATCTCAAAACTGACCAGTGTATACGATATCTACATTTTAAAATCTTAAAGGGATAGTTCACCCAAAAATGAAAATTTGATGTTTATCTGCTTACCCCCAGGGCATCCAAGATTTAGGTGACTTTGTTTCTTCAGTAGAGCACAAATGATGATTTTTAACTCCAACCGTAGCATCTGTCAGCCGTATAATGCGTGTCAATAGGAACTCCATCTATAAGAGTAAAAAAAAAACACACACAGACAAATCCAAATTAAACCCTGCGGCTCGTGACGACACATTGATGTCCTAAGACAAAATCGATTGGTTTGTGCGAGAAAACGAACAGTATTTATATCATTTTTTACCTCTAAAACACCACTATGTCCAACTGCGTTCAGCAGATAGACAGCATTAGTGGCTGTTGTTACTAAGATCTGCCGCTGCTTCATCCCATTTTCTCACAACTTTGTGCGTTCGTTTAATAGTTATTTAATTCCTCTTATGAGGATACTAGACAAAACTGACATTTTAGCATAATTTTGCATGTTATTATTAGTTCAAACATGAAAGAGTTCTCGTTTGTCTTGTCGCACTTGAATGGTTTAAAAGCACTTGCATAAAGAAGAGTGTGATTATATAATGTAACGCTAGCCAAAGGATGACAGAAAAAAAAAAAAAAACGGATGCTGCGTTAAATGCATTGAATATTTTTAACACGTTAAACAAATAAAATCAATCGCATGTGTTAACGTTGCACTTCTTATAGGATATAACCTATGTGTTTATGAATACGAGGCAAGACATACATAGTGACAGTATTTTTGTGTGTAGCCTATATGATCGTAAGTGCAACAAGCCATGAAAAAGAGGTGGCTTTATGTGTGTACGTACTGAATGAAGCACGGGAATGTTATTGTGTGCAACCCCTGCCGAAATTCAGACTGAAATTCAGACCGAAATTCAGACGTTTCTTACGATTTGCATTTTTATTATAAATTTGTGTGTGTTATTTGTTGTTATAGGGGACATCAGAGATTGATGGTACGTAATAAATGATTTTACACATTTTAGCAATTTAAAAATGTTTGAAGGAGTTTTTGAGCCCGATCACACGAAAATGCGTATCAATAGTACGAGTTTGTAATCTCGTAGAATATATACGCCAAAATGAGTTTTGGCGTGCTTATGGTACGCAGTTTTTCACGTGCATATGATACGCACTTTATGGCAAGTTATGTATTATATATATATTATATATATTGTTTATTTTATGAATAAACAATAATTTTCTGTCATCATTTATTCACCCTCATGTCATTCTAAACTCATATGATTTTTTTTTTTTTTTTTTTTTTTTTTTTCTGCTGAGGAATGAAAAAGAAGATATTTGAAGAATGTTTCAGCTAGTTTGTCCATCCAATGAAATGGGGTACAATCAATCAATCAATCAATCAATCAATCAATCAATCAATCAATCAATCAATCAGTCAGTCAGTCAGTCAGTCAGTCAGTCAGTCAGTCAGTCAGTCAATCAGTCAGTCAGTCAGTCAGTCAATCAGAATGCACAAGGGTGAGTAAATGATGACAGCATTTTCATTTTTGGTTGCACTATCTCTTCATTATCATTATACAATATGTGTATAATCCAAGATAAATATAAAAGGGTATTTCATATATCTAAACAAATATTAGTATTATTAGAGATATATAAGCCCATTAACACCAGGAACTTTTACTGATGACTTGTGGCATATAAATTGTCTAGTTCCTTTGTTCATTGAGGACGGTCCATCTTACAGGCCACTGATAGAATCTAACAGACAGAATAAATTTTCCTTTCAGATGAGGCCACATTTCTTCCATTTCCCAGGTAACAAAGGGGATAAAGGACTGCATCATTTATAGACTGTGAGAATTCACACTGAAATTGTCAGTTGAGAGATTTCAAGCCAGGAGAGAGAGTCTCGTTTCCAACACCGCCCAATAGTGAATCAATCCATCAAGCTGACAAGGTCTGCGTTTCAGATTGTTCTCAGTACACAAGGGATCCAGAGAGATAGTTGAATACAATTACAAAAAGCCGTTAAAGCAACAGACTTTATTGCTCTGACGGGAACAAGGACTGTTGTAAGACCATCGGTCTAAAAGTGCTTGCCAAAATCTTTACATGACGAGCAACTGGATGTGTGTGATGCATTAAATGATGATAAAACTGCAGGTACTACCAAAAACTTCCAAATACTTTACAACCTAAATTTAAAAACTTAACCTAGGCCTGTAAGTTTGAAATAGTAGTATTATCAGTCCTCATATAGTCTCTGGTCCACTGGGAGAGGATGTGGTGCCTTTGCCAGCAAGAAGATTGTTGGGTGGTTATGAAATCCAAATAGCATTGCATAGCTGTAGCTGAAGACCCCCTGGTATTGGTAAACAAAATTTAAAACCATCTTTCTGAGTCCCAGTGAAACATATTTTGGAATCCAAGACCATATCTTACAGGCTTTGAGTCGTCCAGCTGGAAATTGAGCTTATTCTGTGAAAAGATCAAAAAATAAAACACTTAAATGCACTCTCACAAAAGTGCACATTATGTAAAATTGAATGTTTTACTTTAAAGTACATTTTAGATCATTTTAATAATTTTGTCCATGCTTTTGAACAACTTATTACACTTATTTTGATGTGTTGACTAACATACTAAAGTATAGTATTTGATTATAATTTTAACTAGTGTTATTAATATTACATTTAGTTAATACATTTTAAATGTACTTAATTGCAACTTCATCTTTACAAATGTGTAATTACAAATATATTTAAATACATGACAAGTTGCAATATATATATATATTATACTTCAATTAAATATATTTTATGTATAATTTAACAAATGCTAGTAAGATTTGGTGGTTACTTTAAGACAATTGAAGTAAATATGAAATTACTTAGAAAGATGTACTAAATCCTACTTAAAGCTGCAGTATGTAACTTTTTGGGGGGATTAAAAAATAATAAAAATTGATCAAGTACATAAGACATCAGTGTTCAAAACTGTCCTCCTACCTCACCTCTAAACAAACTGCAGAGTACCTGCAGTCAAAAAGGGAAAGCAACAGTCTATGCTAAAATGAGAGTAAATATGCATGATATGCATGCAATATGTTAAATAGGCATGGTTTTTAAGAGCTGGCAACAACTCTGAGATCTGAAGGAATTGAAGACTGATGCAGAGATGCCTTTTTTTCTGCTAAAAAGGTAAAGACATTTTAGTGCCTCAGTAGGTAGTGTGATCTGATCTGCCTGAGCAATTTTTAGATCTAAACATCAATAACAAGATTTATTTATGATTCATTTGGTCAGAACAAATTCGGCATATGCAACTTTTTCAGATTACTTTTTTCGGATATATGCATGGTAGTACTTCTTATTGTCAAGTCGATGTATAATGGCAGATCTGCTCAAAGGCAGAGCACAGCCCACATAAAAAATAACTCAGGTTTCAAACAGAGATGGCGATAGAGAGGCAGAAGTTCTGTACTGCAGTGTAACCCCCTGTCGCAGATCCATCGTGCAATGATAGTTGTGCAGTGTGAAAAGAACAGTGGTCTGACGACTTTGAAAATCATGCAATGTGAACTCGGCATTACCTTGGGTTATGAGGTCTGTTTCACAGCTACGTATCTTTCTGGTCTGGGTTAATGTCTGGCTTTTGTACAGTTGAATCAAGTTCTTCCACACCAAAAAACAATTTTAACATGTTTGACATCTTTTGACAGAGCGTGATTGCTGTCAATCTCTTTGTTATGATTCATTCCAGTGAAATGTTTATCTAAGGTCAAGCACACAGAAGATTGTTGCCCTGAGCTTTCAGTTCACTGGGCACAGACATTTGCTCAAGTTCAATGTGATCTAGGGCTTCTTGTCACAGACTTAAAAAATAAAGATTTAGTCTTGTAGTGTGTGCATAGCTGGACATTGCAAGGGTGCGTGCTTGACCTCTTGATGTAATGGTGTACCTGAAATAGCCAAATCAATTGATTAGAGGGGGATGCTCACATACTTTTGGCCATATTGTGTATTATTATTCCAATTGTCTCAAAACAGATGTTTTTATACATGCATACATATTGTAATTGTACCTTGAATCTGGTTTGTTGTGAATTAGTGCAGGCAGAGTCCCAACTTGTATCAATCAGGAGTAGTGCTCAGTTCTCTTGAGCACCCAACAGGGTGAATGGGCACCTAAGTACCCAGCGGTTGAATTTTCCAGTGCAATTTTATCTAGCTGACTAATCTAATATTCACTCTGAAGTAAAGGTACTGAGTTACTATGGAAAGGAAAGCAATCTGATTATATGGTAAGTGACTCCCTTATGTCTGAAGGGGTCTGTCACTTTTCAAGAAACATGGAGCCATTTTAGCTCTTTTGAACCCACTAGTGTTTGCCACTGTCTTGGGAGAATCCCTCAGAGAGCCAGGCATCATACAAACTATGAACTAGTGCAGTTATTGAATCTGCAGCCCCCCTGATTCAATGCTCTGGGAGGCAGATGATATTTATGAGTCTGCTTTTTGCCATTTCATTACTTTTTCAATATATTTCAGGACAGGAAGTATGTCTGCTGTATGAATGTCAACTAAAATCGACTTCATCACATCCATTTTCACTGCAAACACAACAAAACAGTGCTCAATATTTAATTCACATGGAGGATTCTTCATAGAACCGCAGAAAGTGAAGTAAAGGCTACATGTGATGCATTTAAGCTGGTTCCTCTGGTGTTGTTCAGCAATATCTTGTCTTGTGGTGCCAGAGGGCACTGGGGACTTTCTGCAGGGTGAACTTGAGGTTCTTTGAGCTTTAATGGAACAAGTCAGTAGGATCCAGCACCTAGTGCGCTGACCTCTGATGATGTGCATTAGACCATGGTGTTGTCATAAGCTGATCTTCAGAGATCCCACAGTGCTCATTGATGCTGACCTCTCCTGTCCCCACACGCTGGAGGGTTGTTGGTCTGTCTGAGCACACACAAATGTACTGATGAACAGCTTCAATGATAACAGGGAAATATAAAGGTGAAACTTCTTAGAACTTTACTACTACTGCTATTATGGCATTAAGGCTATTATAAGGCTGTGCTATTTATTATTTGTGGTGTGTGTGTTCAAACTCTCTCATTTGAGATAAGTAACTATAAGTAACCATTCACACAAAGAGCAATAACTTTAACGATTTAGCGTCCACACCAACGGACAAAAGTGTTCTGTGTTTTATAGGCATGTGCTAAAGTTACTGTATGTTATCTGCTGCTTTAAAGCGTTAGTTCACCCAAAAAATTAAAATTACCCCATGACTGACTCACCCTTAAGCCATCCTAGGTGTATATGACTTTCTACTTTCAGATGAATACAATCAGGGTTATATTAAATAAAGTCCTGGCTCTCCTAAGCTTTATAATGGCAGTAATTAGAGGATGAGATTTTGAAGCCCAAAAAAGTGCAACCATCCATCATAAAAGATAACCACGTGGCTCCGGGGGATTAATAAAGGCCTTCTGAAGTGAAGCGATGCATTTGTGTAAGAAAAATATCCATATTCAAAACTTTAAAGGTGCCCTAGAAAAATTGAATTTATCTTGGCATAGTTAAATAACAAGAGTTCAATACATGGAAATGACATACAGTGAGTCTCAAACTCCATTGTTTCCTCCTTCTTATATAAATCTCATTTGTTTAAAAGACCTCTGAAGAACAGGCAAATCTCAACATAACACCGACTGTTACGTAACAGTCAGGGTGTATGCCCCCAATATTTGCATATGCCAGCCCATGTTCAAGCATTAGACAAGGGCAGCCAGTATTAATGTCTGGATGTGCACAGCTGAATCACCAGACTAGGTAAGCAAGCAAGGACAACAGCGAAAAATGGCAGATGGAGCAATAATAACTGACATGATCCATGATATCATGATATTTTTTGTGATATTTGTGAATTTTCTTTCTACATGTTTCGTTAGCATGTTGCTAATGAACTGTTAAATGTGGTTAAAGTTACCATCATTTCTTACTGTATTCACGGAGACAAGACTGTCGTTATTTTCATTTTTTAAACACTTGCAGTCTGTATAATTCATAAACACAACTTCATTCTTTATAAATCTCTCCAACAGTGTGTAATGTTAGCTTTAGCCACGGAGCACTATCAAACTCATTCAGAATCAAATGTAAACATCCAAATAAATACCATACTTATGCGATTTGACATGCTGCATGACGAACACTTTGTAAAGAACAATTTTGAGGGTTATATTAGCTGTGTGAACTTTGTTTATGCTGCTAAAGGCAAGCACAAGCTCTGTGGGCAGAGCTTTTAAAAAGACGTTCTACGGCACCTTTAAAAAAAATAAAATAATTAATAATAAAATAATTAGCTTCCGACAGATGGCAGTATGCGCCGATTTATGGCGAAAGAGTGAACTTTGACCCACCACATGATGTAATGACAAATGCGGAAGTGCATGGGAATAGAGCAAAACAAAACAAGTCATGAATTAGAAGTCTAAAACGAGAATTTTTAAAGAGAAATGTCGGGAGGATTTCGATACAAGAGAAAAGGAACTTGAGTTTGTTGCACAGCCCTATTTGTTTGAACAGCGAGAGGCGTCAAAGCTTACGCTATTCCTACATCACGTCATACTTTTGGCTTAAGTTGACGTGCATACGGCCGTCAAATATCTAATATCTAAAACTTTTTAAAGTTTTAGATATTTTTCTTACACAAACGCATCACTTCGCTTCAGGCCTTTATTAACCCCCTGGAGCCATGTTGGTTATCTTTTATGATGGATGGTTGCACTTTTTTGGGCTTTAAAATCTCATCCTCTGTTTACTGCCATTATAAAGCCATTATACAGCCAGGCCATTATTTAACTATTGGTCCGTGTATCATCCAATTTATCGGGGGTCAATATTTATTTTTTCTGTATGCACCAAAAATTATGTTCCTGTGTAATGTTTTGACCATTTCATTTCCTATTTGAAAAAGAATAACACAAAATGGAAAGAAGGCTTGTTTTTTTTACAGTCACACCAGCACTAATTACATACCCAGCAACATATTTCTGCTTAAAATGCCATGTGCAGTTAAGCGAGTCATGCTGTACGATAATATTTTAATAAAGGATAAAAACTTTGGCTGTGCCGTACCGACTCTAATGCTGTACAGTAGACGGGGTGGTTTGACCATTTTTTCAAAAAGCCATTTTTCCATTTCTTGTTAGTCCTCCACAGCCTTTTTTTTTTTTTTTTTTTTTTTTTTTTGGTGCATATAGAAAAATAATAATAGTCAATAAATTATCAATAATATTTAACCCATGCGAGTCAGTGGCCTTATGTCCTTCTGACAGTGGATTTCTGTCCATAAAGATTGAGCATACTGATTAATGATGTGGTTAAACAGATGTCATGACCGGGCATTTCCTCCAAGGACGTTTGCCACTTCGATCAGGCTCGACACAGAAGTACCGAGTACCAGGTAGAAACTTTCAGAAACACACATACTGGACCAACAAACACAACAAACAAAGAAAGTGACAGCGGGAAGAATCACTCTAGTGGCCAACCTTTTGTTTGTGGTATTGTGCACAGATGGACTAGTTGATGGAATAATAACAATGCATCTCTTGTTTATCAGCAGGTTTTGAAAACCAAAATGAAATGAAATCACCGGCTTTATGCAGAGAAGCCGGAAAAGCTTTCTGTATTGTTGGCAGCAACATTATTTTCTGCTTTTTATTATCACTTATGTTGTTTTGATGTGGCAGCCAGGAGGCAGACCTTTGATGAATACCCTTTGTTTTGATATGAGAAGATAGATTCCCATGAGAGAGACACGAGAACTCGGGAACACAGAGCTGTTTGTGTGAGTAAGAAAGAGAGATGCACACACTGTTGTTTTGTTGCCTTCAGCTGTCAGTATGGACACTCATAGATGTAAGAGCAGTGAGACCACAAAGAAAGACAGAAAATGCATCTTTTTTTCTTCTTTTTTTGTCATGAGGTGGTTTTGTCTACAAAAAGTGCAGTTGCAGTCATATAGTTTTTGACTCAGGTTTGTGGGGCCTGAAGACAGCCGAGTCAAGGGAAATCAGGGAACCTAAAGGAATAGTTCACCTAAAATAAAAACTCTGCTATCATTTACTCTGACTCATACTGTTCCAAACCTGTATGGTGTTTTTTCAAGTGAAACACAAAAAGAGAAATTTTAAAGAATCGTTACATAACTGTTTTCTGTGGGACAGTTATTCCTGAACATGTAAAAAATTCTTATTATGTTTTTCACAGGAAGAAAAGGGACATAGGAATGGCATCCATATGTTGTCATTTTTAATTTATTATATTATTTTATTGTTTGTATCACTCTTCTTGTCTATGTTTGTTCCAGACAGACTGTCAGTCTATGTATTAGTGGTGGGGATTTTTCTGTGACTCTTTCTGCAAGTTACATTGATAGGTGCAGTAAGCAATTTCTGAGCTGTTGAAAGTGGATCAGACCAAGCACCACAACACACTTGTAGCCAACCGGTACATCCACTCATGATGTTGTACTGCCATTGTTTCTCTGGAGCTGGTGTGCTGTTAGCAATAACAACCAGTTGTATACTCTTGTGTACTGTATGTTCATTTTTTTTTTCTGTTAGTTCGTTCATCATCCTTCACTCTATTTTTTGCGTAGAATTTTGCTTTGCTTCAGCTATAATAAAGAAAAAGACATCCACTGTTGCATTGCGTTTTGGGGGTGGAGCAATGAAGTCAGGATGTTTGATTTCAAATATCAACAATGTTTCTCAGAAATCCCTTACTACACCTTTAACGTCACATTTACTAATGTTCCATACATTTCTGTGGTTAAAATCCAGTCATTTCAACAGGAAATCAATGCAACTAGGAATTTACAATATTCCAAATGTTTGCAACTATTTGTAAATCGTGAGAAAATTGCAATTTTAACCAAGGCTCCGGGATGTGTGAGGAGTCGCCTTTCAATTGCGTCATACCAGCGTTACCCTCGGTTTCCGATTTGATTTTGTAAAAACCATGGAAACACCAAAGACGCTTTAATATTTACATGTTTTAATAGGCAAGGGAACAACTGTTTTGATATATTTATAGACAGAAAACTAATTATTGCCCACGACGCTCCAGCCGCGGGGCACCAGGGCCCCGATCGATGGGAAAGCGACCCTCAGACAGGCGTGGCCCCGGGAGGATACCCGGGGCCGCAAAGTGCGTTCGAAGTGTCGATGATCAATGTGTCCTGCAATTCACATTAGTTCTCGCAGCTAGCTGCGTTCTTCATCGACGCACGAGCCGAGTGATCCACCGCTAAGAGTTGTATACACTTGAGTGTTTTTTTGGCCAACAACAAAGACAAAGGTTTTTGGGGGAAAAAAAATAAGCGGCGAGACCCCAGGACGGACGGGTCTTTAAACCCACGGTCCCCCTCCTCCTCTGAGGAGGGAGCCAGGCGGGTACCCGTCAGGGTGTCTCTCGCCACTATGCTTCACCGAAGCAAAGGCATTTGTCTAGGCCGGCACGCCAGAGCGGCCGCTCAGACAGGATTGATTTTACCACCCCGGCTGTTACCCTGAGGGGAGAGGCATTTGATTGACTTTGTACATTTTTGGGCAAGGCACGCCGGAGCGGCCTAACCCCTT